>NC_072870.1:6929615-7237403 GCF_028858705.1 Grus americana | reverse complement strand
GCGGCCGCCGCCGTCTCCAGCGTCATGTAGGAGTGGGCGGTGGGCAGCTGCTCGTACAGGGGCACGCTGGCCTGGGACGGGGGGTTTCTGAAGGCGGCCGAGGCTGCGTGGCACAGATGGGGGGTGAGCGGCTGCGGCGAGGGTCCCCCACGTCCCCCCGCCATGGCACATGCCGGAGCAGCGGGTGCTCACCGTTGGCGAAAGCCACCACCAGCCAGACGGTGTCGGAGGCGTTGGCGTGCCCGTCGAAGACGCAGCAGGGCCTCTCCAGCGCGAAGGTGGTGGCGGTGAGCTTCCCCGGCAGCGCCGCGGGGGGCACGCGGGGCACGTAGGGCAGCAGGGCTGGGGGAGGGCAGTGAGCAGGGGGGTCCCATGCTCTGCGCCGCTCAGCAAGCACCATCTGACCCCAGCCGGCATCCGCGCCAGGGTCCACGAGCGCCGGTGCTGGCACAGGGGTGCCGGCACCAGAGGGATGGTACCAGGGTGGGGACCCCCCCAGCCGTGCCCGGCCCCATAACCCCCTCCCCGGCACAAATGCCTTGCAAAGATCCATGGGGAAAACACCTCGCAGCCCCTCCGAGCCCCTGTCCCCCTCTGCCCCGTGGCCCCCGGGGGGAGTCACCCAGGCCCGCGGCTGCGCCCGTCCCAGCCAGCGCCAGCAGCACCCACGGCAGCTCCATGGCGGTGTCCCAGCAGGGCTGGACGTGCCGTCCTGCTCCGCTCACCCCGTCCCACTGCCGAGGGGACGAACTGCCCCGCGAGCCCCTGCAGCGGGGACCGCCTGTCCCGAAGAGCCGGACCCTCCCAGCCCCGCATTCCTGCACCGGCTCTGCCAGCCCCACCAGACCCCGCAGGCAAAGGGGCCGGTTGCACCTCCCGGGTCACCCGCTGGTCCCAGCCCCCCCGGGAGCTGCCCCGCTGGAACCCGGAGCCGAGGCGCTGGAACGGGCTGTGAGGATGCAGGGCACGAGCCTGTGATGTGAAAAGGGAAACTGAGGCACAGAGGCGGCACTGGAGGCACGTTCAAGGACAAGTCGGCAGGAGTCAGAGGTTGTGTTGGGGCTATGGGGGCAGCTGGGTGAGTGGTCCCGCACCCCCATTTGCCCCACCAGGACCTGACTCCCTGTGGGTGCCCCATGCCCACCCGTCCCTCGGAGCCAGGGCGAGGAGTGTGCCTGTGCCTGGCTGGTTTTGGGTGCAGCCAGCCTTGCCTCGAGGGCAGGGAAGCGCTCTGGAGCCATCACACCCAAAACTCACCCAAAACCCCAAGTGTTCAAGGTGAACGGTCCCACCCAGCGCCGGGGTGCGGAGGCACCCAAGCTCCACAGCCACCCCATGCTGACATTTCCCCATCCATCCCTCCCCCTCGCTGGCAGCGGGGCCGGGCCATGGCCCCCCCCATCCCTGGGGAAAGACTCCCCAAGCCCTTGGGACAGGGACAGTGACCCCGGAACGGGAGGCGCGCTACGGCTCAGCGGCCCCCCCCCAGCTGCTCTCCAGGCGGAGGGGTTCGAGTGCTCCTTCTCCAGTGTTTGCCCAGGGCCGTGGCTGCCCGCTCCTGCGTGGGAGGGGATTTCCCCCCCTTCCCCAAGGGGCCGGGACCGCGCCTTCAGATTAAGTGGAAATGGGGCATTCGCAGATTACGCAGTCCAGCCGCAGCCTCCATCCCTCCTCCTACCCAGCAATGCCTGCCCCGGGGTTCGCAGATGCCCACGGGGACGTGCCAGCCCCCCATCCGCCCCCCCAGACCCTTCCTTCATGCTCCCCGGCAGGATGCCAGCGGCGGGGCGAGGGAGGCAGGGTGACGCAGGGGGACGCTGAGTCACGGTTTCGGCTGCCGGTACCCGCTGCTGGGACGCGGGGCCAGCATACCTGCGGGGTCAAGGCTCGGCTAATAACAACCACGCTGCTGCCGGTGAGCCGGCACCGCAGGGGAAAGGGAGAAGCCCCCATCGTGGGTCTCCAGCCAGGGCCAGGGGCGACCCGAGGCTTTCGGTCAGACCTGTCCGGTAGCATTATAAGCACTTATCTGGGGCTTGGTCCAAACCGGCACCACGGCATCGCGGTCGCGCTTTCGCCCTGTGCCAGCCCCGGAGCCTTCCCCCTCGGCCGGCTGCTACCCCTGCCCAGGGCTGAGAGAGGACCAGCCCCAAAGCGTCTCCCTGCGCAGCGCGGCCCGAGCGCCCGGATCCGCTGCTTTCCACCCCTTCACCGCATGCGTCCCCCCGCCGTAGGGGCTAAGCCATGTCAGGGCTCAGCACCGACGTGGCAAGGATTTTAGGAGATGCCTCACGTCGTCGTGGAGGAAGACGTGACAGCCAGCGATGAGCGGCTGAGCCTGGCCAGCGATGTCCTGGCCCTGGCCCAGCCCAGACACGGGGAGGCTCCAGCTGATTCACGCACAGGAGCATCTGCTGAAGATGCCTTGGGCCAGGCTCAGCAGGAAATTCTTGCTTTGTTACAGGGCTGGGTGAGCCCTGCTCAATTTTCGCTTCAATTCACTGTTTTGATTGCTGGGGGAACACGATCTGGGGATAAAAAGCTGAGGTTTAAACTTGAAATCTCTCCTTTTTGCAACCAGGGCAGGAGAGGAGCAGACACAGCCCAGTTTCTGTAGAGCTCAGAATACAGCAACACGGTACCCGCTGCTCCCCAGGAGCTCCAAATTCTGCAGCATCCCCAGACTTGCACGTTCGAGGGCTTTCTCCCTAGGACCTGCGGCAGGGAGTAACCAGGAGGCTGCACACACCAGATGGACACAGGGGAAAGCACCAGCCCTCGATGGCTCCAAAAAACCTTTCATTTTTGTACTAGTGCGGCAGAAATTTGCCCCTTTCTGCTTGGTCCAGGACAGAGGATGCTGAGCCAGCAGCTAGCATGAAGCATGGAAACATCCTGGATCTCCCGGGAAGGAGGGGAAACGGCAGATGGCACCAGGGCCTCTGATGTGCCGAAGGGATTTAACGTGGGCAGAGCTCCCGGGACTTGCAGCTGGGGCCGGTGGCCACAGGGAACAGCCAGAAACAGCTCTTCGAAAGGCTTCGGCTACCAGGTGACAAGAAGCCTGGGGACAACGTGTAGCAAGGCCACCAGGACTGGAGCAATGCCCCCTTCACAGGGTGCTAGCGTTCGTTATGGGCAGACATCACGGTGCAGGAACGTGCTCCTGGCCGGAGAACATCTCCGCTCGCAGCCTTGGCTGCCGCACCGCTCGGGGCCCAGCTGGCAGCAGGAGGAAGGTGGCCGGCCTGTCACCGGCTGGTGGCACCAGCGCTCCCTGCAGCAGCAGCACTAAGCTGGTAACAGAGGCTCCAGCAGGCACAAAGAGCCCCCCCAAACTGCTGCCGTTTCACCTCAGAGAGGGGGAAAAGAGGCGCAAGTCCTGCCAGAAGGGCTGCAGGACGATGGGAGCAGGGATGGCAGCTCACAGCGAGAGCAGGGTGCTGTGACTTCCCCCAGGAGGGACACCACCAGGTCACCGCTGCCAGCACTGTGGGCACAGACCACGAGGGTCCAGGGGGTGAAGCGCTGACGAGCCTGCAACCCCCGAGCCCTGGGACCAGCGCCTGGTGTCCTGCGCCGGCTGCGATTTGTGTCCCTCCAGCAGAGCTGAGCTTTCCCTCCTTTCTCCTGGCTGGAACGAGTGTCCCCAGCTCCGTGGAGCCAGCTGGTCCCCCAGAGAGGACCACGGAGCAGGGAGGCACCTCAAGCCATCAGGCAGCTTGAAGGTGAAGCAGCGACTTGCCGTGGAAATGAAGTGTTTATTACGACCAAGCAGAGATACAGGAGGGAGGAGGCTTCGCTGTAAGAGGCGCCTCAGAGCCAGGGAGCTGCGGTGTGCCGGAGGGAGGCCCTCGCTCGCGTCCCAGCTGGTCTAGGGGGAGCGAGACACCCCCCTCTCCCTGTCCCCTCCCCAAGATTACCAGGGCAAGGTTCTGCCTTCACAAGGGGGTCTGTCACCTCAGGACCTCTCTCCCCGCTGGCCCTGGCTGTGGCCATCAACCCTATCCAGAGACTCAAGCACAGTTTCTACAAAAATATCCTTCCCTCCCCTAAAAATAAAGCAGACTGTAGAGAGCAGGCAGGGCTCCCGCGGTACAGTGTTATTGCTCAGTGTGACAGGCAGTCAGACACAGGAACTTAAGGCAACAGGAATAAGTGCACTCGGTGTGCCCCGAGGTGTGCACGGCGCAGCCGGGCCCCCAGCCCAGCTCATTGTCTCAGGCAGTCCTCGGTGACGCCCTGCGCGGCCAGCTCCGCCAGCACATTGTCCAGGTAGTTGGGGTCAGGGTAGCCGTGGCCGCTCAG
The DNA here is from genome assembly GCF_028858705.1 of Grus americana. NCBI lineage: Eukaryota > Metazoa > Chordata > Aves > Gruiformes > Gruidae > Grus > Grus americana. The sequence goes on along the minus strand of NC_072870.1, from coordinate 7,233,095 downwards.
GTTTGTGTCCATCTCAGTCTTGTGGTGGATCTCGTTCCACACCACTGTGTTGCTCTCACCGGTGGTGCTGGAGGTGCCCACTGTGAAAATCAGGCGTCTCTTCCAGGCCACCCTCAGGAGCTCCAGGACCTAGAAGTGGAAAGAGAAAAACCAAAGCTGGCTTTCAGCAGCTAGGAGACTTGAGCCATGAAAGCAGAGAAGCTTGACAACCTAAATCCCTACTGTAGCAGGAGGAAACCAAAGATCCCAGCATCAGAAGGGATCTCCCTCACCTCCTAGCTACCCATGTGGTGCCCCTGATGGGAAGGACCATTCCCTACGCATGCTGGTCTTCCAGGATTTGAAAATACTGGCACAAGTTGAGACAAACACACCCAACCAGAGGAAACGGGGATGGGAAGAGCCAGCAGCTGGACTTCCCGAGCTCAGTGGTTCTCAGTGCAAACCCTTGTAACTGCATAGCCCAGGATAGGCCAGGAGTGTCTTCTCAAAAGATCAGATGGGATTTTGTTTAGTCAAGGGATAAAAGAGAACAAATCTTCACAGTCACAGCTGTGAAGAAGCAGCAAAGATCTTCATGGGCAGAGGGGTTACAAATACACGTAAGGAACAAACAGCATGGACAACTACCAAGAATAGCTGGTTAGCATCATGGGGACAGCTCCCAAAAGTGATCCTGTTGTGTTGATCTACCAACACAGGGCCAAGAGACAACCTGAGAGGGGTCACGTTATCAGGGTGTGATGCCTTACCTTTCTGCCCTTCTCGTTGTCCGGTAGATAACAATAGCGAGGAAAACCTCTTGCTGTGTAAGGCATCCCAGGGTTGGGGTGCTCGGGGCCCTGCAAGACATAAGACATATTTGACATGGACATGTCCATCTTCATATGAGTTAGACAATCCCTCAGCAGCAGGATTTGACATAGACCCATCTCAAACCAGCTCTTCCATGTCAAAGCAGCAAGGTATTGCTGATCATGAGTTTGAGGGATTTGACCTGTTCTTATGGGACATGCTAGTATCACGGGTCCTCCAAGAGCAGCCTCATGCTGCGATACAAAGCCAGCTCTTCAGATTACTTAAATTCTGGTGGGAGACAGCCCCAAACCACAGCTTTTTCCATGTGGTCTGATGACGCCCTAAAAAGACCACTCAGCTCAAACCTTTGCAGGCTCACTGCAACCACCGGAACCTCAGACGTGGGTTGTGAAGCCAGACGTTGGAATCTCTCCCATCTTGTGAGCATGGGCTGCGTCTCCTCTCTGCTCACACAGATGTTAGTCTCTACTGGAGGTGAAAAGCTGTTATAGACCCTGGTGCCACTCCCAAAGCAGGACAAGATCTTTCATGGAGGAGACTCAAGTGGCCCATACATTGAAGAACAGCCAGCAGCGCTGCTGGCTCCAGGCACCTTAGGCTGCACTGGATCCCCGTGCTTCTCTGGGAGGCTCTCACAGCTTGTGCTCTCTGGCAGCAGCGGTTCCTGCGAGCGTGCTGTGCACTCACCTGGATGCCTCTGCTGATGTGATACACAATCTGGATTGTCCCGCAGTCCTTGTGTCCAGGGAGAGACTGGGGAAAAGTGGAGACCTCCATCTTCCCTTTGGGCTGAGTACCGGTTTTCTCTCCGTAGATGGTTTTACAAGAGGGGCACTGCAAACTCCCATCCTGCAGGGAGAGAGAAGCAGGCATCAGAGCTCCGCAGCAGAGCCACCGGGGCACAGGGGACCTGGTGGGGACGGGCCAGCTCGGTACCTTGTTCCCGTTGGAGTACATGGCCAGCATGCAGAGCATGTGGAAGGAATGCTGGCAGTTTGTCAGACGACCGACTGTCTCCGGCTTGATTGTGCTGCACTCACATGTGTCGCTGTAACCTGAGGGGGAGGACAGCTTCTCCATGCAGATGATACAGTCCTAGAGTCCAAAACAGCAAGGGGAAAATCACCACGTGGTACGAGCACAGGCTGATCATAACGACTGACCCACCAAGGAAGCAATCAAGGAGATACTTCAGGAAGATTTGCCTTCAACTTTAATCCTTCCCTTTGAGGTTTAAGGGCACAGAGATAGGTTTCCTTATCGGGCTGGTATCATCACCCTGCACCACCTCTGGGACAGCACAGGAAGAGAGCTGCCATCAGTCAGAGTGGGAATGGAGTACGGGTATGTCCTGCTCCTCTGCTGAGCAGCTCCAGTGCAGGGGTTTGATCTCTGTAGTTTTGACCTCTATGAGCACTGAGAGGAGACCAAAGTCAAACTCCCTCCTCCACCCCAGGCCCTGCAGCCACCTCCAGGGAAGACAGGGAGGCATTGCCAGGATTAGCTACTCAACCCACACCGTGCTTTCTGTCACAGTCCTCTGACAAGGACAAGTCACCAGTTACCACGCGTGGGCTTCAGACAGCGCTGAGGCCTCTCCACCTAGCACCAATGGCATCATTGCAAGCAGCAGTACCTACCACACGGGATGCCCAAGGAAACACGGTCCTCGGGCATCGCTGTGGTTTTCACAGCACCCCAGCAAACAGGCCACTGGGCAAACTGGAGTCACTTCACTGTCCTCTCACCTCATCAGCAGGAGAGCCCTTCACCTCTTCCAGGTACTTCTTCACCACTGCTTCTGGCTCGGTTGGTGTCGCTGCACAAGGAGAGAGATGAGAAAAAGAGAGGAGAAGAAATCAGGCACGCTGTGAGGTATGACGGGCATGTGCAGGGTGAGCTAGAGAGAAGGGAGACAAGCAAGTCACTGGCCAGGATGCCAAGGAGAAAGATTAGGGTTAGAGGGGGAGAAGAGGCTGCTCCAACTGATCTCTACAGGCCCCACAAGGGCTTTGCTATCAGAAATGACTGCTGCTAGGATCACGATGGGAGAACCCATGGGCAGATGTTGGTGCCCTGTGCCGTACACCCGGGGGTCCGCCCGTAGCTGTGGTGCTCCAGTTCTCCCCACGTACCCCAAGCGACGTCAGCCAGGTCCCAGCTGGACTTTCTTTGTGCACGCCAGAGGCCAGCTAGGATCAAACTCAACCTAAGGATGCTGTGGTCTCACTGGGACAGAGGATTACATCATCTGTGGTGTCAAAGGAGAAAAGGCATTCCCACATGGCCCCAGCTGACGTGGGACCTTCTCACACCCTGCAGCTGGCACCTGCTAAGGACAGACCCAGCAATACCCTGAGCTTCAGGCCCTGTTTCAAGAAACAAACTTCGCATCCTTAGCGCAAAACAGCAGCCTTTCTCTCAGACTTCCACATACTCAAATCCAGCAAGACACAGCCAAGTCACAGGGTATATAAACCAAACCAGCTTTATAACAAGAACCCTGTTTGCAGCACATGACACTGATCTATTCACATTTTCCTAAATATAGTCCCTGCTCCGCAGACACGGGCACCCAAGCAGCCCACCAGCATCAGCAGCTCAGTCCTCTCGGAGGCGTTACGGGATTAAGCAACGAACATTACACAAAACTCAGAGCAAGTTAATGCCGAGAGCATCAGCAGTCACCTCAAGTCCCAGCCCATCCTTTCGGAGCTGCCCAGCAAGGCTCGGCTTAAGCCAGCAAGCATCGCACACCTCTGCATGGTGCCCAGCCCTGGGCGAGAGGAGATGAGCTCCTTACCCGTCATCAGGCCCATCACGGAGTCTGCCAGGCTCTTCCACCAGGCTAGGAAAGGAAACATTTGCACAAGTGACGTTATGACTCCACCTGGCAGGAGGCAAAAGAGAGACCTGTCACTTGGCTCGGGGGGGAACCTCGCCCTTTCCTTCCCAAATCTGCTTCTGGGAGAGATCACGGGAAAGCAGTGCTGTGAAGAATGGGCCGGCAAAGGCGTAGCTCTTCCTTCTCTGTTCTCCATCCCAGCTTGCCAAGGCAGTTTCAGGAGCAAAGGAAACGCCAGCAGCAGCCAGGCAGGCCACAAGCATCCGTGCCCAACACCCCAGGGCCTTGCAAGGAATTGTACTCCAACACTGCCCCAAAGAGCTTTGCTCTCAAGCTTGTTTCTAAGGCACTGTAGGACATCAACTGTGCTTTAGCACAGACAGGACTGCTACTCCAAGCTGCCACGTTCTCAGGTGGCTGCAGAGCATCGCCACGTGCAACTGCCGGGCATCAGAGCTGTGGGTGCACCTGCACAACACGCATCTTCTCCCCATCCATTTCTGGGCTTTCAAGGAAGATGGAGTGCCTCTGCGATTGAAAAAGCTGTGCATGAAGAGACAGCCACACCGGAGCCAGCACCGAGCTGTTCTGCCACCCCAAAAAGCAGTCGCTGTCACCAGTAAGAAGGGGTGGGTGCTATTTTCTGGATAATCGCTTTTCATGGTAGAGGCAAACATGGTGAAGCAGAAAGGGAGGACTGCTCACATGCCACAGGTATCATTAAAAGGGCAAAGACCTGGATGGCACAGATCCGTATGCCTGGAACGCCAGCTCTGCAAGCAGCTAGTGCTATGGGGGCCCCTTGACAGAGAGCACAAGGTCACCCTGCCGCACAGGCAGCTGGGCGAGATGCAACCAGGGAAGAAACGCCTTTTCACTGCAGACAAGCTAGCTCGGGGCAACAGAAGAGAGTGAGGCAGAGCGCTAACGTGGGTGGAAAATTGTTTAGCTGAGGAAGACTGATGAACTGGGAGTCGGACTCTCCTAAATGAAAACACAGTCATTAAGATGAGTTATTTTCATAAGGGGATTCCTGGCCATCCTGAAACACATGATTTCTGGCAGCGGTAGCAGGAGGAAGGGATGACTGAGCACACAGAACAAGAGAAGGAGCTCACGAAGTGAAGGGATGCTCCCTCCGCGTGCCAGTGCCAGGCAGGAGGAGAGATGCCCAACTTCTCAGGCAGAGCAGGGCTGCAAGGATCACTCTCTGGAGACTCTTAGCCAGGAAGGTGCTAACGGGATGAAATAAGCATTAAGCCAAAGAGAAACAGAAGCATGTGTTTTCCACTTCAGGGGATGCCAAAATCCCCTGGAAAAAACATTTCCAAGAACTGCCACAAGAAGAGCAAGAAACAAACAGGAGCCTGGGCAAGCCCCAGCCTTCCAGCTCTCAGGCCAAGAGCTCAGTAGTGCTGGGAGCTGCTTTAAGGCCTCATCACCAGACCCACAGGCAACACAGCTCCTTGCCTCTTCCAAAGGTGAGAAACAGGTCCAGAAATCCTCTCTGCTGGGATCTTGCTTGTATGCAGCAGATCAAGAGCTGCCAGCAAGGAATGAGTCGCAAGGGGATGATCAGTCCCCTCTTTTGGAAGTGACCTTCCTTGTCTCCTCTGGCTGCAGGCTGGAGAAAGCAATGCCAAAAAGATGCGCAGACGAGGTGGTGAAGACAGCGAGGGAAGCGAGCAAAGGGTGTGTGACAGCAGCAGCAACGCCTGCCCAGTACTTGGCAGAATGCTCCAGCTCACTCGCTCCCATCTGCACAGCAGATCTGAGCAACTTTGGAGCAATTCACCTTGTTCAGGATGGTGGAGGATGCTCCTTCCCTGCAGCCCCTGCTGTGCATTTCTCTTGCTGTTGACTTTGTTCTCTGAGCTGCTACAAGAGGAAGGAAAGAGACGACTTGTCCAAGAACTGGTCAGGCTTATTCAAATCACATCAATGAAAGGAGACAAAAATCCTGGTGCAGAGCTGGGTAAGAGTGAGGACAAGAAAGCTCCTGTGAAGCCTGTGGGGTACAGCAGGGACTTCAGGCAAAGCAAGTGGCATTACAGCATCTCACCAGTCTGCATTAGGATGGTGCTGGGGGCAATCAGACAGGCAGAAGAGGGGCATGCAGCCCTCAGCCATCCTTAGGAAACCTACACCTGATGGGTTTGTATTGCGGCATCTCTGATCTGTTCCTGTCACTTTGCTGTGATAATGCTCTGATGCATTTAGATCCACCAAGGTTGTCTGGAAAAAGGGCTGGGAGCTCGGATGCTTTAGAAATCTGTCCCCAGCTGCAAGTGCTTGAACGTCCAGTCTCAAGTAAGCCTTTCGATGCAGAGAACTTGGTTTCAGCAAGAGATGCAAAGCCCACACGGCCTTCCTTGCCCGAGGTTCTTCCTTGGGCAGACCAGCACATCTGGCAGTCCATGTCCCAGCAGCAGAGGGGGAGCCAGAAGGCGTCTGGGAGGCACAGCACCCACCACGGCACGAGCCACGTATGCTTCAGCACAGGAATCACTTCCTTTCTGGACCATTTGTTCCATAAAAGTGTTTGCCTCCAAATCTTTGTTCTAGCCATCCCTTGGGATCATCAAAGCCTGTTCAGTCCCCAGAGTTTTCAGCATTCAATAGTGGATTGAAAATGCAATAGCAGAATTGACCAATGCTGTTTATCACCAGCTGGCCTAATGCTGTGCTATTGATTTATCTGGGATGTGAAGGAATGTTTACCATTCTTTCATTTACAAAGAGAGGAATAACGATTTTTTTTTAATGCTTCCCCTTCCTCCCTGTAGATAATAAGTTGCTTGCTGAAGCAAGGGTTTTCCATGGGCAACATTTAACAGATGTGTTTTGAATCCTTGCTTGGCAACCAAATGCTTGCAGCAGTAACATACCTCCTTCTGTATCCCAAAATGAGCCATATGGTTAGCAGCAGACTTTTTTTTGATACCCTACGCAGGCCAGACACAGGTTGTTTCTAGTTATTGTCATGGACAGTCACCCAACTCTGATCACCTCTGCCCTCTGTTCCCTGGACTTCCAAAGGCTGGACCTACTGGCCTCAAACCCCAAGAGGGCTGTCCAGAGATCAGGAAGATGAGAGGAGATTTGGTGTTAAAACCGGGTTTCTCCACATTTCGCATTTCGGCAGGCTAACCAAGAGACCAGGCTGCTCTGGTTGTGACAGAGCGCCCCTGTTCTTGCAGCCCATCTCCTTTAGCAGATGGTCCCCCACGGGAACAGCAAGCTCCCCCGACTCCGATGGGCTCCCTAGTCCCACCCATCCCACAGGCACGGTGCGCAGTCCCAGCTGCGGATGGATGGACATAAGGGGAGCAGTCAGAGTCAGCTGGGACTATGCCCCTCGCCTAGCCAGATTCCATCCTGCTCATCAGGGAAGGACAAGCATGCTCATCTCCTCTCCATCCGTACCACAGCACTCCGCATGGCACTGCCCATCCCAGAGGGGACACACAGGGAAAACTCCAAGCCATGGGAAAAGCAGACGGTGATCCCATCAGCCGAGAGGGTAACAAGGCAGAGGAGCCCTGCGGCAGCTGGCTCCACTCCTGAGCAGCAGAAAGTGCCTGGGGAAAGCCGGACAAGCTGCTGTCCTCCCTCCCGGACAGCTGGCGGGGTGTCAGCCCACCCCAAGCGTGCAGCCAGAGGCGTTGGTGCAAGGCAGCGGCTGCAGCAGCCCGCGGAAGCGCAGTGCCGTGCCGGCCGGTGGGAAGGCAGTGTCGAGCCATCAGGACGGCAGATGCTGCCAGGCTATGTGCCAGCACCGACAGCGCAGTGCCTGCCCGGAGACCACGGCTTCCCCGAGACCTGCAGCACCCACAGCGCAGCACTCATCTGCACCAGAGACATCATTGCCAGAACAGCAACAATGTTAATGAGTCCTGACTAATTAGTGCCTTCGTTTAACATAACCCAGCTATTTGCCGAGTTGGCTGCAATTCTATCAATGTCGCCTCAACCTGCGTGGGGCCAGGGCTTGCAGCAGCAGGAGGGAGCGAGAAGGGGCTCACAGGGGTAGGCTGCACCCACCGCCACCTATTTTGGCGCCAGCTGGCTGTATTCAGCACACCGACGGCCGCCTCCTGGACGCACAGCTCTTGCTAGAGCTTTCTGTGATGGAAAAACCTGGAGGGGTGTGGGAGGGGAACGGGCACGTGATGCAGAAATTCAGGGCACAAAACAGGTCCATCTCTGCCTGTTGGCAGCTTCAGGGTCTGTAAAAGGAAAGAGAACAGTCTGGCCAAAAGTCAGGCTCAGTACTTTCACTGCAGGACAATGTTCCTAAGCCTGGCGGGGTGCTGTACAAACACAGCTTGTTCCTAGAAGGGACTGAGCACCCTCTTCATCCTGGGAGTCATGCAACCTGCAGGACTGGCATCCCTGCCCCCAGCAAAGGGGATCTTGCTTTCTAAAGCGAGAGGGGGGATTTTAGGAAACTAAAACAGAGCAAGGCACCCCTTCTCACAGGTTGGAAAGGGCAGAGCTGGCAAAGCGTCTTCTCTGCAGCACGTCCTGAGCAGGACGAGGACGGCTGGGACAAATCCTGCCGTGCCAGATAGGAGGAGGAGCTGCTTGGTGCCCCTGCCGCCAACACTGTCCCATCCCTCCTGCTCGTGTCCCCTCTCTGCTCCTCTGGTCTCTGCTCCCCAGGCCGGAGGTGTCCTGGTCCCAGCAGGTGGCATTGGTGAGCTGGCAGGGAGGCGGCAGCCCGGCTCTCAGGGGCGATGCCAGCCCTGCCCCAGCACACCCAGCCTCTGGCCAAGCTGCGGCTGCCTGTGCTCCCGGGTGCTGCGCCAAATGCTGACGAACTAGCATGTCACTCAGGAAGAGAGGCCTTGGTGATGGGGTGTGTAACACCCGGCACGGCTACAGCCACCCCTCTGCTCCCCCGGCGGGTCCCTAACACGGTGTGTGCTGCGCTGGCCCCCCGGCCCACACCCCATCCTCCCCAGCCACCCCGCTTCATGCTCTGCGTTGTGGCTCTCCCCACCCTGCTCAGCAGTTGCAAGACGTATCCTCCTATTAACATCACACTCTTGCAAGCACCTCGGTCGCTTCCACCTGCATCTCCTCCACACTGAGGAGGGGCTGGGTGCTGTGAGCGTGCTGCTACCAACAGACACCACCAAGAAGCTGGCAGCCAGCTGCACTGCAGAGGAGCAGGGCTGTGCATTTGTGTCCACAGCTTGCCCTAAATACAGCTAGTTTCACATCATTAACCAGCAGCAGGTGACCAACACCAATGGCAGGCCTGACCCTCAGTTTTTCAGGCTCCTCCAGCAACAGGAGCAATGCAATGCCTCTGCAGGAGGGCCTGGCCTCTCCACAGCTGTGTTTCAGCACTGTTTCCAGGGTGTCCCCACCATCCAGCCCTTATCCTCGGCTGCGGAGGGCTGCATGGATGCCGCCCGTGCCGGGAGTGAAGTGCCAGGAGCCAGCGTTACCCTGCCGCCTTGCCAGCTGGCTCTGCAGAGCGAGATCCTCATCCAGCCTCTCTGCCACCCACCTCCGCTCGGCTCTTCTCCTTCACCTCCCATTTTCCTTCGCTGCTCCTGTTCTTCACTGCTTCTCCTGCCGCCCCTGCTTTCTCCTCCCCCTCTATCACACATCCTACTCCACATTTGCTCTCTCCCTCCTTCTCGCCGTTTGCATCTCCTCCTCCCAGCTCCCTCCATAATGCATTTCCACACGATGCCTCCCCTTGCATTTAATTTCTATTTTTCTTCTACCACCCTTCCTGCCTCCTTTGGACAGGTTTGGACCTCACTTCCCCATCAAGTCTCCTCACTGCAAGCACCGAATCCAAAGAGAGAGACCCTGGCACCAACAAACTCCCAAGACAGCCAGCTGCCTCTTCCCCTCAACCTCAGGGCTCTTCCCTCTTTCTTAACACAAGCATCCCCATGTTGAACAGCCGCCCGCCTCTTGTCCCCCTTTTGCTTATCTGAAGGGGGAAGCACCTTGGGTTTGGTGGTGGTTGACCACCCCAGGACACCTGTGCCAGGGTTGGCAAACAACCTCTACAGCTACAACAGGCTGGATTCACACCTACCCCCCCCAGAGTCCCAGGGCTGCTACACACAGATGGGACCCAGGCTCTAAGCTGGGAGCCCCCAGACTGCAACGGTGAGGGATGCCAGTGAGATATGGAGAAGTGAAGGCAATGGCTCAGCTCAGCAGGAGAGCTGGGGTAATCCAGCCCTTCCTGCCAGGACATGTCCACCTGAGAGAGCTCCACTCCACTCCCTTCCACCCCAGACAGAGGTGGCAATTTGACCTTGAAAGCCCTGTATGACTCAGGGCCCTGCTTGTCTGGAAGATCCTTCTCATCTTATGACTCAACCGTGACAGGCATGGCTCACAAGCAGACCTTCTCTTGAGAGCACCTATAGATTAAATGCTCTCCTTGATGGTCCCTCAGCTCCCAGACTTGTCCCACCAATGAGTCAGAGAAGGTCCTGGGTACACGGACGCCCAGGGCTCCCCAAGAGGGAGGCTGCAGAAGTCTCTGACATGCAGAGAACTGGGCTGCTCCAGCTTTAATGACTGGTGGAAACATGCAGAGCTACCATAGGATGGGGGCTGCTTTATCATCTCATTTTACAGTCTGTCAGAGACCGTGCAGGCAAGAGGAGATATGCCCTGCTTCTCCCCTTGGTGGGACGATCATCAGTCAAATCAGAAGAGTCAAGAGGGTGGGGGGAGAGACAAGAGGAAAGGAGGGAGGCAGAACAAGTGCAGAGAGATAAAGAGAAGGAGATGGAAGCAAATATCAGAGTTTGAGCAGGAACTACCTTTCTTGGACACTTTCCTCCCCTCCTTAACTGAGCTGTGTTTTTTAGTGGCTTTATGGGTGCTGGCAGCTTGCGGCACACAGGTGAGGTGCACGGGGAGTCCAGCGGCTGACATCAGAATAGCCGTCATGCCTACAGCGGGTACGAGATCAACATGCAGGAAGGAAACAACGGGGAAACACATTCATTAAAAAAAACTTTAACCTTTCAAAGAAAATTAAAAAAGATAAAACAAAACCCAAGCCCTTGATTCAGAGGACATAAAACATCTGAGAGGCAACGGGGTTGGAGTCAGCACAAGGACAGGATCCAGAGGCTTTCAGAGGGAGGAGCCCAGGCAGCAAATTACAGCAGGGAAACAGGGGCACAAGTCTCACCCGTGACCCTCTGAGCTGGTGTGTGAACAGAACCTTCCTCTTCACCTTGGCTTTAGGGCTCCTTGGTCTGCTGTGGTGCAAAGTCCTCCCGCTCACGGAGCCCTGAAAGCAGCCCTGACCCTGGGGGCCTGAAGGACGAGGGGCATCACCTGTAACCCCTAAAGGTCCTGCTCAGCTACTCCCCCCTAAAGCTATGTGTTTCAAAGGCACCGCACCAAACTGATCCCCAGAGCGCAGCCTTCAGACACCGCGGCAGTGCTGGGCTGCCTGAGGGCTGGGGCTGCCCCACTCAATCCCCTGCCAGACGAGCCCTGTTTGACCCACGGTGGCAGCTCTCCGCTCACCCCACGCCATCCCCTCCCTTTGCACCCCGGTTTTTCCTAGCACCCCCAGCTGCAATACAATTCTCACCCTCCCCCATCCCAGCCAGCTGTATTCATGGGATGCAGTTTGTTAAAGCTAATGAATCATTAAAAAGGACAGCCATTCCCTGAAGGGAAAAATGGCACACAGAGCTACAGGACTGATCGTGCTGATCTAATGTGATGTTTGCCTGTGAAATAGAGGCTGGTTACAAGTCATAACATTTCTGAGGTAGCATATTGCTGTTCAACTCTACATTCAAGAAAACACCTGCCTTTGCTTTCCCAAGAAGTGATTTCCCACCTGCAACAGACATCGGTAGAACTAAAAAGAAATGCTTATGGTTGCAAACCAACAGCAGACACTCTAAAAGCCAGCGTTTCCCCAAAAGTTACCTCTGACAGTAGACCATGCAAAACCACATCCTAACGCTATGAGAATTCTTGCCAGCATCCTGTAATTCACAGCCAAAGCTAAGATTTCTAAGGATTTTCTTTTTTCAAGCTTCTATTCAGCCAGGTTGGGAAAGGAAGATATAAGAACACATTTGTTCAGGACAAAAATGAGGTACTTTGCCCACACATGACTGAAAATTGAGTTATGACAGGAAGCATCAGCCAGCTTTGTGTGCAAGTGGTAAGACTATTTTCTGCCTCAAACACACAAGTAGTCAAGAACCGGTGCCTTGTGACTAGAAATCCCCTGCGCGCAGCCTGTGTCAATGCCCCACGAGCAGAACTACCCCCCACGCAGTGCCGACTCCATTTTGCACCTCCTTCACATAAGGTCCAAGTACATTAAATATTCCAGAACCTTGACACACAAAATTGGACGCTTTTACTAAAGCTTTCTCATCTAAGGACCAAGACAGACAGAAGGGGTTTCACAAGATGGTGAGGGGTGCACAGACGGATGAAGTCATTTCCCCAGGGTTCCCCAAGAACCTTTGCCAGTGCTGGTCTGGCCAGAAGACCGGGCTGCCCAGTGCACGGTGAGACCAAGTGCTTCCAGATGGAAATAGGTAACAGCAAACCAGGCAGCCGTGGATCACCCTCATTAGGTACCATCATTCTTGATCTAGATCTGAGGTGTAGCCCCGCCGGTTCCCAGGAGCTGGGGGGCCAGAGGAGGATCTTCAAAGCACGCAAGCACTGAGTTAGTACCCCTCACCCTACTGAGGGCACCGGGCTGTTCCCAGCAGGTACAGCCGAGGAGAGCCCCCGATGTCGGGACAAGCCAGCAGGCCTCTCACAACACCGGATCCAGAAATTTCACAATTAGAATGACTTCCTTTAAGTCTTGAACTAAAGACTGCAAGGCTATTGTGTGCTCTCAACCCCAGTCTAAGCCAGAAGTCCTTCACTACTCCCAGGGAGCCTCAAGGAAGAGCTTAAATGTTCCCATAACAAGAGCTACTTGTTTTTGAATGAGTGAGTACAACTGAACACCCGATGCCCAGCGCCAGCATCAAAGCTGATGCCTGTATGCACACCGGGCAGGTGCTTTCCCCCTTTCAGCAGGTTAAAGGACAGTCAGAGGTATTCCCAGAGAAGCAGTACCAACTCGTGATTAGAGAACCTGGAGGAACAATATTCTTGAGAAACAGGCAAGACGCTGGACCTCCCCATGGCTGGGGGAGATCCTGGCAACCTGACCCCACCGAGGCTGTGAAATGCAGTTCCCCAGAATTGGTGCAGAAAAGGAAACAGTAAAGTTGTCTCCAAAAAAAATCTGCTTCTAAGTGGTGCAATCACACTGACTGCAGAGACTGACATTTGAAAAGCAAGTCCAAAGACTAACAGGGATTATCGCCACCTACGCACAGCTGACTGATAGGCAAATGCAAAATTAATGCTTTCTTCTTAAGAGATCAATACCGTCTTGCTAACATTAACATGCAGAGCCCATTTAAAAAAAAACCCAAGAACACGACAGAAGCAGAGGCTGAACAACCAACTTCAGAGTCTTGATGTCGGAGGACAAAATGTTGCCTTCAAAAATCAGACCAAGTGAAGAGCACGAGCCACAGAACCTCAGCTGAGTTCAGTTACCCCCTAACACAGCCCCCCTCTGTAATAACATATCCAAAACTGCCTGCCAGCGGCATGAATCATCACAAGGAAAATAAACATTTATTCCAGGAACTTTCGCTTTCATTTTATGAGCTGCAAACACATCTACAACTCCATGCAGACATACAGCACAGGGTAAATGTGGGACCAGGAGAACTACCCCAACCAAATGTTCTCTCTGTGGACAATCTTAAACTGGCCAAGAAAAGGTAATTTTCCACTTTTACCTTCTGCTGCCTTCGAAGAGACACACAGTGAATCATCTTCCACAGATTCAAATCAAGAAAGCATTCAGAAAGAGGATGTTCTGGTGTTACGTTGCTCCTCTGGCTCATCTCAAAACCCAGCAGCAAGGCTTCCTTTAAATTTCTAACACAATACTGGAAACCTCAGCATGTCACAATCCTCCCACAAGTCTGGTGACAAGAGTCCCCACTAAGAGATCTCCTGTGATCCAAGCCTAACGTGGGAGTGTGTGTTCATACAAAGTGCCACAACAATACACACACGCACATCACATCTGCAGATCGATTCTCCAATTCTGACCTGTTGACACAGCAATTTGAATTCAAACTCGTTGTGGAGTTAAGTCAGGAGCACATTTGGCCCTGGACCACAAGAGACCACCGGAGACACAAGGGCCAAGCTGCAACAAGATAAGCTTGCCCAGACCAAGGCTGTTTTGAACACCCATGAGTTCCTGCAAGAGTTCCTGCTGCTCGTTAGCTGCCCCAGGAGCTTGAAAAATATCATTTAATATGTTCACACTTTCCATTGGCCACTGGGTTTCTTCCCTGCAAGGGCTGCAGGAGGGAAGAGACAGAAAGCCTTGCAAAGCATCCTTTGGTATCTGATCCGATCCCGTGAACGCGTGCAATAACCATATGCAGAGAAGTTTTCTCTTACTCAAAGCATCTATTTGGCCAGAAGTACATTACTGAATCCCTGGGGTAAAATTATTTTCACTGAAGCTATGACAACATCCACCAGCTTTTCCTCAGCCTGCCATGTAAATAAAGGTCTTTTGTAATATCCTGTGCAGAAGCTGAGCATGGGAAAAACACCTTACGTAATGTAACGAGCATTGACCACACGCTTGCTCACGTACCCTTCAGTCACCGGCTCCGACTACTGATCTGTATTTGCACAGACCTGACTGGTATGTCTTTGGTTCCAGTCCTGGATTTAAGCAGGTAGAGGGGAAAGGGCAATGCTTACCTTCAAATAACGTGAGATCTCAGAAAAGCATTGCTAATTTGTACGATTACATCCACCAGCAAATTATGGTTAGTATGTTCCCAAATGCCCCAGCTCTAGGAATCATGCAAATGAGAAACACTCGGTTTCATTTAACAAAAAGCTCGTTTCCAGCCTTCATCTTAAAAATAGTTTTAGAAGGGCTTTCATACAACCACCTAGTCCACTCCCCAGCCCCAAGGCACACCAGCTAAAGTCCATTATTCCCAAGAGAAGTTAGTCCAGCTGATCCTTAAACACCAACACTGAGGCTCAACAGTTTGCTTAGACCTCTGTCCTGGAATTTCACCATACTAACCAAATACTCAGGGGAGGGGAAAAGCTTAGAAGACAAGTTTCCACATGCACCTTAAAGTATTAAAATAGCAGAATGCAAGGAAAAAGAAATATGGTTGGTTTCAGGGGGTTTTTTTTGTACAAAACATGGTTTTAAAGTCAGCTTCATGATTTCTGGGATCCCAAGTGGTGCTTTTAGAAGATGTGGGGTTGACAGTGTTACAAATTCCTCACTCAAGTCCCCAGGCACTCATCACACAAACAAAACCCAGCTTCTCATTCAGGCCCGCAGGATCCCCCATCTCCTGTTTATCCACCAGAAGTTCCCTCTGCATCCAAGAGATGCACCTGCAGCGTTTCTCAACATCACCCACAAGATCCAGGGGGTTTATCTCTTCAAACGAGAGCCAAAGCTGCTGAGATGGAGACTAAGAGTTGTGAGACTTCTGGACATGCTTCCCAGAATAAAACCTCCTCCAGTTCCCATCTGAGACTGGCTTCTCCCCCATCCATCACAGAGCCCTTGGGTCCCAAGCTTTTCCACCCCTGATGCTGAAGGAAGCAGTCATGCAGCAGAGACCGGAGGAACAAAAGGGACCCAGCCTGTGTGTTAGAGAATAATCTGAATAATAAGTAACTCAAACACCATCTGCAGGATTTTAAATATGAACAAAATACCACTTCCCAGAAGAGGTTCCAGAAACAGAGAGCAAAGCGTAGAGGGGAAGAAGGTGTCCCTGAAGACCCAGCCAATTAACGTTTTGATAAAATTTGGCCTTTTTACCAGAACTCCACTGCTTCTTTTTACCAGAAATATTCCCAGAGATTTATTTTCCTTTTGTTTGCTAATTAACTTGTCTAGATTTTTCCTCTGCTTCTATGTGATTTTAAGGACAGACTCAAATTCAGATTTTTCTCCTCCCTGCACCTCTGAGGTCTGTCACACTTTGCAGAAGGCAGCACGGCACCAATCAAAGCCGTGTCCTATGAAACCCTAGATCTGACAGAGACGCTGGCCCCAGGGAGCTGCTTCTGCAACTTAGCGTGCCTCTTGCTAGCTGCCTCGTGGAGAGGTAAAGGCTATTAAAATGAATAATTATTCCCTCTTTTGCAACCCCAGCCTCCAACAACAGAGGTATCAATTACATGCTTAACCTTTCCATTCTATTTTATTAAATGGTGATAAATGGCTTATTCTACTGAGCTCTCCTGCAGCCTTTTATACCTAAAGGTGGCACTACAAGGTATAAATGGATCATGAGTATTCACCTCTTCCAAATTAACAGTGGATGACTTGCACGTGTAGTATGAGATCACAGTCAACATTAACACAGCCTGGATTCACCAGGGCTCTTCAGTTCTTTGCTGTATTTACCTTTATGTGATTAAACACCTAATTACACAGTCAGTGCTAATAGCCAGGGGATGAAATTCAGAGCTTTTATAAGCAAGAGGAGTCATTCTGCTCAGGTCATCCACCTAGACGAGGTCTGAGCTTGACTTTACACCTCATTTCCACAAAGACTGATTTGCTAATCGAGAGACAGATGGCTGCATGCTGTCAGAGGACACTCAGTCTTTACACAGCGCTCATTTGGCTACAGAGACATGCAAGGCACAGTTTTCACGATGGTGATAACATTAGATGACTGAAAACATCAATCCTGGGATCATTTTTAGGCAGGGTAAAGCCTGATGCTTGGGAAGAGACCAAGCACCATCACCTTTCCCGGAATAAAGTGGTAACCATTTTCTCTAAGACTGAGAACATAATTGTCTCCACTTGCTCAAGAACAAATTTCAGTGTTCAAGGAGCTAATAACTTCAACAAACCATGCACGGACAACAGCCAGAGGAAGGAGAGGGTTAACAGATATTCTGTAGTGTCTGAAATGGGTACAGAAAAACCCAGAAAATACCAAACGATACAATTTCAAGTGCACAGTTGGTGTCAGTACAAAGACGACATTTGCTCTCGGCAGAACACCCATCTCCCCAGGCACCACCACACCAGCATCCCGCAGTTTGGCACTGGCTGAGTCAAAACAGAGCAAACGCGCCGATGGTTTTTGGCATGGAAACGCTCCCACTGAAAGCTGCAAGCGTGAGTTGTCATTTTCAAGGCAACGCCATTTCATGTTTAACAGGCAAATCTACTCTGAAAAGGAGCATTGAAAACTGGTGCTTTCATCCCTCCCAGACACGCTCCTCGGGTATATTTGGTATTGTATTCACAGGTTTGGATGATAACAAGCAAACCTGTATTCTGCTGCCACAGAAAACAATGTCTGATTCAACTTCTGTCCCCTCTTTTCCCCAAGACGTGGCATCACAATCATTTTTTTTTAAGCTAAAGACCACCTGAGTTTTTGTAATAAAGCCACATTAAAAAAACCTAGATTAAAAACCACACACTATCTCACACCACTCTTCCCCTTTGACTTTAAGTAGCAAGTCACTCAGCTAGCACTGAGCTTGATCCACGTGTTCCCCCCCAGCTACTTGCTCATCCACACCTACGGAGAGAAGATGAATACCCAACCCTCACATAAACCCACTCATTTTGAGAGCCTCAGGACCAGCACTGATGAGAAAAACAGTTATTAAGGTTTGACCATCCCATTCTCCCCCAAATTTGCCCTCTTTGCCTTTCTGAAAAGTCATCAAGCCTAAACCTCTAAATGCCAGTGACATTTCAGGCTCTTCCTAAAAACTAACAAAGGAAAGTAAGTGCCATAGAACGGTAAACCGCTTGCTCACGTAACCCTAGGGACAGAGTGGGTAAAGCAGAGCAGGATCCTTACCTGCCAGGGCCTGGTTCACTTTGCTGGGTTTGGGCATCTTGACTGTCAGGTTTGGGGTGCTGGAGAGAGAAAAGAAAAATGGACAAGTTCAACAGCACAAATCAATCATTAACAAACCAGAGATAATTCAGCAGTGTATGGCGCCCTGAATATAAGAACAGGGATTAATCCTGGCACCCCCACCCATGAACACTTTGCCTACTGGTCCAGCAGCTACATTTAAGGAGCCCAGTCCTTATCAGAGCTATCTTGTAGGTTTACTTATCTCCAAGGTGGACCTCAGATCTATTCTGTAGGTAGCTGTCTCCAGTCCCATCTCCTCCTGGCTGGATACTGGGCCCCACTCATCCTGTTCTCTTGCTGGGGTCTGTTGGTGGACCCTGTTTTCAACTCCCTGCTCCGATCCTGTGAGGCATACCTGTTGTTGCTGCTCTACCACAGAGCTTCTCGTGAGCAGCTGACCTGCAGTACAACAGACTGCTGCACCAGCGGGCCCATGGCATGAGCACGCAGCAAGGAACCGCTGGGACGGAGCAAAATTAATCTTAAACCTTCCAGGTGACATAATTTCCAGACAGAGCAACACTGCTCACCAAAGCCTGAACCCCCATGCTGTATGAGAAGTTGCAGCTGTACAGATCAAAGGAAGCAAGCGTTATCTTCCCCCCACTGCTTTCCAGATGGGGAAACTGAGGCAGAGAAGGGCCAAGAAAAGCGCTCGGGCACACACAGCTGTGGCCCTGGGTTGGACAGAATCGAGCCTTGGCTCTCCCTGTGTAACCGGGGGATAGGGGCCGTGAGACAGAAACTATAGAATGATTAGTTTGGAATAATTGGTTTGTAACCAAGGTAATAGGTAATGAAGCTAACTGACCACGGCAATGTACAATGCTGCTACGTTCCATGTACAGTCCCCACCCAATCGGACAATAGCCTGGGGATATTAATCTTACGAAGTAAGTTGTTATGGACAGATGCATGCACAACAATGATACTGCGCATGCCCGTAAGAAGAGGGTTACCCAGCGGACACGGGTGCGTGACCACCGATGACCACCAGATCCCTTGAGGACCACTGACTCAAATCACTGAGCATGCGTGACGGGGAGGAGAATATGGAAATGAACTCTAGGAAATTATTATCATAGGACTGTCTTTTCTGAGAAAAACGATGAATATGTATATTTTGATTCTATATAACCTGTGTGTTGGTAATCACCTGGCATGCACATTGGGTGGAGCTATCCCCCGTGCATCCAGCGCTGCAATAAAGAATGCCTGCCTTTTAACACTACATTGGTGTGACGAGGTTTATTCCCAGATTTCGGTGACACCTGTGCATCCATGGGGTTACTGCAAGATTCAGGAACAAGGGAAGAAAGGTTGAAGGAGACTTACAAGAGTTTGGCACCCACCTTCCTTTGGCAATCAAGAGGATTTGGACACCAAACATCCCCCTCAGGTTCCTAACCTACTTGTTTTGGCAGTGTGGGAAAACAACAGAAGATTGGAGAGGAGGATCATAAACACACTCAAGTGACCTGCAGCTGGGATGTAGAAAAACACATAGATCATACTAATTGTTGTTTAGCCTCATGCGTTGGGCAAGTAGAACATCTGTGTTTAGATAACATAGGCCTGTGATAGACTTAGAGGCACCCTATCGAACATGCCTGAGATTCTTGCCCTGCTACGGAAAAGATCAAAGCACAGTGGTAAGCTACGCCTGCGTGAATCCCTGAAACACAGGCGAAAACAGCAGGTTTGGTGATGCTCTACCATGGACCGAGCATCCCCGCTTGTGTGCCTCTGCCCGGCTGCTGCTTCAGGGATCCCCCGGTTGGCGAGGGAATGAAAACAGATTTTCTCTTTGCATTTCACCCATGGTTTTGTGGTTGTTCCTGAGTCCTGCGTGTGCCAGCTCACATAGGCAGTGTTTCCCAGCACCGGCAGCTGCACCCCAAGCTAGCTTAGGATACGTGGGCAAACAGGGTCATGCGTTTAGCTGACAGCAGGAGTTAGGAAGGAAATGATGAGCAGCAGCATGAAAGCTGATGAGGGGTCACTACAGGAGAATGCAAGCTAGATTCACACGAGCAAAGCAGAAACATTTGAAATCCAACATGCTGGCATAGAGAAGCCCCCCATGGACTTTGTCTCAGGCGACACACATGCCTCTGATAGATGCAGCATCAGCCGCAGTTAATACACAGTGCGTTCAGACAGCCATCACAAAGGACTCCCCGAAACACACAAAATAATATCAAATCCAGCAGCTTCTTAGGAGTTCACAGAGCAGACTAAGGTGGTCAAGTGCCCAAATGCCATCCACTATCTAGGGAGGGAACCTCATTCTCTCCAGTTGGGATGCAAAACCTGCCACTGTGCCCAAAATAGCATCACAGACAGCAGTCCCTCTCTTCAGCCTTGCTACAATCTTTGTCCACATTTCCATGACAATGACCACAGCTGAAGAGATTCGAGAATGACACATGGCTGTCTTCCATCCTCACCACAGGGATGCATCCCCCCCCCCTCCTACCTGCCGCAGTTTGAGATAGGTTCCCGCAGGCGCACTGAGCTCCCTGAAGAAACCTCTGGGCAGGACCCAGGGCTTGGCGCTGTGCTGACAGCCTGGCGAAGTGAGACCAGCTCTTCCAGACCCTTAAAAAGCTCTCCAGACCGGAAGTTTCCCTTCTGTCTTTCAAAGACTGTATCTCCCCCCACCGCTACCCCCAGTTTTGCAATGTCTTCAAATGATGCAATGGATTGCTCTCACTGCAGCCCAATTCAAACCAACCAAACACAGTAGAAATCCTCCTCTCCATTTTAAAGAGCTTGACTCAGATGCCATGACTCCTCTTTGTGACTTTTTTCTTTCCTGATTCAGCCTCTTCATCACAGCTCTGTCTCAGGTATTTCCCTCCTCCTCCTCTATCTCACCCCTTTGCTTCATTTCTGCTCCTGTGACCCCCTTCAGATGATGGCTAGTGGCAGGGCTGCTCCCTCTCCAGCTGCAGACAAGGAGGGTATTTGAGGACCAGGTAATGAAAAGGAACTTGAGAGATCTGCTCCCAAAAATCAGAGAGGCATTGGACCTCTCTCCTCCCCTCCTCCAACTAAGCAGCCAAGAAGACCAACACGGTGCCTGGGCACCCCCTCCACCCCGGTGGTGACCCTGCATGTGACTGATACTGAAGAGCTTCTGCTTCATCATCACACCATGAAGCGCAGCAGCTACCTTGGGTGCTTTCACTTCCCCGTGGAAGGTAAAAACACAACAGAGCACAAAGCTGAATCTTCTGCTCTGCCAAGAAAGCAGATGGGCAGCGGGGGATCCTTCCAGAGGGCTGAAGCACAGGGTCATCACACCTGAGACTGAAGAAAGCAAACTCAGAGCTGCTCTGGGAAGGGGATCACCGGTAACCATGCTTTGAGAACACCGGCAGAGAAATCCTTCACTCACTTTCCTACATTGCACGGCTCAAGTCCAAGTCACCCAGCAACTAGAGCTTCTACAAAGTGAGAAGAGCCCTTGAGATTTGCAGAGGGAAATGGAGAAGCAATTGATGCATTTGCAAGCAATCAAGTTTTGGAAGCTGCGAGTGCACTGCAGATAATTTACCATCCATCAGCCAGGGGACAGTCGCTGATCAGCTGCGCTCCTGGTGTAAGGGCAAAGTGTGTCAGCTTTGACTGCTGGAGGCTTTAACCCAACTGATGTGATGATGGAGAAACCAAATCCTTATTTCACACGGGCTAAACACACATTCAGTTAGCGGCATCTCAGTTAACAACGTCGTAGGATGTGCTGACCCATTCGCTTGACACCACGTGAACGTACCGGCAGGGCTGCCACGCACTGATTTCTTTTACATCTGCAGAAAGCGCAGACATAAGGCTGATGAAATCAAGGAAATCTGCGCTGCTCTGAGGTACCTCTGCCACAACACTGCCTGGGTAGATTTGCACCCACGGTGAGTGGGAGGAAGTGTTGCCATGCCAAAAAGGGTGCAGAAACGCTACTCGGAGCCTGCTCTGGGTCTGAAGTGGGGTGTTCTGGAGGAGGAAGGGGAAAAGATAAGAAGGAAGGGTATTGTTGTTGTAGTACAACACGGGCTGTGCCTCGACTCCGAGAACAGGCTCACCAGCAGCATGAACAGACATATTTAGTCTACCAGCTCAGACTTGAGCTACTCCAGTATCACCATACCAGCGCTGGCTTCTTGGGAGAGGGCCAGAGCCAAGCTGGGGTGAGGTCCTGCTGATTTACTCAAGCCAGGCTCAGTTAGGAGAAAACTTGATGCAGGCAAGCTGGTGGAGGTCTTGGGTAAGGGAGATCTGGAGAGCATCAGTGCAAGAGCAAGCACTGCAGTACGCAGAGATGAGAGGGATCCTCTGAGACACCTGCTCCTGCTGCCCACAGGCGAGATTTCTAACCAGTGCCTTTGCCTCCTAGCCAAACGTTCAGGCTGTGCTTGCAACACCTGAAAGTCAATGCCTGAATTCTCTGAATGTTTCCTGGTATCGATTCCTCCTCCTCCTCCCCGGTCCAATTTTGTCCTGCCATTCGCTGCAGATCCTGCTCTGCTGCTGTTCTGTATGCTGGAGGTGACAGAGTGTAACAGGGGTTACCAGGTTGTGAAGAAAGGGATGCAAAATAAGACACTGTCCTCAAAGATTCAGCAAGAAGTTCCTGATAAGATTTCCCATCACCGCTTCTCAGGCAATCTGCTACGGGGGCAGACTGATATTTCAGTATGACAAAACCACTTGCTTCTCCAGAATTTCAAGATACTGCAACACCAGTGAGACAGCAAAGCAGAAGATCACAGAGGAAGTGTGGCATCTGCTGCCATTTTAAACACTGGGTGGCCAGGTTTGACTGAACACCACCTAAGCCGCACATACACCATATCCTAATGGAGCAGAAGTGGGGAAGTCTGTGGCAACTCACCCTCTCCACCTGATACAACCCGTTGTTCCTTCCCCTCTCCCTGCACACCAGCCAGCAGGCCACATATTCTGTATCGTGGCATCTTCGTAGCCCTCTAGACAAGCGTCAACACTTCTCCTCCCAGATCAGGGCTGCATCCACATTAACACCAAGTGTCACCACAACACCCAAAGGTCTAACCCCCTTCCCAGGGCTAATCAAGTGTATGATGACACTAATGACCATACAACAGTTTCTCCCCTTTCTTCTCAAGAAGATGCCAAAACCCAGACCGACTTCCTCTAAGGAACCTTTTTGTGTGCTGTGTGCAGCCACATGGATCCATGGGTTTGCTCCTGGCACCAAGCAGAGGAGATTCCCCTGCTCCCACTCCGGAAGAGCAACAGCGACAGAACCGCACTGGCTAACAGAGGGCTGCAGGACAAATCACAATGGGCCCAGTGGAACCAGCAGAACCCCTCCTAACCACCTGAGGAGCTTGTGGGTATGCCTACGGATAAAGCTGAAAGATGCAAAGGAGGAGAGAGAAAAGGAAAGGCCCTGCCCAGTTCTGGTCCCTTGGTTACACCTCCTGATCCTACAAAGCACTGACCGTGGGTCATTCCCCATTGGAGATTTGAGGATGCAGCACCAGACCCTTCTTAGGGACACCACAATACTGCAAGCATCCTTCCCCAGTCCCCAAGACCCCCATTCCTCATGCTTTTAAACAAAATCCTCCCCCTGAGCTGCCTGCTTTATTTGCAGGCACAACCTAGACCAGCACTCAGAGGAGCCAGCAGAGCCACAGTGGGGATTTGCCTGGCTGGGGCACTAATTAATCTGTCCCCCAGAAGATTGCTTCCTGCAGCTTTACTTGCTCATATTACAAGTGGGGCACTCCTTACTGTGTTTCAGGAGCACCCTTCTCTGTAATTAGCCAGCACGGTGGGAAGAACAGGGTTGCTCTTGCCCCAGGGATGGATGCTTTCCCGTGCAGGGTGGGAAGGACCATGCCAGGAGGTGGCTGGAGATGACCCCTGCTTCACAGATCTGGTTAACAGCACTGATAGAATGACATGACCCTTGCCGTGGCATGCTCCATCTGCAGATTTCAGTGCCGTCTGCGAGAGAGGCCAGGTTCATTAACTGTGTTTAATACACGGGAGGAAACTAATGCACCAAGAAGCAAAATAACTTGCCCACATGTATTTAATATGCTAGCAGCAGAGCCAAGGATGTTAGCATCTATTTAAGCCTTGGCACTCCCTTCTGTGTTTTCTAGCGACTTTGACCCTCTTGAGAGCATGGGGAAATTAAACCTGCATTTTGAAGTGCCTGAGCTCCACCCTCTCTCACACCAGCATCCGCAGCAAGCAGGAAATACATTTAATCACCGTCAATGCCACAAAAGCCCCGGCATGCCTGTGCTACTAACAGCCCGTGCTACGGGCTATTCCTGCCTACCTATTAGAAATAACTGCCACAACCACACAGGGAGTTCGGCAGCTTTCCAGGATGAACTACACCTCTTTCTCAGCCCTGCAGGAGAGATGTTTGCTTCGGTGCTGCCATTTTAGCTGCATTTCCTAAAGAAACTGGGTGTATACAACTGCACCATCTTTCAGTCTCTCCCTAATAGAGGGAGCCCTTCTGCCAGTTGCAGCTCAGCTCTAAGAGGCAGGAGCCGGCTCATCCCTGCAAGCTTTGTGAAGATAAGCAGTTTTGTAAAAGCAAGTCATCTGCCAGGGCTGCTTTGGAGCCAAAGGCTGCGAGGTGAACACAACACAACCTTTATTAGACAGCAGAGGATCCACCGTGGCCCACTGCTCCCTTCCCTTCAGCCTCCGAGCATGGGCCAGCACAGGAATTGCACATCACAGCTAAGAGGAATGAGGAATGCTGCGCACTGCATGCAGACAGAAAACCCTTGGTGGGCTAATTAGTGCAGGATAATTAGCGCTTCGTCTTCACCACCACAAAGGCCCCACTATTTGGTGATGCAGGAGATGGGGCAGCAACTGTGAGGGAAGAGGAACTAACCGCCACACCAGGCCAAGTCCAGCCGAGGGGGGAAGATGGGGAACCTAGGGGATAAAATAACGCAGGAATGTTCTGGGCTTAGGAATTAAATGAAACACATTGTTAGAGTTTGCTACTCAGGTTTCCCCTAATTCACAGAAATGAGATTATTTTCTGCTGGAACATGGGTTTCACAAGCCCGAGACTGTAACCCCAGCCAGGAGCAATTACCCCCGCTCAGCGGCATTTCCGACTCAAACCCAGCACGGGGGGGACAGGGAAAAGCCATCTCGAGCTGTCAGCTGGTGCTGCAAGTCCCTTCCACAGATGGCACTATACTGGAAGACAGAGATTGCCCCCCTGCGTGCATTTGTCTGTCTGGTAGGGAGGAAGGAGAGTGCCCCTGGCAAAACTAATCCCAAAGGACTGGAGATCCAGACATCGTCTGTCATCCATGAAGAGCCACCAATGCACATCATTGTTGTGCCCTTCTCCGGGGTCCGTTTGGGTGAGCCCCCAGCTGCTGCCTCCCTCCAGGCTCAGCGCATGGCCATGGGCTGGATCTGTGATCCACACGTGCTCCTGCATGGGGGTTTGGAAAACAGAGGCTTCCACAGATACATGTAGTGGAAAGCACCAGTGTTAATGAACAGAAAGGGAGTTGTAGTGACAAAGGCAGCTCCGAATGTCCTGCCTGCAAAATCATCTCCTGGACACAGCACACTCATGTTCGGGACACACTCGCATGCCAGCAGGGACAGACAGACGGCAGTCAGGAGAGCGGGGACCAAAGCTCACAGCTCGGGGTGCAGGGTTTGCACAGAGAGTGCCTGTCACACAAGTCTGCCAGCACTCACATGCTCCCTTCCAAGCATTTGAAGAGCTGCCGCCTTCCCCACGTGGCATGTTCTGCTGTCCCCAGCAAAGATTTAACCGTACAATCCCTGTGCACCCCCCAGAAAGGCTGGCTTGGCCAGGGATTATTGCCAACATACCAGCCACCTCACCCCACCATGAACAGCTGAGCTGCAAACCAGGTTGCCACAGCCAGACCTCGACCGGCCATGGCATTGCTCATCCACAGCCAACGCTGCCACCAGCACCAGCAGTCCCAGTGCTCCGGGAGGGCTCTGCCCTCTGCTGCTGTCCCCAGGCTGGCTGTCATGGAGGGGACCAGATGCTCCTGCCACAAAAGCCACTTTCAGCAGTGCTTGAGAAGGGACAGAGCTGGAGCGGGGAGTGTGGGGGCATATGCCAGCCCCAGAGGGCTGTTGCATTAACCCAGCACAAGCTCTGCCAGCACTTGCCTGTCGGAGGGTTTAAGCAGTTGCCGAGAGCTGCCTACCGTCCCGGCAGCTCCTGGGATCCAGCCCGGCAGGCTGCCATGATGATGTCCTCCCCAGTGCCCTGGCTGGGCACCTCCAGGTCTCTTCCTGGCTGTCCCTCTACTCCCAGTCAGCATCGCCTGGGCCACGGGCTCAGTTCCTGGCAAGGAACCCGTGCCACCCCTCTCCAACACCCCTCCCATCCTCCCTCCTTTCAGGACAGCCTGTCCCCCCCATCAGTAGCATACAACATACCCAGACCCTGATCGGCTCCAGAGAGGCTTGAGGGACAAATGCTTCAGCATTTGGCTCTTCGTTTTTAATCTTCCCACCCTGAGAGTCACTTTGCAAATCACGCTGAGGCTCTGGGGAAGGACAGGGGCTCCAGGCAGCCCGGCAGCCCCAGGCACGGACCAGCGGCTCCTGAGAGGAGGAATTTGGCAGCTTCTTCAGGAGACAGCAAGAGCCTTACCGGGGGCTCCTGCAGGCAGCACTGAGGTCTGATTTTTAGCCCTATTTGAAGGTGAATGGAACAGAGAAGTATTGCAGATGCTTAAGATGCCACAAAAAATCACCAGGTGCAAAGAAAGCACCAGAAAAAGACCGTGAGAAAGAAGAACAGGATGCGGGAAGTCATTTTACTCAGATGACCCCGAAGAGGGAAAGTCCTGATACGACACTAAGGAAAATATCTGAAGATTCACCATCTTACTTAAAATACAAACAAAATGCAAAATAAACCTCAACCCCCTGTGCCTCATGTAATTAGCGGAATGTGCTTTCAACACCCTTCTAGATCTCTTATCTCTGTATTTAGTCGGGGTAGCTTGGACAGGTAAATCTGCCCTGGCAATTTCCCCTTTAGTTTCTCAGGTGCTCACACAGCGGTTCAGCACCTGGATTATTTACGGTGAAATGCGTATACTGCTCTGTACACTTCCAGCCGTTTGCAAACAGAGGGAGCAGTCAGACAGCCCTTGCTTGGTCCTCAGTTTAACGCTCACAGATACTCGGTGCGAGTACTATCAGAGAGGCCACAAAGACCTCTGCTAGCAAAGACTTGCGCACAGAAAGAGTTAAGACCTTGAAAGCCGATTAGCGGCAACTGGGCTTGGTTCGGGCACCCAGGCTTCACAGAGGTCATCCTACAAGAACGCGGAGGGAAGTACCCCACTTTGCAAAGGTGACACTGATCTCCCCCAGCCCCAAAATCCCCACTGGAGCCCAGTGTTGCAGCCCCGCTCCAGCCCACGGGGGATAACTGACCGCAGCTTGGCCCAGCAGCCCACGCTGTGGAGAGGCACCGAGCT
This sequence comes from Grus americana, assembly GCF_028858705.1. Classification (NCBI taxonomy): domain Eukaryota; kingdom Metazoa; phylum Chordata; class Aves; order Gruiformes; family Gruidae; genus Grus; species Grus americana. Next base: position 7,205,880 of record NC_072870.1, on the reverse strand, counting down.
GTCAGAGCATGAGACTCTGCTTTTCATTTAGCTGGCAACAGCCGAAAGGCCTGAAGAGAAGTGAAGCCCTTCCTCCCACACCGGTAAGGTGCAAACACAGCCCTCCTTCGGCTCCAGCTGCTCGCCAACGGGAGCTGAAATCCTGTGCTGCCAGGTGCACACCAGTTTCAGCCCTGTCAGAGAAGGGCTGCGGTGAAAATGGATCAGCAGCCAGCACAGGTGACCCCTTCATACAAGCTGGAGCATTTGGGGGGTGACAGCTCAAAGAACCGAGGAAAGACAGACCTCAGCTAGCACCGCAACAACTGCTCGTCCTTCCTTCAAAGTAACTGGCTTCCTCCAGACAGCCAGAGCCCGCCCTGAGCACCCAGCCAGGAGAGGGTCACTGAAGAAAGATGAAGGCAAAGGACATGGCAAAACCCTCACAAGGCGAGGCTTAGCTGGATTTTAAATCATTCACAGTCCTGCTCGTGCTTCCAGTACTCCAACATCTCAATAGCAAAGCCCCACAGCACCTCAACACATGCAAAAAGAACCTCTCCTGCGATTATCCAGTGGCATCTGTGCTCTGCATCAGTATTTAGCCTGATGAATAACCTCGACACCATTCAAATTGCTAGGGTCACCCCATTGATTTTGGATACAGAGGGATCAATATGGTTCAAGGTGTAAAAGGAAGGGGAAAGTAAATTACTGATTTGGTTTTCCAAACATCTTCACAGTGGATTTAAAAAATCCTTGATCAAATCTATGTCTTAGGGTTGCTGTTGGTTTTTTTTTTTTTCCTGCTTGTTCACCTTAAAAATGTCTGACATGGACTTCCTGATTTTGTCAGAGAATTCACAAGGTCTCAGGCACATGCAGCAAGTCCTGCGGTCCCTCCTTGAAGGAGAAGAGTTTTGAGCACAGAGCAGTTTTCCACTCTATGTTTACTGCACATTTTGAAATAAATAAGGGCATTCACAAGTCCCCTTTTCATTCACTCAATCCCCCTCAAAGCTGTTTTTAAGTGTAATCCGAAATACCACCAATCGCTATTAATTTTCTCAAACCTGCAAAATCTCAGCCTGACTGCTTTCTCCAGTGGTTCATGGAGACTAGTAGACAGGGACTGCATTTCAAGTGTGAGAAAAGAAGGGGAAAACAGAGGAGAAGCCTTTTCATCCACTGCACTGGGCACAACGGCACAAACCTCTCACTGCTTCTAGGGAGAACACCCTTGTGAAGTCCTCTGGGACAGAGAGGCTCCTAGATAACGAAGCCCTGCGCACAGCAGGTCTCTTGGACGCACGCACAATATTTAAAGGTGAATTAGAGTCTGTACCTGACTCCGTTAGATGCAGATAGTCCTGTGCTGGTGGCCCCAGCTTGAGGCAAAGCCCAGGTGCTTTGTGCATTGAGTCTCGATGTTGACCTTGCTCCAGACAAAGCTGGTTTGTTATAGGGCACGAAGCCAACGCTGGAAGAACTTACTGACGCTGTCCTACCGGAAACCTGATGAGTAGTGGAAGAGTTGGGAAAGTTTATCATGGAGTGGCGGTAGCGCGTGGTGATGGGACCAGTCCCGCTGTTTAACCAGCACTGCTGGCAAGAACAAGCCGGCCCTGCGTGAAGGGGTGCCGGGGAGGCCGTCACCGGGTACGGGGCATCCAAGCGCCTCTGAATGCTGCGGCGGAACCTCGTGGTCTTGTTGGTCTGGACTTGAGCCACAAAGTCAACTTCGTAGTTGTAGCCCAAGGGTCCGAGATCTACTCGCTGGTGGTTTGTGGCACGGGCTTGCTCCAGAAACACGCAGACATTCATCTCGTATGGGGACCACCCGCCTTCGTCGTTCTGCCACTCCCAAACAATGCCCTGACCGGCAGCGGAGTCCCCAGGGAAGAGGTGCCTGCGGACAGCCCGCATCGTCCCTGTGTGGGGAAAGGAGGGGGAAATAAATAATATCATTTTGTGAGCAGAGAATTAAGGGGGATGTTGTCTCAGGGACTCGTTTCTGCAGAGATCTGCGGTGTCTACATCAGGGTGGCCTTCCTCACCTCAACAGGGGCACTAACAGACTTTCTCTTCCCGACAGTGCTGGGTTTGCTCATGAAGCTTAGAGAAACCCAATACCCCCGAGATCCCTGTCCCTCTGCCAAATCTGATTGTGGGCTGGCAACAGGTTCAAAAGCTGCTGGGAGGAAGGGTGGGAAAGGAGGGAAGGAGAGAGGATGCAGAGACAGACACACCCAAGCACAAAGGCATAGAGATCACATATGCCTCCCTGACGTTAAAAAAGAAAAAGAGAAAAGTAAAAAAAAAAAATCATGCTGAGGCACAGATCTGGTTAAAAAAACCCAACCAACAACTCCCACAGCCTTGACAACAGAGTAACTATAGAGACATGACACCATCGGGAAGTGCTTTGCAGGAGCACTTAAGGGGCTAAACACCCACTTTGCTACACAAGGGTCTGGGCAATTTTGCTCTTGGGGGAGTGGGTGAAGTCCCATAAGGATGAGGACTCTGGAGAGGACGGACAGGGCCAGCCTCTCCAGGCTCCTGACTGCTGGGTGATATAGTGAGACTAGAGAGCAGAAACCAGTGAAGTAATTTGGAAACTGGAGAGAGCAGCTGTTCAGACAAAGGAAGAGAAATGAAAGCAGACATGCTACTCTTGCAAGGCAACACAACAGCAGGAGCTCAAAACCCCCTGGAAGCCTGGCTCTCCAGGGTGACTTCACTCCTGGTTACTTTATTCCTTTCTTTAAAAAGGAAAAAGCCTAATGAGAGGGAGGTAAGCCACCCAACAGGACAGAAGCTCTGCAACCTCTGCAAAAACAGGTTCCTGCAGCAGGGTCAAAACTGCTACTGTTGGGAAAATCCTCAGCAGCACTCCACACTGGGAAGGAGTGGAAAACACCACGGGGCAAGCAAGTCTGGGGATGCAGGCAGGTGGGGGTGAACAGGGGTGCAGGGAGTCATTACAACACAGGAGGAGTTCAGAGAAGAACAGAACCAAGAGGGAAAAAAAATAAAATAAAGCCTCCTAAGATGTCATGAAAGTTACAACCCTAAGCTCCAGGACCACAGGTAAAAACAGTATCCGCTCCTGAAGCCTGCAGAGAAGTGCCCCAGGATGTTGCTGGTGGCTCCGTGGGGGGGAGGCAATCCAAGCAAGCTTTATGCCCAACAAGCACACCCCAAGGAAGAGGGAGGACAGCCCACATGGGACTCCACACTGCCAAAACCCAATTGCTACCTGTGTTCAGGCTCTGGCTGGCTCAAATACCTCTGCCTCACACTGCTGTTATTTCTACCCCATGTTCTTGGGGTAAAAAACTGCTAGGTCTTGACTCAAACCATAAGGGCATTAACTGCCTCCTCGCTGCTAAAAATTCTGCTCGACAGCGTGAAAGTCACATCTCTGCTCCCATCGCACTCCCAGCCTTCTTTGTAAATTGTGCTGGTGGTCTCTGCACAGCACTTTGGTGGTCAAAGCATAACGAGACCCTGTGCTGGGGTGCAGGTATGTCCCACACGTCATTGCAGAAACTAAATCAGGCAAGACAGATCTGAGCTCCAGAGCTGAGGCTTCTCGCAAAGGCAGAACATGTCAGATGAAGGAACAGCAGGACTCCTGTTTCTGCTGGGGAGCCAAAGGCTCTGGGGACTGGAGTGGCTTGCCTCAGCCCACGCAGGGGATGAGCAGCCAGGAGAGGTCCAGCACTTACTCCCTGCTGCTTCAGCAGCCAGAGCAGCACCAAGCGCCCCGCTTATTGCGGAGCAGGACTCTCCAGTGACACCATCCAACAGACAACATCTCATCAGCACACCTAAAAGCTACTAGCAGCCAGTGAAACATAGCAACTTCACTCATAAGCAATGGGGTCGAACCCCAGTAGCTCAACCACGAAGCCCAGGGATTCCTGTGGGACAAGGCCTTCCCCTGGCAGAAGTCAGGGCAGAAGGTGTCAGCAGAGCCAAGGCGACCTTCCCCAGCCAGGAATCGACGTCTTACACGGGAAAGCAGATGAAACAGCCAAAAGCAAACTCTAGCAATGACTGCTCCTATCCAACAAGTCCTGCCAAGTTTTAGAAACATAAACCTCTGGCCTCAACATGTGGGCAACATCAGGAATGACCCCTGAGCAGATGGACTGGGGATGAGACTGGGCTGGAAGTGAGATGGTGAGAAATGCACTACATTTAGAGATGAGTGCAGGGAACCTGCTCCCCGGAGAAAGGGGTCTACCATGGGTGGAGCAAGGTGTCAGAAAGCCCAGTGGGACACATCTCAGAGGAGATTAACAAGCCTGCCCTTGCTCTATCGGCAGGTAAGAAGCTAAAAGCAGCACAGAGAGGATTTGAGGAGTTTGCAAGCAACCTGTGTTTTTAACACCCCAAACAGGAGCAGAGCATTTAGGAGCCAATAGCAAGGCCAAAGCTTGGAAAACGTCCCCCTTCCCCCAGGCTGGCAGGGAAACTGGCATTCCTCTCCAGGGTGGGCAAACAGCTGTGGTGAGAGGACAACTCCTGCTGCTCCCTTGCATTCACTCCCAGCTAATCTGCCTCAACCAGCAGCTGAAGCCCGCGGCTAATCCTGCCTGCAAGATCCCCCTGCACAGCTGTCGCTCCCCGTTGGTGGGGATGCTGGTCCCGTTACACTGGCTTCCTGTTATTCTCCCTGGCTTCCTTTGAAGAGCCTATTTGTCTGTCTAATAGCTAATGAACAGAATACAACAGCCTATTTTTTGCTCTGTTTAAAGATTTTTCATGGGGATGTTTCCTGCAGAGATTCTTTTCTCCAGCACATGATAAAGGTCAGCTGGCTGCTTGCTCAGAAAGGTTCACATTTAAGGCAGAGCCCTGCAGAGAGAAAAAGCTTTGCTTAGAACTGGGCCACTGAAAAGGGATAGGAGGGCGTTTCCAATAGTCACACTGCAGAGCACACAGGAACTTGTGGAGGGAGGCTCACAGACCTGGCCACTCTGATCAGCATCCCTGTGAATCGGTGGGAAATGCTACAGGAGAGCCATGAAGTAGAATCAGCCTTTTTGTTATTAACGACTCAACCACAGATCTCAACCAAGGAAAGATGAGATCATGCCAGCCAACATCGTTTCCAAAATTGTATTGGGCTGTCCCCGAAAGACAACCAATTCCAAACCATCCTCCAATGAACAATATTTGCTCGGTGTTTTGAGATCTTTCTCAAGGGTCTAAAGAGATACAAGACCTTTGCAGTGACAGCTCCACTTGTGGAGAAGGATGTCCCATTCACACCAGGACACATCTTTCACCCTCCTACAGGCACTCTGCCCACCCTCCCCAAACTGGGCTGTTTCCTGACAAGGGACAGCCCAGGACTGCTGCCCATGTGTTGGAGCACTGGCTGAAAGGGCAAGAGGCTGGCAGGTTCCTTCACAAGTTAAGCATGAAGAAAACAAGAAACAGCTGCTGGTGGCAGCTCTGGTGGTCCATGCTGTATTGCTCAAAGCCACAGCCTCAGCAGGGCTTCCAGGTGCTCAAACAGGCTGCGCTGAGCAGTCCTGCCAAGGCATCCAGCTAAGAAAGCTCCTCACCCAGGACACTGCTAAAAAAAAATAATCCTAAGGTCAACAAGTCAGAATAAAACCATGGATGCAGCTGTGATGACCACTCACATTTGCTCCAACGACTTCCCTTTCCTGTAGGAACTGCCTGATCGTGCAGTTGATTCAACATACTGCTCACTTATTGCTTCAGTTCGCAAGAAACCAGAGCACTGCCCGTCTCTACAGCTTGGGGTGATGGCTGACTGCATCCTGGGGTGACAGGAGAGATGTTGGCAAAAGGGGAAGCTGATGCAGGGAGAATTTTCCAAAGCAGCCATTCATTTGAGGTGTGTAATTTGGGACCTCCCTCGATTTTCCAGAGCTGAAGAGCATGCATTCCACCCCTGCCCCCTAAGCTACAGCTGCTCAGCACATCTGGAGCAAAAGAGGGTAGGAGTCATCTCAGCAAATTCTGAGCTGCTAGCCTCAGTGACCCCAAGAGAGACGAGATGAGAATGAAAATTAGGTCTCAATCCTGCCATTAAGCCCAGACTGCCCTTCCTCCCTGGGAGGAAGCAAGCCAGCCTCGTACAGCACAAGTGCGGGGAGTATTCTGTTGCAGCATTACGGCGTTCTGCGGGGGCCGCAGGCTTTCGCAAAGCAGCTTGCACAGGGCAGCATGCCAAGGTAAAGCAGCTGGCACTCCAGTTGCAGGGGGAACAAGGGATTCAAACGGGAGGGTTTGAATCATAAAAAGGCCTTTTTATGCGAGTGGTCTTGAATGGATGTGGGTGGGGGGCAGGAAGAAAGTTTCCAGCTCTGTGGGCTCTGGCTCCCAAGCTCCAGAGGTCCCGTGACGAGGCTCCTTAAGAGATCACCGCTGCCTGCCTGCACCCAGCCCCGCAGATTCACGCCAGCCAACGTTGGTTTTCTCACGTGCTAATACACTGGGCGGCAGACAGCACTAGGAGAGAAACGGACGTGCCACCCTTCAAAGAGCTGCCCAGCAGTGGCAGCAGACAGCACAGCTTTGTTGTCCTATGCAGAACAAGGCCCCACTTATCTCCAAGCACACAAGCAGCCTCGTCGAAAGCCCAGCATGGGCAGGGAAGCTCCCTTACCTGTATCCTGCCGGAACTGCGTCAAGCTTGGGATGTCGATGACATAGGGGGCCAAGACAGGATCTGCGTGTCCCAAAGGGATGCTGCTGACAAGCCCCGACCCCGAACGCCGGCCCTTCTGCTGAGAGGCCTGAAAAACCTGTTCAATGTAGCTGCAGACGTTCCCTCGGTATGGCCTCCACCTGCCAAATTCATCCTGCCATTCCCACACCGCCACTGCCGTGGAGTTGTTGCTGTGCCCCGGGGCAGAACCGGGAAGTCCGGATGGCCCAGCTGAACTGCTTCCTGCTCCCTGAGCTGCTGCCATGTTCCTCCCTGAGGTCTGGGCACGCCACGATTGGAGCTGGGAGCTGCACTGGCTGGCCTTACACCATTTTCTTCTGGGGGACCTGCAGCAAGAAACAAAGAGAGCACACAGAGCTGAGAATGATGCCCCAAGCCCACCCCACCCTGCATCCATACCACACAAGCCATTTAAGAGAGGGAAACAAGCTCAGCCTTTCACAGAAGATGCTCACTCTGCATTTAGGAGACTACAGAGAAATGGATTGGCCTAAAACCCCTCTGGTCAGGGGCAAATGAGGTACCACCACCCACTCCCTGCCAACGCTAGCAACTTTTCTTGCTAATTTAAAGCAAAAACTCTTTGGGGAGACTCTGCTTCTTGTGGTTTGTGGCACCAAACGCCACCTGTTCTGTCGACAGATCTGTACAAAACCAGCCCAGAGCCACTGCTGATCTGTAAGCCCTGACCTGAGATCAGACACTCGCTAGCCAGGAGCGTGCCAAGGCAAGCGGCCACTCTGCACCCTTCCGAACCCACGCTCCTGGCAGTGTTATGCTCTGACCACCCCGACACGAGCTGCCAGCTTGTGAGCACAAGCTCCCCAAGCACTTGTACACATGAATGACTTGGTCACGCAAGCGGTTCCCAAACTCTTCTTATTGATCTGAGCTCCAGGGCTACAACATCAACTCCATTCAGGTTTCTGATAGCTCAGTTTTGGTCCAGGATCAGCCCCTTGACTCCTTCTGTGCAGCGTTATACGCACAGACAAAGCCAGAAGACAATTCTTTATGCACAGTCTGCAGATCACAGTAATACATATGTTGAGCGTGATCCGAGCGAAGAATGGATGGGAAGGAGAATGGAAGCACTAGGAGGAACACAATAAACAGCCTGTGCTGAGGGCAGTGATTTAGCGGGTCCTCGAGATCGGAGCACATCTAGCTGCAGCTTCTCAGGTTGGAAATCAAGGAACACCTTGAAACAAGGGACGATCTGCATCAACAAAGACTCAAGCCAGAGACTCAAGCCATTAAGAGATGATTTGGGGAAGAGAAGAGAATGGGGTAGGAGCCTTAAGACATCCAGATAAAGACACAAGGGCCAATCAGTAAATCCTAACTACTCACAGAGGAGAGACAAAAGATCACCATCACTCTTAGCCCCCAAGGGATGTAAAAAAGCCGACCCAAAGCCATCACATGATCACCAAGCTGTCCAAGAGACACCAGAGGTCTAGTATTTGACGTTTCTTGTCTCCTGTGTCATTGCAAGGAATCCTGTCCAGACCATCTGGACACACGTGTCTTGATGCCCAAATGCTGGACAGACACTTGGAGATCCCCGTGTTGGTGCTCCTGAGCAGGTAGGTATGACCGTGAACGAGCGAAATTCATTTTTTAAAATAAAGGTGCCTTCTCCCTCCTAAGGTCTCGTGTCATTCATTGCTCGCTGAACTCCCAGCAGTGAGCAAGGAGCTATGAGCTTCCTTCCCATCAAATGGAAAAGTTCATGTCTCCCAAGAGGCAGAGCAGCAGTGGGTGGCTTCCACTGGAGGATGCCATCTGCACGGAGAATGACATCCCTGCCGGATGGGGGAAGATCCCACGCGCCGTGGAGCGTCCCATCCATCATGCTCATGTGGCTTGCTAGCTTAAAAAAGAAATAGAAAAAGAGCGAGCGAAGAACAGACACACCCACATGTCTGCATTTATAAGAGGAAAACAACACTTCCTCCAGGAATTCACTGTAAATTAGTTTATGAGCTGCTCTGAGATTTTTACAGAACACCCCCAGCTCGACTGATGTTGGTGACAAACCGCACCAGATCATCCACAGAAGACCTTGGTCTCTGCAACAGATCTTTTTGATGTAATTTGTTCTACTCTAATGCATGAAGGACAGTTATTTTACTGTTCAAAACAGCAAATTAAAACTTAAGGTATCAAACCCAACACCTGCCTCTGCCAGTTCTTTTTACGGCAGGTTTCAGACCAACTCATCTCCTCCTCGGGGACCGCCAGCATGTCCATGCTCAGCTCGGACCAGCGTGAACCAAAGCAGGGCTGCAGGGTTTTCTGTCCTACCCACCTGCATCAGGTGCTCTGAACCCCAAATACAGAACCAACACCATTTTTCCACCAAAGTTGTTGCTACCAAATATTCACCTGCCCATCCTACAGCCACAAGCACAGCAGGAGAGCAGAGGGAGGCTGTTTGGAGGGAGTTGGCAATTCGTTTTCCTTCCTTTTTGAAACACATCAGCAGGAAATGGAAAAAAGAGAACATCCCAGAAGAAAAGCCACTCCCTTCACGTACCACCTTCCACTCGCTGGGACACTGGCTGAGAACAGCTGGGTGACAAAAGCCGATTGCTCACCCCCTTGGATGGCAGTGATGCTTTGAATCCTGGACCACACGCAAAGGTACCGGGACTGGCTGCACGTGAGCATCGCGTGCTCCAACACTCATTGCCGCATCAGAACAGAAAAATATTTCCTGCTCTGGGACCGCTGGTCCAAAGGAGGAGCAAGGGGCGTATTTCAGCCTCCTGCCAGTTCTCGCTGCTGAACACTGCTCAAGCCAGCAGCTGTTTGCACGGATTGAGAAGCGAGGAATGCGGGAGAGCTTCAGTAAGCCAAAATTACACAAATCCCTGAGTTAAGGCAAACAAGAGAAAGAAAATGCCTGAAGTTGCAGTTCCTTTTCCCTCTCTGTGAATTCAGCAGCACGTAAATATTAAAAGCTGAGAAATTCAATACCAGAGCTGCTCGTACAGTTTTCAGCCCACCCCCTTGGGCTGCTGTGTGTGTTACACCAAGGCAGAGAGGGTTTGGGGTAGGCAGCTATCAGAGCTGTGTGGAGATGCCTGGCTGCGGCTCAGGGTGTGCTACACATGTCACTTTACCGGCATTGCGTTAGGGACGCTATCAGCAGTTCAGCTGCACCAGCTCCTTCACGTTAGCTCTGTCCTGGGGAGATTAGCTACACGTCTTTGCTAAAATCCCATGGACTATAACACTTCGCCTTGAGCTTTAAAAATGCCTTGACAAGCTAAAAGTCATATAAACCCCTAAACCCAATGTTTATTCAGCAAACAGCCCTGGCTCCAAATAGAAATCCTATGAGCCAGCTTGCCCCAAATGAAAACAAAACCCTGACTACTTGAAGTGAAAACTTAAATATTCCAGCCAACTGCCCTCCACTTAGGAGGTAATTTGTAACTTGGGCTCAGATCTTGAATTTGGATTTGTTTGGTTGGATCTTTACGCTCCAGCACAACCTCTGAAACATTTGCCCACATGGCTTTAATCAGAGACTTGGACAGAAAAAGAATTGGGTGCATTTCAGTTGTGTTTCCCAGCAGATTCACTCCCTGCTCCTCAAGCTCCAGTAAATGGTGGTGAGAAAGCTGGGGAGGGGCAGGTGGGAATTAAAGCATTTGAAAGACACATTTAATTCTCAAACCTGTTCTACTTCCAGAAAGCAAAATTTTCTTTCACTTTAAATTCAGGATCTTAAAATTCACAGGTCTGAGATGATTTCTAAAAATGCCAAGTCCCTTTTTAAGTTTCTGAACTGAAATTGCCAGCACTGATAAAAGTTTAAATTATATGCTAGCTTGTCCCTGGAAAAGAAAAGGCCTCAGGAGCCCCAGAGGTCAGCTGCATTAAAAAAATAAAAATCATCAGATTGGTAAAACAGAGACTTTTCAGCAGGTTGCTCAGAAAAGAGGGTGCCCAGAAGGGATTTGTTAAGCGTCACTTAACACCACATGAGAGATGGGACTGGAAGGGCCACAAAGAGCCCATGGGAAAAGATTACACCCGGATTAACAGAGCACGTAAAGCACAGGGAGGCAGCGGGGCTGTAATAAGCCCATGGCCCCGCACCCGGTACACGACTGGAGCAGCGTTACAGGTGCCCTGTGGCACCCTGAGCCCAAATCACCCAGCCGGGCCCCCCACAGCCCCCCATCATCTGAGCCCAGCGCAACCCAAGCTGTGAACACAGCCACGCAACAGGGTTTGAAGCTCCTGCCAGGTAACTCGTATCTAAACACATCTTTCTGTACACGAGCACGCAGCTAGCAGCAACCCCGGGGTAAGAACAGAGCAAAGAGGCAGAGAGGAGGTCACATTAATAACTCCAGCTGCACAGATCGATCTGCCTTCAACGGAGTTCTGCCTTCTCCCAGCCTTTGCCGATCGTTACGGTGCAAGGTGGCCGGGTCGACAGCCAAAAGAACAGAAGAAATAAAACCAGACTGCTCCAAACCTGGACCCCTTCCATTCAAAACAAGCTTCAAGAGAGTTCCCTTAGGAGGGGAAAATAAAGATCGCAACTGAAGCGGAACAAAGTGTTTTCCTATCAGCTAGGCAGAGGGCTTATTTCAGGCACAAACGAACAGGAAAGCTGAGGCAGTGAGAAGAGAGCAGGTACACCTGAACACCGGATCACACCAAACCCAGTGCCCCACTCGCTCCAAGGGTCCTTCTGGGCACCGGAGCAGATTATTTATTTGTGGGGAGACTTGTTTACTAGCGGGGGTGCAAACCTGGCAAGATCTGGAGGGCTCCTCCAGCTTCGGCTTAGCACCAGGAGGGCTCTCGCCCTGCTTTCGGCCGGCCGGGGAGGGCCGAGCCAAGCACTGCCAGGGGCGCGGGGGACTCAGGGCCAGCCCGGCCGCCCACGGCGGGGCTCAGCCCGACCCCCGCAGCCCTCAGCAGCACCAACAGACCCACCGCAGCCAAGGCAGCCGCCTCCTGGCTTCAGCACGGCACCCCCCGCCCCCAACACCCGGTCACCCCGGGGTAAGGCCCTCTCACGGCCCACCCCGCGCTCTGTCCGGGGCGGTTTGTCCGGGCGGCACCGATTACCCCCCGCCCCGCCCCGAGGGTGAAGGAGGGCCCGGGGCCTGGTGCGAGGGGAACCGCGTCCTTGTCCCCCAGGCCGACGAGGGGGAACGGCCCGCAGGGGAAGGCCCGGCTCCCGGCCGGCCGCCCCCCCGCCTGCCCTGCCGCTCCGAGCGGGCTGAAGCGGCTCGGGCAGGGACAGGATGGGCCCGGGGCAGCCGCGCGTCGGTACCGGTCGCTTGCAACCGTGACGGCCCCGGCCCCGGCCCCGGCCCCTCCGAGTCACAGGGAAAGAGCCGCCGGCGCTGCCCGACCCCCGCGCTGCCCAGCCCGGCGCCCGACCCCCGGCCCCGCCGCGCCCCTCACCCCGAGTCCCGGCGGCGGCGGCGGTTGCTGCGGAGCTGCCGCTTCCCGGCCCGCGGCGGCGGGAGGCACTGCGCATGCGCGCGCGCGGCCGCCTGGGGGATGTAGTGCGGGGGGCGGGGCCGGCAGCGCCCGGGGGGGCGGGGGAGGGAGTGGGGGAGGGCGAGTGGCACGGGGCGCGTGCGGCACGGGGCGCGTGTGACAAGGGCGTGAGTGCGATACTGGGGGTGTGCGACACGGGGGTGAGACTGGGAGTGTGATACGGGTCTGCGTGTGATACTGGGGGGGTGTGTGATATGGGTGTGAGACTGAGTGTGATACGGGTGTGAGTGTGATACTGGGGGTGTGTGTGACACGGGCGTGAGACTGAGTGTGATACAGGTGTGCGTGTGATACAGGTGTGAGACTGAGTGTGAGGCGCTGTGCGTGTGGCACTCAATGAGTGTGATACTGGATGAGCCCATGTGTGCGCATGTGTGTGATACTGGGTGTGTGTGAGTGTGCATGTGTGTGATTATGTGTGAGTGTGATGCTGGGTGTGTGTTTGTGTGATACTGTGAGTGTGATACTGTGCATGTGAGTGTAAGCGTCTGTAATACTGGGTGTGTGAGATACTCTGCGTGTGTGATACGGTGTGAGTGTGTGTTACTGCATGTGTGTGAGCGTGACACTGTGCGTGTGGGATGCTCTGTGTGTGTGTGATACTCTGTGCGATACCATGTGAGTGCGATACTGTGTGAATGTGATACTGCATGTGCAAGTGATACCGTGTGTGAGCATGAGCACGTGTGTGATACTGCGTGTACGACACTATGTACGTGTGATACTCTGTGCGTGAGAGATACTGCGCGTGACTCTGTGTGTTCCCGACCGTGCAAGCGTGTGTGAGAGGCTGTGCGCTTGTGTGTGAGAGCCGACGTGTGTGTGAGACGGCCAGGGGCCACGTGTGCACCCCTGTGAGCACCCCCCTTCCTCCCCAGGAGCTGGGGGCAGCGCCGTGCCCCTCGCACACCGAGCGTGCCCCACGCAACCCGAGTGTGCCGACGCCGCGGGGACGGTGACAAGGGGACGGGCGCTGCGCAGTCCCGCTGCCGTGGGGCCCGGCACCCTCGGGGACACGCGCGCGTGCCCGTCGCACCCGCATGCCCCTTGGACTCCCCAAAGCCAGGGCAGCCGCCGGCGCGGGGCTGGGGCGGGGGGCGCAGAGGGGACAGTCACCTTTTGGGGCTTTTAAGGGCATTTCTGCCCGAAGCGAGGAGCAAAGAGAGCACGAGGTTTCTGGCTTTACGGCGGGAGAAGTGCCGGGGGCGGGGGGGGGGTGTCATTCCTCTGCTGAAAATCCTGGGGCAACCTGAACCGCGCGCTGTGCGGTGACGATTGACGGCTTCACGGGCTGGTGGGGTGGGAAGGGACCTCTGGAGATCGTCTGCTCCAGCCCCCCGCCAGAGCGGGCTCACCCAGAGCGGGTGGCGCGGGGTCACATCCGGGCGCGTTTGGAATCTCCCCGCAGAAGGAGACTCCGCAGCCCCTCTGGGCAGCCTGTCCCAGCGCTCGGTCACCCTCACTCACAGTGAAGAAGTTTTTTCCTCACGTTCAGACGGAGCTTCCTGTGTGGCGGGTTGTGCCCGTCGCCCCGCGTCCTGTCGCTGGGCACCACTGAGCAGAGTCTGGTCCCTTCCCCTAGGGATGGGGTGATGCAGGGCTAGAAGGAAAGAGCAGGAGCTAACGTGGCCTTGCCCTTCCTTGCTTTTGCAGCTTTGAAGATCTTTTTATTCTGATGCCTTTTGTTAAATCTTTTTGTTTGTTTGCTCTGTTTTGCTCACACCCTATGAGAGAGGCGCCGATGGCAACACTCAGCGATGGATGCCCAGCCCCTGCTCTCCCCCATGCCCTGAAGGACTCTGCTCCTTGCTCTGCTCCTGCTGTGGGTTTCTCCTGTCTGGCACCCTGGGACTTTTGTGCGGAGCAAGGCAGAGCGGAGCCGGGAGCAGCGTGTGTCCCCCTCCAGAGCCGCGTACGGGCCGTGGGTTTCCCCAGGACAGGTGGCGCTGGGGTCTTCTCCTGCCACCGGTTCTGCAGGATTTTGGGTCCAGGACGCAGAATTTGCTCCTTTTAGAGAAACATTGGACACAAGTACACTCCTGACGTCATTACCTCTGTCCCCGTGGTTCAGCAGAGCCCGTGACACCTACATCTCGTTAGGGGTCCGGCCTCTAATGAAGCTTAACGCTTCCGGATGTCCATCTGTGGGCGCTGCTTTCCAGACACTGCCTCATCCCGTTGCAGATTGCGCGGGGCTCCCGGGGGGCTGCGACCGCCCCGAGCCAGGTTCAGCCGGGGATTGCTCAGCTGCTCAGCCATGGCCTTGAGCAGAGTTATTTTCAGTTTCATTTACAGTCACGTAAATCAGAAACAACCCCCTGGAGACTACTGCCACGTTCGTCGGTGGAGCACGGCGTGAGGATCGTTAAATAGAACGCACGTGTGCAGCAGCTATCTCGAACAATAGAGCACTGCTTCCTTCCAGCTGCCTGCTTCATCTCGATCGGAGCCGTCCGTCGCCCCTTGCAAGGCATGCGCGTGTGCATTTAGAGATGACATGAATTCCGCAACACCTTGCGGATAGGTGGGTTGCTTCTTAATACTGAGTTAGAGGCAGGTCTGACCCCTCCTGGGTCTTTCCCTTGATGGGTGCTTCAGCGGCAGAAGTCAAAACCACCGCCAAGATATTGCAAAATCAGGAAGCGTTCGCCTGTCCTTATCGAATGACTTTAAATGTCCCCAGACTTTACACCCGGCAGCGCTGATGCACCCGCGACATGCCGTGATACGCTTGTTCCAGAGGTGCTCCAAATGGCTTATACAGACAAAGTGCGTTATGCTTGCACTCAGTAATTATAGCAAAAAGACCGTAGAGAACCACCTTACACCATAGGCACGGAGGGATATTATAAAACTCTGCTTCCTGGGTTAAATATACGGGACTCATCTTTCCAGGGCTTATACAGGGTCAATTTTCTACTTACAGAAAATGTATAGCGCTGAGCACATAACCACTGCAGCTGCGGTAAAAATCCTCCGGAGCTCTATCGCCCTGCAGTTCAGCCTTGGATGCAAATGCCCCTGGATTTCTCTGTTCCAGGATGGATGAGGCTGTCGCATACTTGAGTTCAAAATACTCACAAAGTACTAATAATTGCCAAGTGTGATTGATAGCTCGCTCGTAATGTGTCTGTTTAAGCAATAAGATTCACATTTACAACTCGGGTGCTTAAAATTCCTGTCTCCTGCGGCTGTAATAAGGAACCGAAGAGCGATGTGAAGATTTTTTTTCCTTTCTACCTTGATACACACAAGCCTGAAAAATAGATATGTATGCTTTATAAAGCCGTGTTGGGAGCAGATTCTGATGGGTGGGGTTGCACAGGTGGACAGGCATTAAATATCCTCTGATCCTAAATAAGAAGAGGTTTTGGGGAGAACTGAGGATGGTGAAGAACAGATTATATTGAGCCTGGCAGAGCTGCAAGGCACGGCTGGAAGATGAAGGGATGCTGCAAGTGAGGAGCGAGGAGTCCTGGCTGATGAGGGGAGCTGGGCGAGGGCTTTGGACGATGCCACAAGGTCTGAAGGGTGTTAGAGATAAGGGCTGCAGGGTGTCTACGGGGCTGTGAAAGAGCAGAGGTGCGCTGGGTGCAGTTACCGGGAGAAGGGAAGGGCTGTACGACGGGGACAAACCAGCCAGGTTGGTGGCTGAGCTGTGGGAAGAATCTAGAAGTGCATTGGATTTATTTTCTTTTTATTATATTTTGTTATTAATTTTTGAGCAGGGACTCATGAGCTGATCTGGTAGGACATCTTGCATCGGGGTACATGAAAGGCTCTGCAAGGCACGGTTAGGTGGCCAAGGTATCGCGTCTCAGCAGTACGAGTGCTTTGCGGACATCGCTCCTCCTCTTCTCATACGTCTCCCTCGCTTGCCCAAGCCACAGCAGTATGTCCAACACCCCGGAAGGGGTTAGCAGAGCCGAGGCATCACGTACAACGTGAATCCTGGGCCTGACGAACAGCTGAGACCGTCAGACCCCTCTGCACAAATTCCTTCAACTATTTTGGCAGGGGGGTGGCTGCAAAAATGCTCCATGTTCTCTGAGCTTGGAAGGTGAACCTCAGTGTCCAGGTCTCCCTGCGGACCCTGTTTACCGTTTACAGGGACGCAGATCTCACAGTCCTCACTGTCTGCAAAATTATTTTGCCATGATATTTGATATGGTTTTTACCCTAACGATCCACAGAGTTTAACACAGTCCCTTATGCTTTTTTTCAGCTGGGTTTCCCACGCTCACACTGAAACAACCTCCTCCCAAATCAGTAGGCAAAGCAGCGAGCCCTCCAACACGGGATCGTCTTCTGCCTGAGCCATCCGCACACAGGGGTAGCCAGCCAAATATTTGTCTTCTCCCTCTTTCTTTCCTTGCGGCGAGGCTGGAAAGCTGTCGAATTAATTTCCCCGTGGCTGCTCCATCTCATGTGGTTTTGACTCGAGCTCTTACACTAACGTATATAAAACCTGATGCTTCAGGCTCTGTTAAATTGCCAGGGTTAGCCTCGTGCTCTGGGGAATAGCCCGGCCACTTAGAAAACTGTCTGTCCAAGCTATGCTGGGATTGCTGCGGCACTCTGAATTCACAGCCCACTTGATTTCAGATTAATTTCCCTGAGCAGAAAAACCCGAAGTGACAGGAATTAGGAAGAAATTCCTCTGCAGGCAGAGGATAATAGGTGAAATTTCATTTCATTTTCCTCTGCAGCAGCTGCTGCTGGTCCCTGCCCTGGACTGATCAGCCAAAGCAGAGATGGGATCTGTTATGGCCATCCTGCTCTTACCGGGTGACCTTGCTCTCCAACACCCGGGATCTGGCTGCTGAAGGGGACATGGTGGTGGGAGATGCTCTGCGAGCTCTGCTAAACTCCCTGTGCCCCACTGCCTGCCTTCTCCAGGGAAATCATGGAATCGTGAATGGTTTTGGTTGGAAGGGACCTTTGAAGACCATCTGGTCCAATCCCTGGTCATGGGCAGGGACACCTTCCACCAGACCAGGTTGCCCAAAGCCCCGTCCAGTCTGACCTTGAACACTTCCAATGATGGGGCATCCACAGCTTCTCTGGGCAGCCCGTTCCCATGTCTCACCACCCTCATCGTTAAACATTTCCTCCTTACGTCCAATCTAAACTTGCCCTCTTTCGGTTTAAAGCCCCTGCCCCTTGTCCTGGCGCTACAGACCCTGGTAAAAAGTCTCTCTCCATCCCCGCCTTTGCAAAATCCAGTCAAGAAACCGCCGATGCCGAGTCCTCTGGGTCGCGTGCTCGTCTCGCCTGCTCCGGCTGTCCTCACCTCGCTAACGATGCTAACAGCATTCGATGCTAACGAAGGACAGCATTCTCCCCGCTCTGCCCTACGCCCGCTTTGCCCGTTGCTTTGCCCCCCCCGGAGCAGGCAGGTCCCTGGGGCTGGCACCGGCGGAGCTGTGCTCTCTGCCCAAATCCTACCCCTCTCCCAGCTGCCTCAAGCGTTTCTTCCTGAAAATGCGTGCCACCTAGTGCACGCTCAGCCGCGTGGCAGCCAAAAACGCGATCCATCCCTCCGGAGGTCCTTCAGGTCGCCCCTGAAGCTGGATGCTTTCTGGATCAGCCCGGAAGAAGCGTCAGCCTCGGACACGGCATCTCCATCCCACGCAGGTTCCTGCGCTAGCAGGCAGCGACGTCCACCCCGGCTGTCTCAGTCCGTCTGTCCCCGTGCAGGTCACCACTTCTCAATCAGATGCGCCGGCACGGTCTGAGCTAGCTGGTCTTTATTTAAAAGCACTTAAGCTGTGGCTGCAGCGGTCCCATCCAACACCAGTAACGCTTCAGCAAAAGTGTGCTGCTGCTGCCTGTGTTCCCCAGTGCTGGCGGATGCGGGCAGAGGAGCCAGCGAGTGCCGGTCCCAACGGACACGTCGTACGTAAGCGGCTGTTGTCCCATAGGATCCCGCTGCCAGGAGCCCGGTGTAGGGTGAGGCTTCACCCCGGAGAGGTAATGTCATGAGAGGGGATGCAGGAAAGGGACTTACAGGCATACCCTAAAGCTCACGGTCCACACCGAGTGCCTTCGCTGCCACCGACCTGGGTGACCGGGGGGACTCAGCTCCCCGTTTGCCATCCCCTCTGCCACCCTACGGACGGTGCCTGTTCCTCCACAGCTCTGGATGCCAGCTGGAGCCCGTGGCGCGGGGCGGCTGCCCTCCACAGAGCCACCTGTCAGCGCCGTGTCCTTGGGCTGCTCTCTCTCACCTGGCTGGGGTGGTTTCTGCAGCACGTCGCTCAGGAAGCAGATTACAGGGAGGAACAAAGGGGATTTTGTCCGGGCAGGGGATGGGTACCTCTCCCCGAGCTCCAGCTGGCTGCGGCCGAGGGCAATGCCGAGCCTCTCCGGGGGCTGCAGCTGCCCTTCCCTCAGCCCTGCCCTTCCTTCAGCGCTTGGCAGCCGCCAGAAAATACGTTAAAATTAGCACTTGGGTTACTAAAGAGCGCAGAGGTGTGCTAGGAGCACAGCTCCAGCTGCACCGAGGCAGGGCAGGACGCCGGGACGGGGGAACTGAAACGCTCTTGTACCGCACTTACGTCTTTCCCTTCTAAGGCTGCTGGGCACCGGCTGGTTCGGGGTGTGAGAGCTCCTCTCCTGCAACCCCCCTGTCGCAGGGTCCCGTTCGCTGCCCGTGCCCTGGAGCAGCAGCAGGAGCGGAGGAAGGCGTGGAAGGAGGGGAGGCTCCATCAGGTGCAGCATCCTTTGTGCCCGTGGTCCCCAAAGCGCAGGTGACAGTGGGAAGGAAACCCGTAAATACCCAGCGATTTGGCTCAGCAGTCAGTGGGGGAATTCTGCCGTTCATCATAAGCCGGCTAATGGCTCACGACAGCGACTGGTGTCCTGAGGAATGGCTCAGCCCCGTCCTTTCCTCCTGCCAGCAAAAAGATGCCTTTTGTTTTAGCTTATGGCTTTTTTATATTGCACCAGGCCCTTCTAAACCACCAACATATTTCCTGGCAATGGCGTAGTGCCTACAAATGAGCTTCTCTCTCCTCTCTGTATTTTCCCAGCTAATTGAAAAGGGAAACCTTTTTCTTATTATTATTTTTCTGGAAGCTCTGTGTTTCCCGCAGATTTGCGAGCCACTTGTTTTACCCAGCTTCCACCCATGACCAAGCTGCTGCCATAAACGAGATCTGGTGACAGCCGCTGTAGATGCCATCCGCCCCACCGCCGGAGGAAGCCGTGGCAGATGCTGCTCATGGCACGTGGCAGATGCTGAGTGGACGTGGGAATGGCCCCGCTCAGCCCTGACCCCTCCAGAAGCCGCTCTCCCATGAGCATCACTGATGTCCCCGAGTGACTAGGCAGCAGGACCATCACCAAGGACAAAAAGAGCTTTTTTTCCTGGCAAACAAGAGAGCAGCCTTGCTGCCCTGTGGAATTTTATAATTAGCCTTTCTTATGTTGTGGCTGTTCCTTGAATAAGGCTGGCTGTGTTTTCTCTTCCTCGGAGCAGTGTAAGCCCGTAGCCTGATACTGTCAAGCCACTCAAAGCACACGCAGTAATGATGTAGACATGGAAAACATCTGAGATGCTGCTCAAATGGCCCGAGAAATCACGGACAGGGTGGAGAGCATCTTCGGGCTGCTGACCTTACCCCTATGCGTTTGCGTTTAGGGAGGCTTACGTTCCTGGTCTGGATGCGGATCGAAGCTGAAGTTGATGATTTCCAGCCCGTGGGCCCTGGCAGCTAGCCAGGATGGCGGAGAGTTTGTCAAAGTTTAGGCAAAACAGACTTAAAAAGCACCTTTGAAACTTGCATTTACGAGCTGGCTAATTAGAACTTTGCTGCTACCGGGAAATAAAAAATAAATGCCTAATTGCTAATTACTGAATCCCTAGAAGAAAATAATGGCAGATGGGTAACCATGCAGCTAGTGACAGTCCTGCTTCGTACGGAGTTAAAACACGAAGCCCAGGTATTTAAGGGCATTTAAGGGTCTGGGCTTTGTGTAGGAGCAAACGAGCAATCCAGCAGCAAGAGCAACGAGGCAACTGCTGCCGCCCGTAAAAGCGAGGGCAGGAATCCTGTTGATCATAAGAACAACTTGTTCAAAGCCAAAAGCATGGCAGACTCCTAAAATTGCTGGAGATCTTGAGAATTCACCAGACTGGGAAACCCAGTACATTTGGGGGTCCTTTTTCCATTGCCTTCGAGGCTGCTGAGACCCGAGAGTCTGGCATTGTCAGGCTTTTACTTGCTATAATGGTTAAAAATGCTTAAACACACAGTTTCTTTTAAAATAAAAAGAGATGCCCCGGTCGGGAGCTGAAGGAGACAACGTGAACGTGTAGCACAGGAGGTGGTGGAGGTGGATGGGGAAGGTTTCCAGCCCCGGGGTACGGGCAGCCCTCGCCGCTGGCTGAGGTTGCAAGGACGTGGCAGGTCTCGCTGATGTCCTCAGCAGAGCTGCCTTGGGTGGCCAGGCAGGAAAATTCCTGAAAAAAAAGGACCTCTGAAGGCAATTTCTTGCCCAGGAACAGGCAGGGAGGACCATGGTTTGCAGGAAGAGCGGGATCCCCGGCAGCCGGTCCCCAAGTCCCCTGGGCAGGGCGAGAGGCTTGGGAGCGTGCCCTCCCGCTGCGTCCCATCGCTGGCTGAGGCATCGCCAGAAATATTCCCAGCCAGGTGGTTATTGCTGGCTTCCTCTCCGGGTGGGCATTCGGAAAGCCGAGGAGGGAGGTGGGAAGGAGCTGAAAAGCCCAAATCCTCTGGAATCGCTTCTCCCTTCCCCCGAGGCGTAACCCAGGCTCCGCCAGCACCCGATTTAAGGATGTGTCCCTGCCTGCCTGCCTGAAACCCGAGCCATTCCCTCCCTGCCATGTCTCCTTAGAGGTCTTCCCTCTCTTCCTCCCTCGCCTTCTTCTTCCTCTTCTTCTTCCCCCTCCTCCTCCTCCCCCTCTTTCTCCTTTGCTTTCGGGGTGATCCGCCCCGGGATGGGATGCGGGGCTGGCGTCCCGCGCTAGAGCCGTCACCCAGATGACAGCAGCCGCCTCCCTCCCGGCCCCAAAGGTGCAAAGAGATGACGGGCTGGAGCTGCTCGGTTGATGGATAAGATCCTTTTCCTCTCCCTTCTTTTTTTTTTTTTTTTTTTAATTTACTAAGCAAAATCTCACCTAAATTAAAAATTCCTGCCTTATCTCCATCACCTCTCTCCTGTGATAAGAGGGAATATTAATTTCAACAATTATTTTTAATTTTTTTTTTTTTAACTAACTAGCTAGCTTTTTCCTTTACTTCAAAAGAGAATATTTATTTCTGGAATTCAATATAATCATCTTTATACTGGAAAGAAAATACCAAACAGGTATGTGGATTTACGATTTTTTTTTTTTTTTCAGGTCAGCGTGGTAATTACAAACAACGATCTGACGGGGCGGTGGTGGCTGAAAGACTGTAATGTAATTTCTTGTGAAGTTGCTCGAATAGTTGAAAAGTGGAAGAAGTGACACTAGAGAGCAAGGGGGGGGCAGTCCAGCCATGGCCGAAGGGGACCGAAGGGGACCGAAGGGAACCGAAAGACCCACGGGGTCTCACGCCCAGGCAGGAGGAGGGAGTTTTCACCGAGGGCACAGCGTACCCGCTGTGGGTTGTGTTATTTGGGGTGAAACCAGGGCGTTTCGGTGCCCTGTGTTAGACCCTGCTCCTACCCTGTATGTGTTGCGTCAGGCACGGTGGCCGGCGCTCGTGCGGGATGGGGGCTGCACGGGGGTACGCTGCTCCCTCCGTCGGGTGCGGGGCTGGGCTTGGGGTTGCCTGACCCCTGACAGCTTGGAGGACCTTGGTCTGAAGGCGCTTTCGGAAACCCGCGCTCAGCAGCCCTCTGGAAGGGGAGATGTGCTTTGCTACAGCGCCGCGATGGCGTAAGAGCAGTTTGTAATCTATAGGAGTTCTTAAAGGGCCCCAACACCCCTGGGTGCAAGGAAAGGGGGTTCGGTTTGCAGCCGAACCCCAAGTGTTGGAGGGAGGATGGAGAAGCGGGTGGAAAAGCACAGGCAGAGAAGGAAAGTCAGGTTTCACCTTTTTGGGGTGGGCGGTGGCACAGCATTGCAGCGGTTAATGTCCGCTGTCGCCCTGCCAGGGACCAGGAGCGTGCTGGCTCCGGCACAAAAGTGTCCCGCGATGACAACGTCCCTGAGAGCAGGACGTGATGCGGGGGTTTGGCCGCGGCGGGGTGGCAGAGGGGCCGTCTGTCAGCCCTGCCCCACCGGAGAGCGGGGAGGGCCGGCGGGACAAAAGGCGACATTATTCGGTGCTGCAGGAGGGATGAATGGAGTATTGAAAAACACCACCTTAGAGAGTAGATTGATTTTCATCCCCCATCACTGAGTCGTCTGTCTGCTGGCGGGTCTCCTCCCAAGGCTTGGTCAGCAGGAGTTGGGCGGTGAGAGCAGGGAGGTGCCATGGGGCCGTATCCCATCCACGGTGGCTCCATCCTGCACCTCCAGCGCTGTGCTACCACCATCCCTCGCTGGTGCGGGCAACAGAGTCAAAGGCTTGTGGTCTGGAGGCTTGGGAGCCCACCCGGTCTATGGTCGTGAGGGACCTTGGCCGGGTGGACACAGCAGGGGCACGTGGTCCCACCTGGGGGCTCTTCCCACCCTGTGCCTCCGCGTCGGAAAACCAGGAGCAGCAAAAGGCTGGATGAGGGGTTTCCACAGTGTGGGGGGGTGTCGGTCACTGATACAGCAGATTTCAACGTCCTTTCCCAAGTTTCTGACCATCAGTAGATGCCTGAAGCGGCAGCAGTCAGTGCCCATCCCTTCAGGAGATGTCGTGCCTTGCGTAGGCTGGAGGGACTAATCTTAGGGCTCCGCTTAGCTGAGACTTAACAGCCCGGCTTCAGAGCCAGCGTACGAAAGCATCCTCACGATGGCACTCCTCCACCGGCGCACGCTGCTGTCCCCGTGCTGCTGTCACACCGGCTGCTGGGACTGCTGGGACCTTGGTCTGGGTTCCCAGAGGTGCAATGGAGAGCAGGATCAGCCCCCATCCCACTCCCCAATGGGGTGCGAGTGAAACAGAGCTAGAAATCCACCGTTTTGGCAGTATTTTCTGAGGGGAGCAGTAAATGAAGCAGAAATGGCATCTTAACGATATTTAATCTCTTCCTCGTTTTCTGCCTGAAGTTCCCGTTTGCTTTCCGTCTTGTCCCCGTGGAGTTTGCATCTCCATCTCCCAGGTGAACGAGGTTGTCCTAGCAGCCCCCAGAAATGTCTGTCTGCCCACAGAAATGCCTTTCCACGCTTTTTCCCACAGGATGACGAAGAGCAGAGACAACAGGAGTCTCTGGGTAAAGCCCCTGAGAACGTGCCAGCCGAGGCGGGAGGTCTCATGTTGGGTGGTCAGTGTGGAGGTCTTGGGGGACAAGGGCGGCCAGGGATTATAGCTGCCCAGGAAAGCTCTTGGGTGCATTAATTCCTCATGGAGTGATGAAGAAAGATGGGTGCAAGGCACCGGACAGGGCATTTTGGTAGCTCAAGTGCCATATATGACCTTGTTCTGCCTGGTGGGATCGTGTGGGGACCCCAGCCCAGGCTGGGTGCTGGGAAGGGCCCCTGGGAGCAGGGAGGCTGCGTCACCCGTGGAGCAGATCCCCTCTTCACGCAGGAGCAGGTGGGCATGGTCTCCAGGAGCACCGGACGGAGAGGAGACAAGGCAAAGCAGAGTGTTGGCCATGGCTGTGTCCAGGCTGGGATTTAGCTGAGTCTTTGTCACCTGCAGCGCTGGAGCAGCCTTGCGGGGGGTACATGGGGTGGGCAGCCTGGCTGAGGGCGAAGTGAGGCACCATCCCTTTCAAAGGGGGTTGTGTGACATGGCTTGGTGGAGTACTAGGTCCATTTCATGGTTTAGGAAGTCCTTTCAGGCATGTGTGGATGGGGAGCGCCTTCCCAATTCTGCCTGCGTTTAATGCGTGACTCAGTTTACGCACATGCGGTATGGGGCATATGGTCTACATGTGCTACAGGCTTTGCTTGTGACCTCATGTAGAAGTAACAGAAGGACAAGCTCCTCGTGGATGCGAACAGGATGGTTCCCTGAACGTCTTAGGGGCTGAAGACCCTGGGTGAGAGCTCTGAGGCTCAGTGTTCAGGTGTCCTGGTGGGTCTGAGGTCTGTCCTGTACAGCAGCCCAGCCCTGAGGCTCTTGCTGCTTCCACTTTTGTCTCAGGGGTGGGATGTGGCCCTGCAGCTTCATCTTACCACTCCAAAAAATATCTCCTGTTCTCAATAAATCCAACCTGAATTATTTTTCATGTGACTCCTGGTCACTGCTCCAGCAAGTGCTGAGGAAGGACTTGTTTGCAGGTCCCGCATGGCCCTTGGTGGGACAAAGGCTCTCCTGGCCATCACCACTAACACTGCTGTCTGCATGTTTCAGGGACAGCCTCCTCCGGACACTCATCTGCAGGACCGTGGTGCAGCAATGAGATTCGGTCCGTGTCCGGCCAGCCGGCATGGCGCAGGGAGGCTGGACATTGGGGTCCTGCCTCTCCCCGTGATGCCAGCCACGCTCCTCCTCCTCCTCCTCGGCCCCACCGGTGAGCTCCCATGTGGTGCGGCGGGAGGGGGTAATTTTAGCCATCCACAATCTCCCCCCCGGCCTCAGATTTGTGAGCAGCAGATCTTCTTCATGGAGAGCCATGAGCAGGTGATTTTCCTCATGAAGAACCATGAGCAGGAATATCACGACATCCCCAATGGCGCAGGTTTGAGCCCCAGAGCGGGCAGGGAAGATGCTGATGGCCGAGGGGTGGGTGCTGTGGGACCCATCCTGCCGAGGCGATGGGTGGGATGAGCACCCGTCCCCTGAGGACACGGGTCCCAAGTCACTCCTGGCAGGCACGGTCTGGCCAGGCGGGGGGGAAATGTTTAAATCAAACTGGAAAAAGCCATTCCTGCTCTCCGACGAGGGGCCGCACGCACGCTGCAGCGGCGTAATTATCCTGGTGTGACTTCATCAGCGTAATTACAGCCAGGCAGTTGGTAACACCTTCCTGCCTCAACAAAGCCCTGCCAAGACAAAGCCAGCCAGAAAGCCGGCAATTAAGGTGTAGGCAGACACCGTAATTGCATTAAACCAGGTTTTACAGTTCCCACCCCCTCAGCTGGAGCTTCCTGGCCCTTCTGGGGCGTGGGGACCCCAGGGGGACCCCGGTGGCTCTGCCCGTGTCCCCTGCTCTCCCGGTTCTCTTCATTAGCTAAGTCGCTAACGAAGGGCGATTTGTCCTCCCATTTGGTGGTTTGGTTGTGCCCTGGGAGGGCCGGTGTTTACTGGAGCTGGTTTCTCCTTTTCTTTTGCCTTTGTGGAGCTGGATCAGAGAAACGTGGGGGGCTCTGTCTCTTCTCCGAAAGACTGGTTTCCTCTCGTTCCTCATTAACGTAGACATACCAGGCATATTTTTTCAGGTCTTGACTTTGCTGGAGGATGCTCTCAAATGAATATTTCAGAGCTTTGATTTTGACTTAAAGGGAGATGAAATACTGAATATTTAACAATGTCCTTTTTATCCGCTGCTTGCTCGGCACTGGAGTGGACTAGGTGTTAAAAATCAATACAAACCAGGATCAAACACACTTCCTAAAAAGCCTCGCATCTCCACGTTTTTGGTGCAGAGGTGATCTGAATTACATCTCTCCTGGCAGTCCAGCCCATGGGGCTGCCATGTCCTTGCCCGTCCCCTCTTTTGGCGAGCCTCCCTCTCTCTTCCCTTGGTCTCGCCTGTTTAATCCCCAGTCCTTGCTGGCATCGCAGCATCACTTTCCAGCCTGCTTGGGTCCAGCTGGGGTGGCTGGAGAGGACAGCAGTGCCCGACCATGGCTGGAGCTCCCCGGCTGCCATTGTCCATCCCAGCAGGATGGGGAGATGGGTTATAGGTGGCACCTTGCTCCTAGACCCTGCTCCTGGGTGCTAAGTCCTAGTTACAGTCAGACAGTTGCTTCACTCTCATTTCTCTTGGGGCTTCCAGGTCTCTCCTTGACCTAGGTCAAGGCAAAAGTCAGCCCTGTTTTGTAGCTGACTTAACAGTCTCCCAGGCCACGTCCTAGCAAGGCAAAAGGGAGGTGGGTTCATCTGACCATCCCCTCCAGGCTCACGCTGCTTCCCACGGTGGTGACACCCACCTCCGGAGCGGCAGGAATCAACCTTCACGCCGTTGCTCGTAGGCTGAGCATGAAGCAAGACAGGCTGGTTCAAGTCAGGGGTGGGAAAAGAGGCCACGGAGCCACCACGGGCGTTGATCAGCCCTTGGCTGCTCTAATTAGCATGGCGGGATTGTGTTTGCTCGGAAGATGTCACCTGCAGGAGAGGGCTGTGCAGCCGGAGCCTCAAGCCCGAGCGCCCTGGATGCCCCGGGAGATGGGTGCTGCCCTGGCTGCCAGCTGGCCGCCCGCGTCCCCCGAGGGCTTGCAAACTCCTGGGGCACCCGCGGGGGCAGCGATGGGGACACCCACAAGGTCCAGCCACCCGTCCCCGTCCCCCAGGGCATCATGATCACGCTGCCGTGACCCCCGGGACAAGCCGGAGACCTCGGTGCCCCCCCCAGCGCTGGCAGCATCCCGGGGGGGACCCCACACCACTCAGGATTGGGGCTGAGAGGCTTTTTGTGCCCAAACTGTGGGAGAGGGGCCCAGCCCAGCGGGGGGGAGCTGGTTTTGGGGGGAGCTTCGGCTCTGCTCACAGTCCCCCCCGAGCATCCATAACCCCGGGTGCGGGGCCGCTGGCAGGGCGCTTTCAGAGCCCTTATTTAAACCGAGCTGACTGGGATGGGGACGCATCCTGCCCGCGTTCAGCTCCCTACAGAGGCTGCCTGTTCACGCCGGTCAGGGAGGGCTGATGGTTAAACGGGAACTGAATCTCGGCGGCAGCACCGTTCCTTGTGCGCCCAGGCAGCCCAGCCCCGAGGCAGAAATCACCGGGGCTTCGTCTGCGTATCGCAGACCCGGAGCTGCGCTCCCTGAGCTGGCTGGGATCGAGGGACCCCCATCCTGCCTTTCCGACACCCCCAGATGACACCAGCCCTGGTGCCGCAGGAGACCAGCAGCTCTCCCCTGGATTTACCCCCACCGCCATGCGAAAGCAGTTTGGTTTAATCGGGAAAGCAATGGAGGAGTCCCTCCTCTCCCAGCGCTTGCTCGCTCTGCTCCGCCGAGCTCCCTCCTGCCCGCGGGAGGACATTTCTGCGGCAAACTCTTGTTAAGCCCTTGGCAGCGTCGCCCGTGCTCCGGTTACCGGGAGGGCTTGGATCCCGGCCGAGGAGCCGTGGCCGTGGCGTCGCCCGTGCTCCGGTTACCGGGAGGGCTTGGATCCCGGCCGAGGAGCCGTGGCCGCGGCTCTGCTGCGTGCTCCTCCTCACCCCCTCCCGGTATTTAGCTCATTTCTTCTCCTTGAGCAGCTGATGGTGCCACCAGCACCCAGCGCGAGGTGCCACGCACCCCAAAGGGTGGCAGGTGAGGGGATGGGCGCCCACACCTGTGTCCCCCCCATGCCAGACCAGTGCGGCCGGACCCACTGGTGTTCTGTGTGCCGTGGCCCCAGGCGTGGGCTGCAGAGCACCAGAAGGGTTATCCTGCCCGGTGGCACGTGGCGGTGGCTGCAGTTCTCCAGCACTGCCCGCTTCCATCCCGTAAGGTGGCTGCACCCCGTCAACGGGTGTGTTGGTACACGCGTATATATATAGAGCTTGCAAAAAGCAGACTTTGCTGGGGGCGGGGGGGGGAAGGAAAAAGTCCATTAAAATGCACATAGGGATGCCCAGTGCAGCATCTTCCATCAGGAGATCTCCAGCGGGTTTCCCGGGCCAGGCAGGACTGGTTTCCCTCCTTCCCATCTCACCCCCAGGTTCTCCATGGGGAGATGAGGCGTGGGGCAGGAGGATGCGGGAGCTGCCCGGGACCCACAGCAAGTCACCACGGAGCCAGGGAGACACGAAGGTCCCCGAGAGCCGGCCCAAGGCACGGCCCAGCCGGGGCTGCCGCTGCCAGCCGCCGGCTCCCTCAGAGGAGCTGCCGGCCTGCGACCAGGGGGAGGAAGCAGAGGGGGAAGGAGAAGCTCCTTCCAGGGCTTAGGGCCGGGGGACACGCGCGCGTAACCCGGTGCTCACGGCACAGTCCCACCACAGAGCGGCGGTCACTCGCGCCACGTGCTGCTGCCTCAGTTTCCCCACCTGCGAAGCAGCTGAAACGATGCCCTGGGCTAGGCTGTTTATTTTTTCCCCTACAAATCTCAGGTCTTTGCAGAAAAGGGAAGGGTCCGAGGGGCTGCCGGGTCCTGCTGGTCCCCGCCATGCCCGCCCGCATCCTCTGAGCTGCATCCCTCCTCTGCTCGCTGCGAGGACGCTGGGGAGATCTGATCCCTTTTCTTCTCCCTCGCAGGCACCACCTCCGAGCCCGCGCTGTCGCCGTTCCCAGGTGAGATTCTTCTCTTAAAGTCGCTTTTCTCTAGAAAATTTTGTAGTTGCAAAACACTTTTTTGTTGTTGTTGTTACAAAGGGGGTTTGGGGAATTTCGAAAAGGAAGCACATCGGTTTGGAACAAAAAGCAGCAACAAAAAGCTGCAACAAAAAGCTAAACTTCTTTTACGGAAAGGCAATAGAACTTCTTTAGTATCCCTATTCTGCTTATTATCCCAGGAGGGGAATTTTGTCACCTCCTGCTGACGCCCTGTCCCTGTGCCATTCGTCACGCCCGAGCAAGTAATTCCCCTGACGTGGCAGGCCAGGGGCGCTAACACGCCTGCTCCCCGTCGCCAGCAGCTCGAGAGATCATCTCCATCCCACCAACTCCCACGTGGGACCAGCTCCGGACGCGTTCGTTGAGGCTAATAAGAATTTGCTAATTGCATCTCGTCACTTGTCACCCATCATACGTCATCACGTGATGCCACGTGTCCGCTTTCTTCTTCCGCCATTGGGTTATTGCCCAGGCCGTTAGTAGGCAAGATGATGGGGCGATGGCGCATCTCGTTTCTGTACTGAGATGCGTGGAGTCTTCACGTCCGCTGCTTCCGGCAGACAAAGAGAAGCCCGTGCCCCACCATCTGGTGGGCAGCAGCAAGCCAACAGCTGCCTCGTGCTACAGCGAAGGGTCATCATTTTCTTTGAGGAGCAGAGATTTGGTGCAGAGAGGGCTCCCACCCTCCCCGTGACACCCACCTTGTCACCTCCTTGGCCCTGGGGCGGGCTTGTTGCCTGCTGAGGGACCTCTCTCTGTCCGTCCTTCCAGAGATACGGCTCGCCAATGGGCCCAGCCGGTGCCAGGGGCGCGTGGAGATCCTCTACAACGGCTCCTGGGGGACAGTCTGCGATGATGACTGGGACATTGTGGATGCCAACGTGGTGTGTCGCCAGCTGGGCTGCGGCCACGCCATCACCCTCCCGGCCACCATGACCTTCGGCCAAGGGAGCGGACCCATCTTCCTGGACAACGTGGACTGCAAGGGCCGGGAGGCAGCCTTGAGTGAGTGCTGGAGCCACGGCTGGGGCATCCACAACTGCTACCACTACGAGGACGTGGCTGTCGTGTGCAACGGTAATGAGGCTGGGTTCCTCGGGGGCAAGGAGAGCTGGGGGGTGCCTGCGGTGCCGCAAGCCCTGGTGCCTGCAAACGCCTTGGGGGAGCCCACGAGTCATATCTCAGAGCCTGCTCCTCTGAGCCTGGGTCAGCCAAACCTCCTCTGCCTCCTGCCTCCACCCCGTTCCTCAATCCAGGTCATCTCCCAGCTCAGCGTGTCGGTGCTCCATAGGGGGACCGGCCTGTTTTATGTTCCCCGTCACTCCCAGTTCAGGGACTTTGCAACCTCTGCAGCACGATCCCTGGGGAAAGAGCACATGCCCACCCACGCTGCCGCCTCTGAGCCAGCCGCTGCCCAACTGCTCCTTTCCCCTTTCTTTACATTGCTGAGCTTTTCAGTAGGAAATGTTCCTAAAGGTGAGAAAAGCGGTGGAAAGCAGTTGAACTTGGCATGTGAAAGTGGAACAGTTCTGTGCCAACCCCTATGTACCCTACACGTTCCTCCTGCACAGCTACGTAGGCTTTGCTCATCAGCCATGCATCGGCGACCTGTAAACGTGAGGCTGTGCAGACCCGGAGCTCGGCCCCGGCTGCGAATCCTCGGTGAATCCCTACGTCCCGCAGAAATGGAGCTTGGAAAGGGGGGGATGCTGGTGGGTTTGACCAGCAGGAGCCAGAGAAAGGAGGTTGTGGCTTGAGCAGGAACCCCAAATCAAGGTGCTGCTGGAGAGGAGAGGTGGAAGGACTGAAAAAGGAGGTTGGGGAGATGGGTCTGAGGGCAGAGGGGCAGCTTGACCCCTTAGGTGTTTGTAGCTTGCTTGGTGAGGGAGACCAGGAGATGCTCTGGGGTGGCCCTCAGAGGACATGAAGGAGTTTGACCTAAGCACCAGACCCCTAGGGCAGGTGCTCCCACCCGTGCTGCGTGGAAGCTTTCAAGAGCATCTTCTGCGGGTTGTGGTTACGGAGGAAAGCGTGGAGCCAGCCAGCTCTTTGCCGTGTCAGTGGGCTGGCTTTCTCGGGATGCTTCCCGCAGCCCTTGGGCACGTGTGTGGCTGGCTGTCGGACCGCTCAGCTCCGCTCCCAGCCAGCTCCTCACACCACCCCCGAAAATTTCACCAGCCCAGCCGAGGAACTGAGATGAGATGGGCAGTATGGTAGCTTGAAACAACATTGTTAGCAAAAGAAATATAGGTAAAACCAGCAGGAAAATAAAAATATTACTAGTTTTTTATATATATATATATATGCGCCATGACTTTGAATCCAAATCCCATGATAGGTGGGAGCCTGACTCCCAACAGCTCAGAGCAGCAGTAGGGTTTAGTCCGGGTCCCCATGCCACGCCACCGGGCACAACTTCCCACCGTGCCGAGGTGCTGGCTCCATCCGCCTTCCTGCACCTACAGCCGGGCAGATAACCCTGGGCAGGCTGGTGCAGCTGCAAACCCCTCTTTGCTTCCCCGCCGGGGCGGGTTTGGTACAAGCCCTTTTGCTCGCCGCGGTGCACGCTTGCCGGCGTGCGTGCACGCTGGTGCCCGAGCTGGGGGAGCAGCGGGGCAGGCAGCGCACAGAGGCACGGCTCACGGCCGGCTTCTGGCCGGCTTGCCGCAGGCAGGAATGGATGCCACCTCTCCGCTTCCCTTTTCAGAGCTCTCGCCTACGCAAGCCAGCGAAGGACCGACAAGCAGGACCCTCACAGCCTCCGTACAGGATGGGGAAAGTAAGCTGCTCGGCTGTCGCTTGCAGGGGGCCCGTCCTGGCTGAGGGTTGGTAAAAAGCAGCGTCCCCCACTTGTCACCCGCTTCCCTTCCGTGAAGCACCCCGACTTTCCGGCTCCGAGTGGCAGACCCCAGGGGACCCCGTTGTTGTGCCCGCCGTGGCCAAACCCTATCCCAGCGGTCACCAAGGCTCCCCTCAGCCACACTGCCCCAAAGCGTTGCCCCTTCCCCTCCCTTCTCGCCCCGTTTCTTTGCCACCGTGGGCACTGCCGAATCCAGACTGGGTGGCATCGCTGTGCCGTGGCGCGTGCGGTCACCTCCTGGGGAAAGCAGCGTCCTTCTCATGGCGTGCTGCCACCCTCCAGGTGACGGCAGCATCCGGCTGGTGAGCGGCACCGACACCTGCCGAGGGCGAGTGGAGATCTTCTACCGTGGGAACTGGGGCACCGTCTGTGACGACGACTGGGGCCTGAGCGACGCCAGCGTGGTGTGCAAGCAGGTGGGCTGCGGCCAAGCCCTGGATTACAAGAGCAACGCCTATTTCGGCTATGGCACGGGGCGCATCCTCCTGGACAACGTCAACTGCGACGGCAGCGAGCCCTTCCTTTCCGCCTGCTACAGCCTCGGCTGGGGCATCCATAACTGTGGCCACCACGAGGATGCCGGGGTCATCTGTGCAGGTACCGGCGCAGAGCATCACCTTCGGGGCTGTCCCCCGGGGTGGGGAACATCCAGGGACATCCTGGTCCCCAAGGAGAAACGGCCTCAGCGGGACGCTGCCGTGCCCGAGGTCAGGCCGGGACCTGGGCTCAGCGCCGCAGGAGCATCCTTTCTCTTTATCTGCCGTCGCCCTGGCGCTCCGGAGCAGGCTGCGACGCTGCGCCGAGAGGCTGGGACACGGCCCGAGCAGCAATTTGCCAGGAAAATGCATCTGCCTGCCTGCCATTTCCCTGCTCTGCCGGCTGGAAAACAAGCTGCCCGCGTCCGGAAGGAGCGAGCGGCTGCCAGGGGCCGGGCACGATGCCAGGCCCAGCCTGCCTCCCCTTCCCCTCCCTCAATGATGTATTTCTGCCGTTCTCCGCTGATTACCATTTATAATGTTAATAATCCCCCTGAATTCCCTCATTATCACGGCTAATGACAGGAGCACTAAGTGCTGGCGCTTTCCCTTTCCCACTATTACCAAACAAAGAGCCTGATGCGGGAGAAAAGGGACAATTTTCTCAGGTTGGTCCTTTCCTCCCTAAACGTCCCCGTCCCCTCTGGCACCTCGCCCGGACACGGACCCGACGGCACCACCATGCACGGCCCTTGCTCGGTGGAGCAGGGGGAAAAACGAAGCTTTAAAGCTAACGAACCCTGCGTGATAAACCTCCTGGGTATGTGGAAAAGCAAGGGACCCCTTGGCGCTGCAGGTGGGACCTCTTGGGTTGGGGTGGAGAAGCACCACCTCCAGCACGTGGGCGGCAGGGATGGACACGGTCCATCTCCATCCCCATCGCCCTGGAGCACCCAGACCACCCTGGGTCTGCCTCCCAGGCTCAGCAGGTTCACAGCTTCGCAGCTTCTCCCACGTGTCACCTCTGTCCCTCTGTGTCACCGCAGGGCTGGACACATCCACCATCACGTCCTTCACCACCTCGCTGGCCCTGGACTACGAAGAGACATTCACTGCCACGGCCACAGGTAGGGGGTCGGCAGCCGCCTGGCTCACCCTTGCACCATAGCCAGGGCTGGGGGGGTCCCGGGGGGGGGACACACACCGAGTCTTCTGTGTCCTCCCATGACCCAGCACGGTCACCCTGGCCGCACGTAGGTGAGGCTCGGGGGGGGACAACATTGCCCACGGCAGGAGCTTGCCACGGGGCCACCGCAGCGCTGGGGGCCCCTGGCCCCGGCTGGATCGGGGGCAGTGGGTGCTGGAGCGGGAGCCCCCAGTGCCCGCATGTCCCCACGCTTGTCCCAGCAGCGACAGACGGCAGGGACCAGCCCTCCCAGGCCACCGAGGTGGTCACCACCGCTCTCCTTACCGTCGAGCAGGAAAGTAAGTGTGCGGCCGCTGTTAGCCCTGCACAGGGTCCGGCACGGCCCCCCTGGCTCCGTGTCCCGGGGGGGGGTACCCCATATCACCAGGGCTCACCCCACAGCCCTGCGAGTTACCCCATGCTCCCACGGGACCTTCCGCACCCCCTGGGTTTACCCCACTCTCCCAGGGCTCACCCCACATCCCCAGGGGACCTCCGGCACCCCACAGTTCACTCCATGCCCCCAGGGTTCACCCCATGCCCCCAGGATGTACCCCACCTCCCCAGGGCTCTCTGATGGCCCCAGGAGTACCCCGGGGCGTTCCGTCCCCAGATGTACCCCACATCCTCAGGGCTCACCCCATGCCCCCGGGGTCATTCCATATCCCCAGGGGTTACCCCATGTGCCCAGTGCTCACCCCATGCCCCCAGGGTCTCACCCCACACCCCCAGGGCTCACTCCGTGCCCCCCAGGGGTTCACCCCCCATCTCCAGGGATTACCCCGTGCTCACAGTACTCACCCAGCGCCGCTTGGGAGACACCCCATGTCCCCAGGGTCTCACCCCACATCCTCAGGGCTCACCCCACATGCCCAGGGCTCACCCCACATCCCCAGAGCTCACCCCATGTTCCGTGATGGCTCACCCCACATGCCCAGGGCTCACCCCATATCCCAAGGGCTCACCCCATGCCCCCAGGGGGTTGCTCTCATGCCCCCAGGGCTCACTCCGTGCCCCCCAGGGTCTCACCCCACATCCCCAGGGCTCACCCCATGTTCCCTGATGGCTCACCCCATGCCCCGGAGGGTTATCGGGGGACATCGGACCCCCCGCGGAGCCCCGGTCCCCCCTCGGCAGCGTGCCTGTGCCGGGGCCCCCCACGCAGGTGACGGCGTGCGGCTGGCAAACGGGAACGGGAGCTGCCGTGGGCGGGTGGAGGTGCGGCACCGCGGCACCTGGGGCACCGTCTGCGACGACGACTGGGACTTCCCCGACGCCCAGGTGGTGTGCCGGCAGCTGGGCTGCGGCACTGCCCTCGCCGCCACCATCCTCGGCTCCTTCGGCTACGGCAGCGGGCCCGTCCTGCTGGATAACGTGGGCTGTGGCGGCGGTGAGGCTCGCCTGGCCGACTGCTTCCACCTGGGCTGGGGGCAGCACAACTGCGGCCACCACGAGGACGCCGGCGTCATTTGCCGAGGTGAGAGCGGGAACGAGCCCGGCGGCCACCGGCTCCCGCCTGAGGGTCTTCTCTCGCTGGACAGGCAGGAGAGGGGGGATGGAGGCAACTGCCCCGGGGCTCCCCAGGTCTCCACTGAAGCCCGGCTCGGTGGCGTGGAATTCCCGTGGGATAATGGGGTTTCAGCCACACGCGTGCTGGCTGTGGGAAACAGGGTGTCCAAAAAGGGGTGGCGGGTGAAGGTGAGCCCCTAGAGCCTGCCCCGGGGCTCCTGCTGCCCACGGGGGGACAGCAGCAGTGGCCGGGTGCCGTGGTGCCCGGTGACGGCCGGAGCGTGGGTACCACCTCTGGTCTCTGCTGGTGCGCTTTCCCGGAAACGCAGTGGCTGCACATCCCACCCCACCCGTCCCTGCACCCATCCCCAGCCAGCCCCACGCCGCTGCTGGGGGGCTCTGACCCAGCCCAGGGGGGCACAGGCGTCCCCTGAGTCGCTTCTCCCACCCCTTCCCCGCTGCGCCAGGCGCTGATGACTCCGGAGACCATTTCCAAGAAGCCACCGCTACGACCACCACATCAGCCCCGATGCGTCCCAAGGACGGTAGGTATGGCCGTATTGCCGGGGACACGGTGCCAGCCCTGGGGACGCTCTGCACCGGCACAGGGTGGGAATGGAGGTGGCTCCGGCAGAGGCCAGCGGCTTCGGTGGTGCCTGAAGCACCGACCTGGAGCAGCCCACGGGAGGGGGAAAAGCTGTGCCGGTGGCACGGTTAAGCCACGGCCTCTCCCAGTGCCACCAAGGCTGGTCGGGGCAGAGGAGGCGATGGACCGTTAGGTGACGGGCCCCGGTGGGCAGAGGAGGCGATGGACCGACGGGGCTGAGCCAGGAGCGCAGATTATTGTCTGCTCCTTCAACCTGAACATCCGCTGCGACGCTCGGGGGGTCAGCCCCAGCTCTGACTCCGGCCCGTGGGCGTCCCCTCGTGCTCCCCGCCTGTGCGGAGGCAGTGGCGGAGCTGTGGGACTCAGCAAGCATCTGCCGGGCGTTGGAGAGACCAGGGCTCTTCTTGCCCTGGGACCACCTGGCCGGGAAGGGCCCCTTCTCCCCCAGCCCGGCAGGTACCGCTGTCCCACGGCGCCGGCAGGCACCGGGAGCGGGACGCAGCCCCGGGGTGCCGGTGGGTGCGGGCAGGAGCTGTCCCCGGGGCTGCCTCACCCCATCCCCTCCGCAGGGTCCCTGCGCCTGGTGAACGGCAGCCACCGGTGCGAGGGGCGCGTGGAGATGTTCTACCTGTCCCAGTGGGGGACGGTGTGCGACGACGCCTGGGACCTGCGGGACGCCAAGGTGGTGTGCAGGCAGCTGGGCTGCGGGCACGCCGTGGCGGCCTGGGGGGAGGCACGCTACGGCCGGGGCACCGGCTACATCTTCCTCGACAACCTCAAGTGCAAGGGCCACGAGTCCTCGCTGCTGCGCTGCTCCCACATCCGCTGGGACGTCCACAACTGCGACCACTCTGAGGATGCCGGCGCTGCCTGTGGCATCCTATGACCGACCGACCGCCGGGACCCCAGCGCAGGTACGGGGGGGGACGGGGACGGCGGAGGGAGCTGGTGGCAATGCCCACAGAGAGGGGCTGAACCCTGGCTGCTGGTTGGGGACGCTCGGTCTCTGCCTCAGTTTCCCCGCTCGCCCCGCGGGGGCACTGGCCGGGCCCCCCCCGTGGGTGTTTGGGCTCTGAGGATGGGAAGAGCCGGGCGAGGATCAGGCTCTCCTCTGCTCCTAAAGTACTGGCTGAAGCTTTCCTCCCTGAACTGCCCCTTGGAAAAGTGAAGCCCTTTTTGGTGTGAAATCTGGTTGGTTTCAGCCATTCCATTGAAAAAATGAGAGAAAAATGGATTTTCTGCTGTGAAAATGACGTTAAATTATACTTGGAAAATGTAAAAAGGGGGTGAAATCAAACCAGAATATTCCAGTGGCTCTGCAGTGAGTTGCTGCTGTTCTGCAATTTGCTTTGCAAACCCCCCAGCAATCCTAATACCGTTTTTTTCTGCCCATTTTGGCAGAAGAAATACCAAGTCCTCACCAATTTCCACACCGCAGGAACGGAGGTGGTGGATCTCACACCCTCTGCAACCCTGTCCCGCTTCACGGCTGCCCAGTATTTTCTTCCTCGTGCCCATTTCACCTCCTGTTCCTTTTGCAAACGCCGCTGGGTTTGCAGAGAGCTCAGCTGAGATTTCCCTTCCCCGGGGGCTCCCGCGCAGCCGGTCCCTGCCCAAAAAAGCCCTTGGGGAGCAGGGAAGGACCAGGCTCCCCGCAGCCTCCCCATCCCTCCTCCATCCTGCGCGGTCCAGACCAGCTCTGGCTCCGTGATGCTCTGCGCTCCGAGGTGTGCGGGGCAGGCAGGGCGGGAGCAGATGGAAAACCGTAGGGAAGACCCCAAATCCCTGCCCAGCGCGAGGGGAGGGTGGCGGTGCCGAACCCGGGAGCCCAGTCCCTCCTCGGTGCCGTGCCGTTGGGGTGAAGGCTGTTTCCCTCCCAGCGCAGGTGGAAGGTCCCAGCCTCCGGCACCCGCCGCCTTCGCCATCACCCGTTTCTGATTTCGGACAGCGGCAAAACGACCTTCGTGCTTCCGTGGACGGGGCGCGAGGGTGGGGAAAGGCTCACGCAGTGGCGCAGAGCGGGTGCCGGCTGCTCCCCCCTCCACGCTCGCTCCTCTATTTGTGCAATTCTTTTGTTAATAATAGATCGTGCGTATTCCTGGGGTGTTTTCCCCTCATTTTTCTTATGTGTGTTTGGGTTTGTTTTGTGAATAAATAAAAGCCCTTTGAAAGTGTGCTGAGACCTGGCTTGCTTCCCTGTCACCCCCTCGAAGCCAGGGCAGGAGCAAGTGGAGGGGGAACAGGCGATGCCCCAAGCCCGGAGGCGAGGGCTCAGCTCTTGCTGCCAAAAATTGGTGCAAATCCTTTGCCGGCCCCCAAGCTGCCCTTGATTCCCACCCACTGGGAGCTGTGCTTGGACCCTTCCCCTCCCCAGCTCTGGGGGTACAGCCCTGACCCCCGCCAGGCTCGGCGGGGAGAGGTTGGGTCCGGCTCCGGGTCTATTCCCGGTGGGATCTGGCAGCCCCGCGGGCTGCGGGGTCGCTGCTGAAGCCGTGTGCGGCTGTGTGGGCTCCGCAGTGCTGACAGCAGTAAATTCGGGGCTGCTTGCTAACGATGGAGGAGCAGATGGGAAAGGAGACCGTCCTGGGAGCTGCAGCCCCTGCTGCTGCCTGCTGCTGCCTGCTTGCTGCCTGCAGAGAGAGGCTGTGACGGCGGGGCTGGGGACCCGGAGAGAGGGCTCCCCAATTTGGCGAGGTTTTTCCGCACCCCGATCGTCCGTGGTGCTGGCGGCGTGCTGTGAGGTGGCGTGTCCCAGCCGCCGGACCTCTGCGGACGTCGGGGACGCGTTCCCCGCGCAGGTCCCAGGCTGGCGCAGGTGCCCCCGGGCGTCCTTGGCGCTGTGCTGCAGCAGCTGGCACCGGGCTGGCGCTGGCTGCATCTCCACCGCTTCCCCGGGACAGGGCTTGCCCAGCACTTTGCTCCCAGTCCAGATTTCCACCAGTGGGGAAACTGAGGCACAGAAGCATCCTCCAGACAGGCCGTGGCGGCGCGGTTGGATGCGGGCTCCGGAGGCCTTGGTGGGACCCTGGGAGAGGGCAGGGAGGTGGCAAGTGAATAAACCCTCTCCTTTCACTGCGTTCCCAGGTGCTGCACGCTCGGCTGCCCACCCTGCTGCCTTCTCGCCCCCCCACCCGCCGCCACCTCCCGCCTCGCCTCCTGCCTCCAGGACAGCTGGGCGATGCCTGCGTCCTGCCGGGAGCAGGGGGGGGGACAGGGATGTCCACGGCAGCCCCCGGGCCCCTCCCCCCCCAGCCCACACCAGCTGGGGATGGGGCAGAGGGTGCTGTGGGCTCCGCTGGCTTTGCCCCCCCGCATGTGGCTATGGGATGTGGGGAGGGGGCTGGTGGCCAGGAGCTGCTCTGGAGGCTGCTGCCTCTCGGGGTGTCCCTGGGGGGGGTGATGAGAAAGGCTGGCTGGGCTTTCCCTGTTTTCCTTGGGGACCATGCCTTGAGACGGCAAAGCCGGGCTGGTTTTTGGTGTTACCCCACACCCCGCTTCTCTTTGGGCTGGGAAGAGCAGGTCCCGCTCTCCCTGGGTTTCTCCCTCCCATGCCCTGCAATCCGGCAAGCAAAGGGTTTCCAGCCAGGAGAGACACAGCAGCCTCCTCCCTTGTCTTCCACCTGCAGACAGGGCTTGGGATGCGCTGGGATCCACAGGGATCCCCCCAGACACCCCATGCCCGAGCTGGGCATCATCTCCATGGGAGCAGGGACTCAGGCAGGGTGGGAGCAGGGTACCAGCACGGGGGGATGCCCTGGCCTGGAGCAGGGTACCAGCACGGGGGGATGCTCTGGCCCTGGAGCAGGGTACCAGCACGGGGGGATGCCGGGTGCATGAGAGCATCCCGCTGTGGGACCACAGCCAGGCCGTGGCAGCTGCGTGGGAGCCGGGAGAAGCCACGGTGCCGCCCGGCTCTTCTCCTCTTGCCAACGTCAGCTGTTTCTCCGCGCCTGGAGCAGCTGCGGCTCCGTGCTGGTCAATGCCATTGATTAGTTCCTCTCCTCATCCCTGGAGAGGGGATGGTGTGGGGGGCGGCGGGGAGGGGAGAATAAATATTTCAGCAGGTCCAGGCAAAAGCTGGGGTTATTTTAGGGCTGGGATTTATGGGCTATTAGGAATAAGGAATGAGTCTGTGCTGGGGAGAGGAGACCCATTAATCCAGGCTGAAGGAGCACAAATGAGCAAGGGGAAATGGAGGAGGCTTTAATTATTTCACCACGTTCCAGAATAATAAGGCAGCCCTCCGGCCGAGCGCTGGCGTGGGGCTCGGGAGCTCTGCTCCCCGGGGGCTGGGGCAGGCGAGGGGGCACTCGCGGTTAAATCCCACCCAGCTGCACTGGGAGGGATGGGGGTTCCGTTCGGGGACCAGTACGAGACCAGTACAAGCAGTGTTGCTGGCTGGGACGTGCTATGGAGGATGAGCTGCTTGCAGAGGGAGGCTGTGGAGCGCAGGGATGGCTGGAGGGACACACGGGTGGGTGCCTGGTCCCAGGGGTGCCCTTCCCGGGCTGGCCACCCCGCCGTGCCCCGTTAAGGCAATCCCATCTGTGCCTGTAACCGGAGGAGCTGGGCACCGGCGCAGGGGTGAGTCACTGCCGGAGGCAGCCCTGGCCCGGAGAGCATCCCTGGCTCTGCTGCGCCCAGCACCACCTGGGTGACCTTGGGTTGCATTCCGCTCCCCAGCTCACTATGTCCCCGCTCCGGCTCTCCTTGCTGCCTCTGTGTTCCCCCCCGCCCCTGCCCCGCGTGCCTCAGTTTTCCTGGGGGCACCCGGGACGGTGGCCCCGGCTCACCCCTTGGCACCCTCGGGGAGCTGCAGGGACCCATCCGCCCCAGCTGGGAGCAGCAGGCACGGCTTTCCCCACGGGGGGCACCGAGGGGCAGATTTGCCCCCGTCGGGGCACTCCCCCCTGCCCTGTCCCCCGGGGGCTCCCAGGGATGCGGGCACCCACGTGGCGGGGACGCAGGATGGGACGGACGAGGACCGGGTCTCCCTGCAGCATCCCTGTGGCACGGCAGGGCTCTGTCCCTCAGGAGCGTGGCCCAGGGTGCCCAGCCCAAGGTCACCCAGCGGGACCGGGGTGGGGTGCAGGAGCCGTTCACCGCACCCCATGCCGGGCAACGTCCTCCTTCCCCGCTCCTGCCAGGCCTGCCGCCGCGGCTCCCGCTGACGTCACCCCGCCGGAGCCAGGAGCTATTTTGGGAACTGCAAAGTCACTGGTGCAATTAGTTGGCTGGCAAAGGGAGCGGGGCGTCGCGGGGGGGGACGCGGGGCCGGCTGCTCTCCACGCCGTGTCCCCGCCGTGCCAGGGGCTGTGTGACCGTGGCCCGCAGGCACTGGCAGCTCTGTGCCTCTCCTTGCACCTGCGGGCTCCAGGGCTCCCTCCGCCAGGATAGACGGCCACGGTTGCAAATCCTCCCATCCATCATCTCCTCCTCTCCTCCTCTCTGCCTTTTCTTTTTTTTTTTTTTTTTTTTTATTTCGTTCCCCTGGCAGGAGCCGCCCCACGTGGGCTGCCGAACGCTGGCAAAAGCCAGCCCGCTGCCGCCTCGCTGCCATCGCCTGCATTTCCAGAGAGGCAGGAAAGCAATTATCTGGCAGCAACACCGGCAACGTGCTTCCCATGGCAATGCCGCCGGAGAACCCCACGGGTGAGGGGCTGCCCGGATGGGAGAGGGAGTCCGGCCGTGCCTGGGTGCTCTGCCTCCGGCTGTGCCTTTGGTTTAATCCCGTGAGCATCTTCTCGGGTGCAGCCATCGGGGTGCAGGATGGGTGCTCCCGGCTGCACAGCCCCGACAGCCCTGTTGTCCCCCGTCCTGGGGATGGGGACGTGCCATGTGCTGCTGTCACGACGGAGGGATGCCCGTCCCCAAGGCACAGCGCAAGCAGACAGCAGGGTCCTGCCCTGCAAGTGGCTTCATGCCTGGGGACAAGGGGACAGTTAGGGTGCTCAGCCCTCCTCCCCTGGTGCTGGTTGCTTTCTCTGGCCACCCTCCTCGTCTCCCAGTAACCTCCAGGTCACGGCCAGAGGGGACGTGCACAGAAATGCTGCAAGAAGCTGATCCTGGCAGGCTCCGAACACCCTGAAAGTGGGGCTCCAAAAATCCATTTAAAAATCCCGAGACTTTCCCATGTGACCCCAGCATCTCTTTCAGTCCCATCCCCCAGGAAAAACACCCCAAATCCTTTCTCCCAACGCCTGGCAGAGGCTGGGGAGGTGCCGGAGCAGGAGTTGGTGCTCAGCCCCCCAAACCCTGAGCCGGGGCTTTGTGCAGGGAAACCCCCAGGGCTGGATCCGGCACGCCACCCGTCCCCTGCCCCGGGGCACGGCAGAGGTGTTTGGGTGCAGGCAGGCTGACACCCACCGCTCCCCATCACTTGGAGCCCCCACTCGGCCTTCTGGGGGTGTGTGGGGGGGTCCCTGCCTGCGCCGGGGCCGGAGGAGCAGCTGGTGGTCCTGCAGCGGGGATGGACGGAGCTGGGTGCCGCCGGTGCTGGGGTGAACACGGGTCTGGGGGTAGTTCTGGGGGTGATGGGGGGCCATGGGAGGGCAGTGGCAAGGTGGGGAGCGTGTGGCCCCCCCTTGCCCAGGGCTGGGGGAAGAGGCCGCGGCGGTGGGGCTGGGAGCCGGGTGAGGCTGTGCTGAGTCACGCTGCAGAGCTGGCGAGCAGGACTGCAGCAAGCGGCTCGCTGCCGCCCGCCTGCAACGGGGACGATGTGACAGCCCCGTCCATCCTGCCCGCCGCGTGCTCCGGGTCCTCACCTGCTCCTGGGGGTCAGGGTGCTGATGGGGGGGGTGATGCTGGAGCTGGGGGTCCCGCTGCACCCCGGGTCGTGGCTGTCTCGGTGGTCCTGGCCCTTCTTGCACCTCCCCGGCCCTCTCCCCTGCAATAGGGATGGGGCAGCTCTGGGGTGGGGGTCCTGGGGACCCCAGGTGGGGAGGGGGAGGGCCGAGCTGTCCTTGGAGGATGAGTGTCCCCGACCCCCGTGCAGGAGGGGTGTCCCCGGCCTGCCGTGACCAGGGGGACAGCGGGGCCGGGGGGGCCGCTCGCTGCCAGCACAAACACAAAAAGGCTCTTGGCACCCACTGGGACGCGGGGTGACGCGGGGTGGCTTTCCCCTGGCAATGCAGGGGGGGTTGGCAGAGACACCCCCCACCCCCCCAGCTCCCACCCAGTGCCACCAACCCAGGGCACGGCGCTGAGCATCCAGCCCTGCGCTGGGTCCCCCACACCCCTGCCACTGCACGGGACAAAGGGCCGAGGCAGGTCCCCGCTGCAGAGGGAAACTGAGGCACAAGCAGGTGCCTGGAGGGCTGGCCCCGGATGCTGCCACCTCTGATGCCCAGAGCCCGGGGCAGCCCCATCCACGCGGGGTGCTGGTGACCACCCTGCCCGGTGCTGCCCACCGGCCCCGCAGAGCTCGGAGCAGCTTCTGGAGGGACCGAGACAGCCAGGGCTTTTTTTAGGTGCTCCATAAGTGCCGTCTGGGCGGTATTTATATCAGCTCCTTAAATAAGAGCTGCCATCTGAGCCCGACGCGCCTGCTTAATTATTAATGCCCCGTGGGGAGGCAGTGTGCCCGCCCGGCCCCGGCCCACCTTCCCTCTGGGTCCCTGGTGGGGTCCCGCACCCCGGGTCCCCCCGGCTCCCCACCAGCACCCGGGGCAAGGGCTGACACCCTGGGCACCCCAAGGCACCCTGGTTTGCCACGGGCGTAGGTCCTGCCTGGGAACATCTTCCCCGGGGCTGGGAGAAAGGCTGGGGGGGGGGATTTTTGTGAGCGGGGGGTGCCGCAGCATGGGCAGCGCTGCAGTTCTCGGCGCCACGGAGCTTGTGGGGGTATGAGGGATAAGGGGAGGGTGGGAGGCACCGTGCGCTGCACTCCCATCCCATCTCAGTGGTTTGAGGTGGTCCCAGGGAAAATCCCCCCCGGGAGCCCAGCTGCGTACCCCGAGGGGTACGAGCAGCCCTGCTTCGTGGCAGGGCTGATGCTAAGCAGCGCGGGAGGGCAGCTGCTGCAGCAGAATTCATCTGGGCTCGGAATGTGCTTTGAAAGCCTGGGCTGAAAGGCCAGGGCTGAGTACAAAGCGCTGCGGCTCTGCGGACGGGGGGAAGGAAGTTCCCCTTCGAGGCATCG
Organism: Grus americana; assembly: GCF_028858705.1. NCBI lineage: Eukaryota > Metazoa > Chordata > Aves > Gruiformes > Gruidae > Grus > Grus americana. The sequence goes on along the minus strand of NC_072870.1, from coordinate 7,162,378 downwards.
GTGGGCCAGAGGGCTCGCTGCCGCCTGCCCCATCAACCACAGCCCCTCCATCGCCTCCGGCCCCAGGTGAGGCAGCGTCCTGGTTCTGGGGAGTTTTGGGGAGGGTTGGTGCGCCCCTGAGCTGGTTTGGCTGTTGGGCGCGGGGTCCTTGGGGCTGGTGGGATCCCCTGGTTTTGGTGCGTGGCAGGCTGGAGGGGTGCTGGGCGGGGAGCAAGCCTGCAATGGGGGGTGCTGCTGGTGGGCGCGGGGGGAGAAGGGACGCCCTTGGCCTGCTCCTGGGATGCTTCCCTTGCCGTGTTGCACAGCCAGGCTCGGGGCAGCTAGGTGAAAAAGGGGCCAGGGTGCTGGGGTGTGAGGGTGCTGGGGTGTGAGGGTGCTGGGGTGTGAGGGTGCTGGGGTGCTGGGGCCAGGCAGTCTGGCCCAGCAAGGGTCTGGGCAGGGAGGACACGAGGGCACTGCTGTCCTGCAGCCTGTGGGGAAGGAGACACCGAAGCCAGAGGTTTCCTCAGCTTGTTTTTCACAAGCTCAACGACAAAAGCTGGAAAACCACTCCCCTGGGCAGGCAGCACCTTCTTGGGGTGCTGCCCAGGCAGTGGGGCTGGAGGGTGAGCACCCAGCCAGGGAGCCCCGGGGCTGTGCAGGAGCCAGGGCAGCATCCCGAGGACAGCACCCATCCCAGCTCCGCGCACCGGCCCTGGGGAATGCCACCCTGTGTCCCCTGCTCCGCCCGGCTTTGCCACCCACTGGCTGAAGACACACAGGACCCCAAACGCTGGGTCGCTGCTTGCTGTTGACGTACCAGCGGTGACCACCCTTTGCCTCGGCATGGGGACAAGCCTGAACCTGCATGATGCGTCCCCCTCGCCGGGCACCCCCCTCGCCGGGCACCCCCCTCGCCCCAAGCAAGCCAAGATGGAGGGAAGGGGCACACGACCGTCACTCTCCCGCAGCAAGCGAGGGGTGAGGATTTCTGGATCCATTTTCGGAGCAGTCAGCAGCTAACCCAAGCGAACCTCCAAGTCAAAGAGAATTTACTGCCTTCCCTTGCGGTGTCGCAAGGCATTGACAGCACGCGACAGGGAAGGCAAGAAAATGCGAAGAGAAGGACTCGTCTTCCAGGCCGCGGGAATTAACAAAGTGGCACATTTGAATGCGCCAGAGTATTTTTAATACCGTAGGAGGAATCAGGGTTATTAGGTTTTTCTGGGACATCTGCAGAACAGACCCGCATCCTTTGGGTCTTTGTGATTTCCCAACCCAGCAGCTGTCTGGGCTCTTGCCGAGGGGTGTCTGGAGGTACCAGGCAGAGGTGGGAGAAGGACATTTAGTGATGGGCAGCCAGATGACACCTCCAGCTGCCTGGGCTGCCCACCTTCTGCCCACCAGGAGCTTCTGACTCCGGCCATTCACCAACTAACCTTCATCGCACCGCTGCCCGGTCTGTAAAACAGAAGAATTAAGCACTGCGAGGGGTGTTGATTGACGTATCAGAGCCCCAAAAGGGGGCTGGGTACACTGCAAATAAATATTACGGCCAAATCGCTTTTCTGAAGAATTTACAGCGTTATGAATATCATGTTCTGACCTGTGATGGGGAAGGAAATCATCTGCCTTGTGAAATGGATTTATTGCTATGGTGCTTTGACAGGAATAAATCAGTATTTGCTCGGTCTGGGGCAAATACGCGGTCACCGTAAATTGGCAGAGCTGCGGTGATCTGCACTGGCTGAGAACCTGCCATATTTATGTAAATTACTAGATAAGTGTCGTATGGAGAGGCAATATTTTTTATTAGGCCAGTTGATATATTTGGAGAAACCAGACGAGCTTTCAAGCACACAAGCGCTTCTTCAGGTCCAGGCTTGTGTTCAACATTGTCCGTGAGAACCCAGGAGTCGTACCCGTGGGCTTGTATTATTTTTTCCAAGTTAGAGAAACCATACACGTATCCCAAATGTAGCAGAATCACTCAAAAGGTGTCCGGGATGAGCAGGCAGCTCCGCTCTAGTCGGTACCTGGAGATCTGGTAGTCCTGCTTGGCCTGAGTGATGCCCCATGGCAATTCTCCAGAAATAGCTGCAAAACCAGCTTGGGACCCACAACCTGCTTTTATATTCTCTTGCATTCTGCACTTTTTTACTCAAATTCTCTCCCCGAAGCTGGCGTCATACAGAAAACAACGCAAAAACCTGCTGCCGAGCTCTCCAGAGATGACGACGAGCCTCCTCAGACGACTGAATGCGCCATTATCCAAAAAAAAAAAGAGGAATAAACTGCCCCTTGTCTGCGGGAGCTCTCCTTGGGATAGCGGCGGTGGTAAACAAAGGCCGGGCACAAAGGCTGTTCTCACATCAGAACCACGTGCGCCGCGGGGCGTGAGGCCAGGGATGCGAGCAAGGAGACAGCGTTTTATTTTACGGAGGAAATAGAGAGGGTCTGGGCATATTTCTAGTTTTATTTTTCAGAAGGCGTGATTACTTCTGCTCTCAAAAGCTGCAAACAAAGAAGTATTTTGTGTAAAAAAAAAAGAAATCCATTCAATACATTCATTATTCCTAAAGCAGTGCTAAAACCACAATAAAAATGGAGATCTCACCCCAAAATGGTGTTGCTCGCCGTCATAAAGCTCTAACAGCATTTCCAAACCAGTTTGTCCCCACCCACGTGGGTGAGACCACGGCCACCGGCTTTGAGCAGCCACAGCAGGCCGTGGCCGCGGCGTTGCCCTGCGGAAACCAGCGTGTCCCGGTGCCACCGAGGCTTCCTGTGGTGCTTCAGAAGAAAACCGCAGGGCACAGGGATGGGCAAGCGGGATGGCTGTGTCCTCCGAGATCTCGTCCTCACACCTCCCAAAGCGCCCGCGCGGGAACGGCGGCGCCGGGAAGGGCCGGGGACGCACGGTGCGTGCACTGGGGCACGCCGGGTGTGCCAGAGGGAGGATGACGTTTGCCCACGCAGAGTCGTGCGTTAGCACCGCCCGGCTCCCTTCCACCGGGATAAAGCGCTTCTGTCGGGATCCTTTCCTTAGACCCCTTCCCTTTCTCCCAGCGCTGCAGCGTCGTCTCAGCGTCACTTTATCCGTAGGCTTTTTAGGAAAAAGGGATCTCTTATGGTTCCTAACGGAGTTCCTACCGCACGGCAGAAGCTCTGCTAGGCCTGAGCGGACGCGCGCTTTTATTCCGTGCGTTATTGATGGGCGAGCTCGCCGCGCTCCCAGGCTGGCCGCTCATCAATTACCCAGCGTCGTCGCTCTTCAGTGGGGCTGCTCTCCCTCTCCTCCACGCGTGGGCTGGGAAGACCCCATCCCGCAGCAGGGGGGAGAGGGGACGGAGGTAAAATGGGGGATGGTGTGGGGGGGGGGGGGGGGGCAGTTGTTTGCCCCAAGCCGTGTCACCGCAGCCTGGCTCAGCACCATCGCGGCCCCGCAGACCCCACGGTCCTCCCTGGGCGTGGAGGGTAACACAGGCCCCGTGCCCTGGGGGAGCACCCCAACACTGGGGCAGCCCCTAGATGCCCGGCAGTGTGATGGAGGCCGTGCCCACGGGTGCTGCAGGCCCCTGCGTGTGCGTGGGCCTGGGCTACGAGTGGGCCCGTGCTCTGTGTGACACCCCGCGGATCTACCAGCGACCCTGAGTCCCACACACGGGTAGGGGCAGTGGTCTCCCCGCAGGGCAGAGGCCTACCCCGGGAAGGGAGCCCCCTTCTCCCCCCTCACCCCCCCGCCCCAGCGGGCCGCTCCCCGTGAATCAGCACGGGCAACCGGCGGGACCCCGCGGGCGGGGCGGGGCGGGACCCCGGCGGGGCAGAGCGAGGCCGTGAGGCCGGGGGCGTGGCCAGGAGGAGGGGGGGGCGATGTGGCGCTTTACGCGCGCGGGGCACGACGGGAGATGGAGTCCACCGGGGGGGTGCGGCGGTTCCCGCCGCACCCCCCCGTGGACTCCATCTCCCGTCGTGCCCCGCGCGGGGGTGGCGGGCGGTGGGGCGGGGCGGGGCGGGGCGGGCGCAGGGGGGTTGTGGTGGCCCGCGGCGCGCGCACAGCACCGGGTGCAGCCGCTGCCGTCGCCTCAGCCGCAGCAGCGCTAGGAGCCGCCGCCCGCCTGTTCGCCTTCCTCCTCCTCCTCCTCCTCTTCCTCCCGTCGCCGCCCTTCCTCATCCTCCTCCTCTTCCTCCCGGAGCCCGCAAGCCTCTTTTTGCCCTTCCCCCGGCCCCGCGAAGATGGTGGACCGCGAGCAGCTGGTGCAGAAGGCCCGGCTGGCCGAGCAAGCCGAGCGATACGACGACATGGCGGCCGCCATGAAGAACGTGAGTCCCGTCTCGTGTCCGTCGTCCTTTTCTCCCCCCTCCCACTTCTCCTCACACACACAACCTCGCCGGGTCCGGGGCTGCGGGTCCGCGCTCCCCTTGTCCTTCCCGTGCAGCTCCCTTCGGTGGGTGTGGGGCTCGGCCGGGGCCGGGCTGGGCTGGGGGCGGGCGGGGGGGGAACACCGCCGCGCCGCGGGGTTGTGCGGACCCCAGCCCCTCGTCCTTAGCGCCCCTTCGCCGTCCCTCCGTGTGGCTCCGGTCCTTGTGCTGCTCCCGGCACCCCCTGCTGGGTCCCGCTCCCTTCGCCTTTCCCCGCCCAGGGACACCCTGTTCTCTCCCGACCCCCATCCCTTGCCGTAGAGCCCCCCCTTGTATCCTCTTCCTTGTTCTGGAGCCCCCACACAACCCCACGCATCCCTCTCCTGTGCCCTAGAGCCTCCACCCAGCCCCATGCATCCCTCTCCCCACCCCTAGAGCCCCCACATATTCTCTCTCCTGTCCTGCTGCCCCCCACTCTGCCCCACACACCTTCTCCCCTGCCCTAGAGCCCCCACCCTGCCCCACGCATTGCCTCTCCACCCCATCCCTTCTCTCCCCCCCACACCAGGCCCCCCCCGCCTGCCCCACGCATCCCCTAGCTGTGCTCCCACTGCTGCTCCCCACCCTGCCCCAGCGCAGGGGGCAGAGGAGCCAGCCCTGGGGTGGGGTGCTCCCCGGGGGAGCTGCCAAGCTCCGTGGGGCGAGGCTGTGGGGAACCCCGGGGGGGGGTGTTGCGTGCACACCTCTCCTTGCTGCCAAAATACCCCCTCATCGTTCCCGTGCATCTCTTCCCGCGTGCGGTCGGCGAGGCTAGTGTGTGCTCGTGACCCCAAAGATCGGGAGCCCTTTCGCTGCCAAAGCTCTTATTTTTACTGCACTTGGTTGGAGATTTATGAATTGAGTCATGTTGTATTCATTTCACGCTCTTAAAATAAAGACTCTGCATATAGCAGGCTGATCTGATTTGTGACACTGAACGCTCCCCTTCAATACTGACATTTTGACAATATAAGAAGGGAAAAAAAAACATATCTCTGATCTGATCTTGCAAACAAAGCAATCGTGGGAGGCAGGATCAAGTCATTCCAGAAGATTCTGCATTTGTCATATTGCAGAGAGGCTAGACTGGGTGGAGGGAGGGAGGGGGTGCTTTAAAGGGGAAAACTGTTCTTTATGTTTGTCTTCTTAGTCAGGTCTGAACCTTTGCGAGGAGCTGGGGTGTCCTCCCTGGCTGATGAAAAGTGAATACTGATCTAGGAATGTCGCAGTCTGCCGTGGGTGCAGCTCTGTTTGCCCATATTGCACCATTTTGTCAATAACCTTGCATTTATCAAACAGAGAAAACTGTCACAGCCTGAGAACGGGGAGGGAGGAGATGTCTTATCAAGAAATGAAATACGGATAATCGGAACAAGATATTATCATATAAAACCAACCAGGCTGTTCCTCTGCTGCACTGTGGCTTTCATACCGTTTTCTGATAACGGCATCTATTCATTTTAAAGCAAAGCCTGCTGTGTGAGCAGATCCTACAGCTCATTTCCTACGGATAATACAACGGCTATGACAAAGCCAACAGGGATATGCCTGGGACACACAGCCGTGTTGCAGTATTCCTGCCAGGCGAATTTCCCTAGCCTGCTTACCCGGTGTCAGTGTCTAAACCGAGGTGGTGTTAGAGATTACATATATATATATATAGTTTTTTCCTTTTAGTCCTTACTGGCCCTGGTGAAACAGTAACCTGGGCTAATGCCGCTTATCAGTTGCTGTGTAGTTTGGCCGTAAGAAAATGATTCACAGCGGGAGTGCTGACGCCTCCCGCAACAGCAAACAAAAGGCAGAGCTTTGTTCTTCATTTCTGCACGATGCTACCCAAACTCCGGCGCGGCCGGTCCGGTGGTGATGGGCATGTCACACTCGGTTATCCCTGTCACCGTCCTGTGTGTTGCCCATCCCCCAGCTCCGGTTGTGCGGGAGGCTGATGACCTCGCACTCATTTCCGTAGCAACGCCTAGTGATGTCATACGTGATGGTCCAAGCTGCAATGCACCCAGGTGGTAGCAGAGAGCATGCAGGCTGCGTCTAGCTAAGGTGATGCAGAAGCATTCCTGTGGTTGTCGCCGTTTTGTCTCCTGCCCTCTAAAGCTAGCTGTCCGCTGCCTGCCTTAACACTGTGCTGAGAAATGCCAGACGGTTTTCCTTAAAAGCCTGGCGTGGTAATGATGTGCATAAAAGAAGTTCATTTTCCTGCAGCTTGATCTCGCCGTTGAATTTTGGTGGTCGTCTCCTGGGTGGTGGCACGGCAGCTGGGCGCGTTGTTCAGCAAGCCTCAGCCCTGCCTGCTCGGGAGCCTGTGCTGAATGGCTAATTTAATGGTTTAAAATGGAAATGGCGTACTGGGGCTCTTATTGTCTGCTGATTCACCCAGTGCTGCTCACTGCAGTGATGTACTGGATCACAATAGCTTCTTCCAAATAATATTATATATATAATAAGTTCTAGCTCCTTCCTTGCCTCAAGTGCCAGCCACCAGTGCCCCTAATTTGTATGTGCAGTCACATTGCTGCTGCAGGAGCAGGACTGCTCCTTCAGCCCCTGAATGTGACAGATTTACTGGAGTGTCTTGGTAAAACACAGCAGACAGTCCCCTCACCTGCCGGAGGGAGCAGGGAAGGGTGATGGGGCTGGGACCAGGGTATGGCTGCATGACCTTGGTCATGTCTCTTGTCACCTCAGCCCTGTCTGGGGGTACAGTTGGCCCTATAATGTGTTGGAGAGCAGGGGAGCTCCTTGCTGGTCCCTGGGGTGGTGGCTGTGCCCACTGGCCATCAGGCAGGCATTGGGCTTGGGCTTGCCCTCCCAAGCAGCATCACCGGTTTCCTTCCTAGCTCCCTGCCCTCGCTGGGGTTTTGCTGCCCGCAGTGCCTGTGGTTGAAGCGAGATGCCTTTTTTTTGTCTGGTTCAGCTCCATGAAGAGTTTACCGTCTGACCCAGCACTAGGGATGTGGATCGATATTCATTAGCCGAGGAGCGGCGATGCTGCTGGAGGCTTTTTGGAGGTGGAGCCCTGCCAAGCCCCTGGCGGGTGCTGCCTGGGGAGCAGAGCACGTGCCTCCCCATCGACCTTTAGGATGGGGGGGTTGTGCAGGTGAACAAGTGAAATAACTGCAATAACTTGCAGGAAATAAGTCACCTAAAAAGGGTGGGGCAAGGATCGTTACATTGCACCTATGTATCTTGTAGGTATGGGACCATATGCAGAGTCCTTGAGCTCACCTGAAGGTTCCCTGTGAGGGGAACATCTGGCAACTTGACTTTGGGGATCCAGCCCCTGCAGTGGGGCTGGGGCTGTGCTGCATGTGAGGACCATCAGCTCCGGTGGCGGGTGTGGAGGGGTGAACGTTGGAGATGCTGAAAAGCAGACTGCTGCTGCCCAAGCTTTAGGTGCAACTGGCTCTTGGTGCAGTATACGGCCGTTGTGGGTGGAGGAGAGCAAGCGTTGGGAACTGCAGGCCTTCCCTGGCAGCGGATATGCGGGCTTCTGCTGTGTTGCTCACCAGCCTGGCAGGCTATCATCCTCCACATCCTGCAACCAGGTTACCGCAGATAGCAGGCTTTGGAAAGGGTGGGAGTAACACAAATAGAAGGGATTTATATCTGGGGAGTCCCAGGGGAGTGGAGCAGGGACGATTAGCTGTTTTCTGCTTTGGAGACAAAAGGGTGAGATGGAAAGGCTTCTCCTGGAGGAGTGCTGGGCAGGCCATCTGTGATGGTAGGAAGAGAGTAAGGAATGTGAGCTGCTGTAGTAGCACTTCCCAGGGGGGCTAGGGAAGGCTTTGGAGAAACCATTTCCAGTGCCGAGGTGGAGGGGGTACGTTGGCACATAATGACTGCTTTGATGCTCTTGCCGCTGCCCCTTGTGCAAGTGTCTTGAACGTGGTGCCTCCTGGACCACTGCAGCATGGCGCTGTGTGGCTGTCATCGTGCTTCCTGACCTGCTCTTGCACGTAGAGGAGCAGTCCTCTCGCCCTTTGGCAGACCTGAGTGATGGGGGAGGTCTGGGACAGCATGGAGCAGGGCTTGCTTCCCAGAGGTCTGTGGGATAAGGGCAGGATGGCTCAGTCACGAGCTGCTGTCCTGCCGCGCTTCTGACCTCGTAACGGTTCACAACGTGGATTGTCTTTGCGTAAATCAGCCTCAGGACCTTATAGCGGTAGGCTGAGTCACACATCTGCACTTAAGCCGTGCCCAGGTAGCAACATGCCCTGCATACGAGTACACTGGGCAGTGCACACATTAACTATATTAACTGGTGAGTCTTCAGCAGCTCAAGCTCTTAGAATTTTCCCTGTAAGCTCCTGGTAAGTCGTTATCTACAGGCTTTAGGAAAAGCCACAGACTTGCAAAACCTGCTGGGTTTCCCTCAGTTGGCCAAATGTAACAGCCAGGTGTGGGTTTGATTAGAAATAGCTCTTTTTGAACTAAACAAAAATTATCTTGAGGCTGTGATGGAGAACATAGCTGCCGAATCCTCTGTGGATGTCTGGGGTACAAGGAAACAATGAAGCTCTTGGGCGAGGGCTCTCCAAGAGCCCTTAAATGTTTTGGGCTTAGCCAGTGGATCTTTTGGATGGTGGCTAGCTGTGAAAGTGCAGAAAGGTTGGTGGGACTTGTCTTGCTTTTTTTCTTTCTTGTTGTGCTGGTTCTTGTGGATCAAGATGGCTGGCTCACAGGAAACTCTTTTTTTTGGGAACATTAAATAAACTTCATAATACATATGGACAAGCTCTATCTGCTCAAGCTTTGTTCACCAGCTGATGCCAAAGTTGCTCTCTGGAATAAGGAGCACTGGTGATGTGAACTCAGGCTCGCTAGAAGCTACAGGAACAGCAATTTAAGGGCAACCACAGCACTTCAGCTCCAAAAGTGTTTTCTGAATTGAAAACTTCTGCACCTCTGGAGCACATGCTCTGTCTTGTTGGTTTGTCTCATCTGAACTGGACAATCTTGTTTGGTATCCTCTTACCAATTCTCGTGAATGTGCTGGATGGTGCTCACAAGAGAAGTGAGAGCTATCCAGATAATTGTGTTGTATCTTTCTGCTTCCTCTGCCCCATCTCTTCTGCACTGTGTATTACTGGACCACTTCATTTTAAGCTGTTTTCATTCTTGTGTCTGGGCCAACAGCATTTAGAGCTGGGCAGGAGCCATGGTCAGCTTGGCTTTCTGGGTAAGAATAAGAGGTCTCAGCCTCTCAGGGCATCAGATCAGGGAGGTGGAGTAAGAGTGATCTGATGGTCCCCTGTAGCCCATGGGGAGACCTGGGCTGGACTGGGGTTTTGTTCCCAATCTGGTGGGTGACCCCAAGCTCCTTCAACAATCATAAGTACAAGAATTTTAAGAGCTTGATATTTCACTGCACCATTCCCTACTGGGGTGTCACGTGCTTGGAAGAAGCACAGTTAGGACTGAGATAGAGAAAGATGTCAGTGTGGTCAGGATGGTGCATAAATGGAGGACTCCAGCTGAACCAGCAAGCTGCTCTTCTGCCTCCCGCTGAAATGCCAGGATGGGATAGTTTGTGCCATTCTGGAAGGCTAAAGCTGTGCCGATGGAAGGAAATGCACGTGTGGTTGGGGCCTCTGGTATGGTTGTTCTGGTGACTTAACCTTGGATACCGTCTTCTGTCTTAAATCTTTAAAGAGTTTGTGTTCCTTTGGGTTCAGTAAATGCTCTGGGACAACATGAGTGAACACATGCCAGCCAGCCTTCCTGGGTGTTGTGGAACCGCAGATTTGGGTAGGGTGAGGCATTGAGCACACAAATCTTCACACCATGAGGCATCAGGAAAAATGAGATGTGCTTGTCACATTTACCATTTTGATTGATGCATACCTGTGGTTAGGAATTGATCCCCTACTGGCTGTGACTCTTGAGGATACAAGAAGAAACATGTCTCAGGGTGCAGCTGATAGAGCAGGGGCTGGGAGAGGAGAGTGGTAGCCGTCACTCTACATCTGGAGAAACCTCCATGGGTGGTAACACATCTGGCAGGGTACAATGCATGAACTCTACAACTGAACTCTTCAGCTTCCATTTTGAGCAGCTTCATGCCAAGTAAACCATGTGCAAACGAATGTACAGAAAGTTGCGTGCAGGGGTACATTTTAGAAAAACAATCCAAGGTCTTGTGTGTCCAACTGCCGATGCTTGTGTAACCAGCTGCTTCTTGGGAAGTGGCTCTGTCTGAGCTCAGATGTGTCCTTGGACACTGAGCACTGCTGGACTCGCTGGTGCTGCGTCTCTCCCTTGGCGGAGGTGAGTAGCATATTGGGAGCTCTGGCAGGGAAGAGCGAAAAGGACGGTCAGACTAGTTCAGACTAGAGCTAGCTGCTTGGTGTATCCCAGCCGGACACCGGGCTGTTCAGAGCCAGGTACAGCAGAAGAAGAGGTTGGAAAATGCCTACGGTCTGACCCAGGGGAGTCTTTCCTTAGCAGGGTCAGTGTCTGGGGCCTTCTGCTTTTCTGCCCAGTTCCACCTCCTGACCTGTGAGTGACAGTGAAAAGTGAATGTGTAGTGAAATAACCGCAGTACAAAGCACAGTGGAACAGGATTGGTCTGGCTTCCCAAGCGTTTCTCCATTGACAGTCTTGATAGGATACAGGCATCATCTTCCCCTTCACTGCAGCAATGCAGTGATGCAGGGCTTCGGTTGTCTCTGGGTAGCTGTTGCACCGTTGATGCTTCCAGGCACTCTTCTACGCTTCACTGCCCTGCAACTCAACATAGCTTTCTCCAAAGCTAATACTGTTAGGAGTATTTTTGTGCAAGGTGATTTGGAGTCAGCTTAGACCTTCTTTTCTTTGCTGTTCACACCTTCGTTAAGGCTTTCAGTCTTCCAGAAAGAAATAACCGACTTCTTTATTGGAAAGATAACTAACCTAGCCTGTCCTTGGCTGAAGTCTCCCTCCCTCCTATTAGATTTGTGTGACTGAAGACAAATGGCAGTTTGATGTCTGGAAAGCAAAAATTTTATGAAAACGGTAGCAATTTCTTTCTGCAAGCGGTGGTCGCTGCTGGAAAGTGACAGCTTGGGAACCCAGTTTAGCACCTGCTAAAATGAAGGGGAAGTAGCTGTGAGTTTGTCGCTGTACTGGTGAAGATATGGTGGTTTTGTCTTTTGACCTCTGCAACCTTCAGCTGGACTTCAGGATGCTGTTCAGATAAATACCCACAGCCGATTTCACACTGGTGGTAGTTAGATAAACTGTTCTGCCATGGCTGCCAGGCTCTGCCTGTGCTCCTGCCGGTGTAGCTTTCGGTCTTTGCAGATGGAACTCTTCTTCCCCCCATGCAGATCAAATGGCTTTGTGGGAACCCAGCCCACGGCTTGCGCTGTCTGAGTGCACCATGCATTTACACGTGGGTGGTGGAGGGCCCTGCATGTTGCATGAGACTGCGAGGGAGTGTGGCACTGGTCTCCTGTGCAGGATTCGTGTGCTGGCGTTGCCGAGGTCCCTCCTGATCTCTGCTTCTGCCTCCTCCCACCTTCCCCCCTCCTCCAAAGCAGAGCAAGCTTTGAGCAGCTGTGGAGGACTTCACAAATCTGCGCTTGGTCTGGAGCGAGCGGGAAAGGGGAAGGATACGCACCCACGACCAGCTGGCCATGGGGTTTGTGTGACTTGGTGGTGTCTCATCTCCTTGGCTAGGCACGGTCAGTGCTGTCATAGCCAGCTTTCTCTTGTTCATTCCCCTGGCTGCTAGATCTAATGAGCAAAGTCCCTCCTCCCATCCTAAAATGAAGGAAAATGGTGACAAAAGGATTTTCATTCTGCTCTTTAATTTTTTTTTTTTTTTTTAAGTAAGAGGCCTGATTCCTCTCTCCAGGGTCCAGATGTCAAGAAGTTGGATTCCTACCCGTGGCTCTGGGTGGGGAGCCTGCCTCGGGGAGGAGCTCGGCAGCGGGATGGCTTTGTCCGGCTTCTCCGAGCACACAATGACTGTGAGCCCAAGCTGCCACGTCTTTCCAGCCCCTCTGGTGGGCCAGAGCCCCAGGAGCTGCTGGGGCTGGTGGAGCACAGGGCTTGATGTTCATCCCGGAGTCTTACCCTGGTTGCAGTGCCGGTTTACCTGGTGGGGCCTGGAAATGCTCAGAAATGGTAAATTCTGGAAAATGGAGCTGAAATGATGAGGCAGCAATCCTTGGGCTGCAGGGGAACACTGAGACCGTCTCAGAGGCGATGCCTTCATGTAGCTGGTGAAACAAAAGCTTTTGCCTGCCTATTTAAGTACAAACTTCCCCTGATCTCGGGTTTTTCCGTGTTAACCCAGATTTAGTCACATCTCAGGAATGATCCAGCACATGCTCAATTAGGTATTAAACAAACCTGATTTTTGGCCCAAAACTAGTGATCTAGTGACCAAGGGCAGTGCATTAGTTAATAGTAGTAGGAGAGTAACTAGAGAACATGTCACTGATGATGGCTTGAGATTCCCTTAAAGTGATCCCCAGATTAGGGATTAGAGTACTTAATGTTTTTCTTCTATAAAGGAGATGTTAGAATTGAGTCAGGCCATGGGTGTTTGAGGCAGCTGCACTTGGACGTACGCAAGTCTGCAGGGACTCAAAGTACAAAACATTCCTTAATTGTTTGCAAATTCCCTCTAATCTTACTGGATGGGTTGGCTTGCTTGGGATGTATCTTTGCTTACGTACCAGGCAAAGCTACTTGGCATGCCAATTTGCTTCTGATTCCTCTCTAAGATGGTTTCAGCAAAGCTCTAGAAAAATACCAGCGACACGTCTCAGCTTCAGCGTTAACGAGGCTGCTGATGGACATGTTGTTTGGACAGTTGTGGTGCTCTGCAGCATAAAGTTTATTAATAGTAGTTGGAGAAGCTGTTGCTGTGCTGTATGCTAATAGACATGCTGTAGGAGATCTGCGCCTGTAAAAGACTAACGCTTAGTATTCGGCAGTGAATGAGAACTTGGGGAAGATTAACAGCCTTTGATTTACACCCAGCTGAGGAAGGCATTGGAGCTTTGCTTGTTTATGCTGTTGGGCTTTGTTACGTGGGATGAATATTTCATTACCTTGAAGTTGGGAGCTTGGCTTCTTGCATTTGGTGGTGTCAAGACGTCAGTGCCTGAGGGGCTCTGTCACCTGTGATGAACTGAGATCAAATCTGTGGTAGTAGTCCCCTGGGCTTCAAAAGAGGGCTGGGAGGAGATAGCTGGAGCCAGGCAAGGGTACTTAAATGCACAGTCAGATCTAGGATAGTAAAGTGACCCTCCTCATAATTTAAAATTGGCTGCAGTGCTCCTGAAAGCTGCCAGAACAAAAACTTGACTTTCTGTTCTGCAGGTTCATTTCAGAAATTAAATAAAATTGTCTTTGTTAGAGGTGTGTAAGATCAAGCCTGAAATCCCTGAAGCAGTGGGAGGGTAAAGTACATCTGGAGAAATAATCACCTCACTCGCTGATGCAGAAATTAAACCTATCGTGGAGCTGGCATGCTGGAGTCCACCTGGGTGTTCTGGAAAGTCTCTTGCTTAATCTGGTAAAACATGTTTCAGACACTGCAAGGAATTGCTGGTTCTGCAGACCAAGAGACCTAGAGCAAAAATCTTCGGTTTTTTTTAAAATATATTTCCAGAATCTTGCCTTGATGTGCGACAAGCAGACTTTCCCAAAGCGTTTGGTGTCATGACACGAAGCGGTTAAAAACTTATGCGCTAGCTGCAGGGAGTTGTTTGCATGGTTGCAGCTTCTCCCATTTCATCCCGCCGGAGCAGCAGCTGGCAAGCTGCTGCGGTAGCAATGGCTCTTCCATGCAGGAGGAATTGCCTGGTTCATCCTGCTCCCGCAGACCTGGGAGCAGGCTCACTCAGCAGCCAGAACTTGCACTCAGCCTTTCCTGGGGTTGAGTCTCTCTTCTCTCTGCTTGGTTCAACTCAATAGAGTTCATGGACACTGTCATTTTTTTGAGCCCCTGATTAAGGACAAGCGTCTCATGTTGGCCTGGCACTTGAAGCTCCGGGGCGGGGGGGGGGGATTTGATGATCTGATGGCAGGGTACTTATCACCTGGCAGAGGGGCTAGAGGTGAGAGGGAAGCACTAATATCTGAGCCAGATTAGTACTCTTAGAAGCTGTGAGGTAAGTCTTTAAGCAGCTAATGCTTCCAACAGCACTAAACACCCTCTCCACATGAAACTTGGTTCATTTATCAAGTGTGTCCCTGCTTACATGCTGAGGTCCCTGAAGTCTGTCTAGCTTGGTTTTGTTTTGCTATTAACTGGAGGAAGAAAAAAAAGCAAGAGTCATCTTCCTCTATTTTGACCAAGTCTTAAGACTTTAGAAACGACCAGTGGTCATCCCATGGATGGCTGCTTCAGCTAAAAAGCCTGTGAGTGGGTAGACTTTTCTGAGGAAGAATCATGCTTAAATGGAAAAAAAAAAAAAATCAAGTCTTTAAACTTGTACAGAAATGCTGTTGAGGAAAGAGCTCCAGTTACTCTTCAAGAGCTTTTCAACTCACACCTGGAGGAGTTTAACACAGTCCAGAAGAGCCTATAGAAATCACTGAATTGTCATTCTCCTTTCAAAAGGATCTACTCTGAGCTCCTGAAACTTTCAGCATGCTCCAGGAGCACATCTGAGCTCCCACAGCAGTGGCATGCTGTGGCACTGGTCTTCCACACACTTTGCAGAAAGCTTGGAGAAAAGGCATATCAGCAGGGAACAGACTGGATAATCCAAGGCTGCAGAGCTCCCCAGGCTGTTGAGTGACGGAGCAGGGTGGTGATCTTGGGCTGCTGCTAAGGTGCTTGCAGAAATGCGAAAGTGGGCAGATGATGCTTGCCAGCCTGCCATATCTTGGGGAAGGAATAGCTTGGCATCCCTTCTGTTGCTTTGTAGTTAGCAGGCAAAGGTGCTGGTATCCCATCTGCCAGAGACGGTGTGATGAGCCCTGAGTGACAGTCCTCTTAAAAGCTGGGACTGATGTGCTTTGACTTGCTGCTTTCTCCATCTGGTGGCAGGAAGGCACTAGACCAAGAGAGATTGATTATTTTTCCCAAGAGTTTTTAATAGGTAGAAGGCAGCTAGTGGCACCAAGACAGTGAAACAAGTTGTCCTACGACCAGTTTTCATCTTGTTTAATAGGCTGTCCTTTGGTAAGGCTGACAGGAATCAGGGTGTTAATAAGGAAGACAAGAAGAACTTGGGTTTTAATTCCTTAATGACTCAAAAAGCAGATACTAGTTATAGGAGCAGCTCCCTGCTACGAGAGTGTGCAACGCTAATTCAGAAATGGTTTGTAGCACTGAAAGGCACACGTGATGCCCATGCTGGGATTGTTCCTTCCAGCTAGTTATTGCGATGTGTCTGGGTTGCCCTCTCCCAACTCAATAGCCACAGTAGATTGCAAGGTCTAATAACGTGCCTGGAAGCCGCGTAAAGAAGGCAGGCGGATGTTCCCTTGTGCTTGCCTTATCTCAAGTGCTGCAGAAGAAGCCAGTGAGCAAATCGGTGGCACCTGCAGCAGGAAAAACTTGAGCCGTTGGACCAAAAGCTGGGACTGCAGCTCTGCAGATAAGGGGCAGTACATGAAATGCTGCTACCAAATGCAGAATGGGAACAGCTCGGAGCTCTACTGTTGTCACTGGCTTTCTCGCCTTGGCTCCCTTATGACCTGCAGGAATGACCCAAATAGGTGAAACTTGCTTTTTCTCTACCTGAAATCCATTGGAGCCAGACTGAAACTGGAGTAGATCTGTAGGCTCCAAGGACCGATCAAATCTGTGTGTAGTGTGACGAAATGCACTTTGGCTTAAGTAGTTGTTAAGCTATAGAGGCCAATGAAATAAATGAGCTCTTGGTTTTCACATCTCCCTTCCACTTTGAAGACTTTGTCTCGGGTGGTTCAAAGTCACCTTAAATAATTAGGGCTGTGGAGTGGGATGAAAGCTGCTGTTAAACATAGGAGCATGCAGAAATCCTAATCGGTGTCTGGAGTTGCCTAAGTGGCCTCTGAGATCCAGTTATGCTACAAGCAGTAAGCAATCTTACTGTGCAGACCCTGGTCCTTGATGCACTGGGAGCAATTGGAAACATAATGGCAGAATCATCCCATGTGCCTTCAGCCGCTGTCCTGTGATGAAAGCTGGCTCCTCCAGCTTAAAAATGGGAACTAGCATACCATTATTCATACTGAAACAGTCAAAGGAGACAGCAGTGGGGAACTAACTTCTGCCCACAGCCTGCTTGTGCTTTTCTGGTCTTCTCTGAGATGAGAGGAGGGGCTCGACCTGCAGCCAAAAATCCCCCTGGCCATGCTGAGATGAGACACGAGCAGAGAGGACAGCAGAGGCGGTCAGTAAGAAGTAGTTATGGTATGACCTCCATTTTGGAAATGTGACATGGGGGAGAAGGCTACAGTACAGGGGAAAAAGACCCGAACCAGAGAAATCTGGTAAGATTTTAGATTTAGGTCTAGTTTAACACACGCCTACTTTGTGTCAAAGTAGGACAGTGCTTAAGAAAAGCATCTTTCCAACTGCTGCGATGGTGTCATAGGACAGCTTGCTCTGGAGCACACAAGGAGAAGCTGTTCTTGACTAGGTTGTGTGACATCTAGTCGTGACTGTAATCAAGCCACCGGCTAATGGTGACAATTTAGTGTGCTTGATGAGGGGAGCCATTTCTTCAGAAGCTAGACATATAGTGAGATGGAGACAGAAGAAAACAGATGGTCTCTCTGGCATGTCACTTCCAAAATGACAGAGCACGGGCTGCTGAAGGTGGCCTGGTGCTTGCAGACAGGTGATGGGGTCCCACCATGAGACAGCAGCTAGAGATGGGGGGGAAGGTGGCATGGTGGCAGATAATCCTGGATGTTTGTCAGCTGCTTGAGCCTGAAGTGGTTGCGTGCTGGTTGCTCCCCTTGCCGGTGGCTTCAGACCCGGTAAGAATTTCAGTGGTGGGGACTTCTGGCCAGAACGTTATTTCAAAAGCACATTTGCCTTTTAAAAAATGAAACAGAAAATGGGACCTTTGGGCCAGACCTCAGTGTGACTAACAAGCTGCATGTGAAGGAAAACAAGGCAATGCTTAGGGCTTCTGTTGAGAGATAACATAATTATGTGGTGCGGAAGCCATAGATAGAACAGAGGAGACACAGGTGCTGAGGAGGAGATGGGTGTTGTGTATCCTGGTGCAAGAGGAGCTCTGGTGGAGTTCAAAAGCTGTTGTCAGTGGACTGTTCAAGGTTCTCATGGTTGTCTGTGTGTCTCCAGCAAAGCTTGGCTCCTTTGTAGATGTCTAATGTCTTCAGGGATCAGGACCTCTTCTAGGCAATCAGAAAAGCAAGTGTTGAGGCTTACAACATGGATTAAACTGCCAAATGTTGATGGTATTCCCCAGGGAAGATTCTCTGGGTCTGCTCAGCGTGCTCTGCTGCATGCTTTAAGATAAGACATCAAAGCTAGGTAGCAGCCATAAATGGTGGGCACTTGGTTATAAAACCAAGTGAAAATCCACGTGTACGAGGATAAAAGGTAGAACTAAATCCTGTGATGGATCTCCATTGCAGCTACTGAAGGGTCCTCAAAAGTGATTGTTTCATGATGTATGTGGAAGTGATTACTTGAGACCTACTGATGCAAGGTGAGAAGTGGAGGGTAAGAGCCCTGAAATAAGGTCTGTGAGCAAACCTTCCCTGTAGGTCTCAAAAAAGCCTGCTAATTAGGATGCTTCTGGAAAGACAGCACGGTAGGACCAACCCTTGGGCTTTTGGAGAGCACGGACCTTGACACTAGGTGCGGGTAAAGTTTTGCATGCTCTCTTGCTCCTCTGCGTCAGGCTGAACCTTCCCCTGGCTGCAATGTGATACTTGGGCATGCCAGGAGCCTGCCAGGTTTTGGACAGAGTGCCAAGTCAGAGATCGCAACTGTAGTAGAGAAATTGGGAGAACCTTCTCCAAGATTGTGCTGCCTCTGAAAAGCATTGTTGCAAATCAGAGGGATTTGTATAAACCTCCGGATTCTCAAGCAGTAGAAACCCTAAACTTCCAGTAGGTTTTGTCCAACGGGAACTGTTGGAATATCCCTGTGGCTTTAGGGCACTTGAGTCTTGGTGGTGCAGACACTGCACCCTCAAAGGCTGCAGGAACTGGTAAGACTGGAACTTGGCAGCGTCCTCAAGCTTGGTGATGGAGCGTGCCTCCAAGCCAAAGCCTGGTGTTTGGTTTTTTTTTATAATAAGCTAAAAGACTTGCATCTATCAAGTTTCCAACTACGTGAGCACATGAACTGGCTCTTTGTGCTTGGCTTTTTATGCCACATGTAAGGCTTGATGCCATTTCAACTGCATGCGTCTCCTGCCCCCCCACACCTGCTGATCTACAGGGGCACAAGGGTGAAACTAGGCTTGACAGTTACTGAGATTTGCGGTGCAAGTTCTGCTTTTCTCTGCTGTCAATTAGGGAAGTAAAACTCCAAAATGACTGAGCTTCCCAGAGAGCAGGTAGACTTCCAGCTGGAGGCTGATGGCTTTGTGTTCCTGCCAAGCCCTCTTAATGCTAAACTGAGATTTTTTTTTTTTCCTTTGGATATTTGAAGTCTCTGACTCCATATAGCCGTGCTGGGAATGGCATCAGGTGACCGAATGGTCACAGGGTTGGTCTGTATGTGAGGGTGCTGCCCCTCTTAAGGGAAGTGAGACCCCTCCAGGGGCTGAGTTAAGAAGGGGGAGAGTTCTGGTAACATTATCTGGGTGCTGGAAACAAACATTAGCAAAAATTCTCTGAAAGTGCTTGTAATGTGACCGCTGAAATCTAATCCAGGCCTGATGCAGGATGTTGCCTTATCGATGTTACATCAGAGGCGTTCAATGCAATGCTATAAATTAAGTATATTGGAGCTTGCTGTTTAGCCTCTGGCTTGACTGAACTCACTTCGTGTTGGTATCCTGCAGCATAAGAAAAAAAAAATCAGTGTTTGGCCAGCGCAGGCTTACAGCGAAGGCACAGACCCACATCCACTTGCCAGGTTGCTGCAGCAGTTTCTGGATGGTCTTCTGCTGGAGATGTTCACCCGTACAGTGCTGTTGGCAAAAGCAGCGGGACGGTGACTGTGCAATCCCAGGCTGGAGTGCAGAGTGTATCGTAGCAGAAGACACCAGCGCAGCCTTTGGCGGTGCAGTGGGGCAGGCAAGCGGGCAGCAGCTTCTTAGCTGTAGCACTGAGATGTGGCAGGCAGGTTCTGGGCAGACCAAGGGGCAGGGATGATGGCAGTTCTCAAAGGCAGCTTAACCTGGGGTACGGTACGTCTTTCCCCCTTCCAGTGACTCTCTGATTAGGGCAGCTAAGTGTACCCTTGCTGTCCGATATCTAGTGTCCTGGGCATCTTGCATTTTCTTCCTGCTGGGAATGCAAGAGCCAGATGGATTTCCTTTCTTCCTCTCTTGGCTCAGTTGCAAACCAAATATATGTGCGGGACTGCAGCCTCTGCCCTTCCCTCTCCTAGTGCTGAGGGATGTGGTCCTTGTCTCTGGCCATGTTCCACCTCTGCCATTTCTCTGCAGTGCTCTACCTTACTGGGAGCCCGGGTACTGCTAGAAAGGAGTTACACAGTTAACAAGGCTCCCTTTCTGCTTGGGTAAGTTCTCTGTGAGCTCCCTGGAGGAATCTTCTCTCTCCACAGGTGTACCTCCCATCTGTCAGCAAGTTTGTTGAAAGGATTTTGACAGGCAACTTTGTTCCATAATCCTTAATAGCTTTGAATTTAGAATGTTTATGGTGAAGCTAATCCTATGAAACTCCCTGTAGTTTTAATAAATCTGTCCTCCAGCAAGACTCTTCTGGTTAGAAGAGGTAAATCTACTTCTTTCTGCAGTGATAAATATCAACAGACTCGGCTGTGGGGCAGCTTTAAAGTCACGTGCTTGGTCCACACTTAAAACTGGTATCTCCGCTCAGAGCGTGTCTCGCTAAAGCAAGACGTGATGCGGTTATTAACCTTCATAACCAGTGTCGGGACAGAAAACTGTTGGGAGTCAGTGAGTCTCTTGTAGTATGGCTGTTGATGTCGGATGCTCTATTTACAGCTGGACGGTAAGAGAATAAGTCGGGCTGGGATTTCTGGATGTCTCTAGTCCCAATTCCCTTACTCAAAGCAGGGCAGCTTAGATGGGACGAAACCCGAAGTAACCTGATCAAGTTTTGAATATCTCCAACGACAGACAATCCGTAAGCTCTAGGGCAGGGGGACACCTTCGTTGTGCCCCAATATCTTTCAGAGATGGTTTTAACCTCGCAATATCTTTAATTTATGTTTGTGCAGGTGTCACTCAGAGGGAAGAATGAATGGAGTCATTTCAAAGTTAAGTCCTGTAAAAATACAGACACCCAGAGACCTCTGAACTTAGAGCACAGGGCGGGCCGGAAGCAGCATATAAATGACTTGCCAGGGGTATTTTAGCACGTTGCAGTCAGGCTGTGTGCGGGGCTGAGCCTCTGCCCCAGGAAGCAGCGTATTGCACGCAACCCGGGGCTGTGTGGTTAAATGGCCGCTGTTGGCCTGGCTGGGAGAGGTGGGATGTCGGTTAGTCTCCCGGCACCGGGAGCTGCAGGATGGCCCGGGCATCACACACCCTGCTTACCTTGGGGTGTGGAAGCTGGGAGCTGCCTTGGCATGCTGCCCCGTGTACCTTGTCCTCTATCGGTGGCGATTGCTGATAGGCAGGGGAGATTCTCCCTTCTTTAACGTGACAACCATTTCCCTGGTCCCTCAGCCATCTTCTACCCTTGGCACAGAAGGCAGTTGTGCCTGGTTTGCACAGTAAGACCCTCTTCTGTATGGAGAGGGGCTGTCTGCTGCTTCCTCTGCCAGGCTGTAGAGCATCTCGTGGAGCAGCACAGGTCTGCACAGTGGTGGGACGTGGGAGTGGAGGCTCTTCTTGCTGCCTCTGCCCCAAGGAAAGGAGCAGAGGGAGTGTGGATCGGAGGCCAGAGTATTCTGCTTGCCACGTGGGAAACTAAGGCTTAGCTGTAGCTTGGTTTTGGGAGAAGACACCAGGCAGAGCTGCAGGCAGCAGTGGATGTTGCTGGAATGAGCAGGTCAATATGGTATAAGCGAGGGTGAGTCACTGCAGGCCACTCAAATGAAGTCCTGGGCTGGACCATCCAGCATGAGCCCTTGGCCTCCTGATCACTGCCATAAATGTGGTTATCTAGGCCCAGAACAAACCTTGTCCTTGCAGATGCTTGTGAAAATGACTCAGTATTTGCAGAAGCCTTTCACATTCAGACCATTACCTAATCCTTGTGAGAAGTGACTTCTCAGAGGAGGCTTACAGGTTCCTGCTCCGCTGGCCCGTTTCCCAGGCGGCCAAACCCAGGGGTGTGTGCGTATCCTGGGGAAGGGGACAACAGCAATATCCAGGCTCAGAGTGCCACTTGGCAGGTGTAACTACCCCTGCGGTGTGGAGCAGCCTGGCTGCCTCAGCGTCCTGGGCTGCTGCACCCGCGCCAGGGGCGCAGAGACCCACGTATGGGGCACAGCGTGCAGACAAGGGGGGCGCGAGCCCTTGCCGAGCTGCCTGCTGCCCGTAAGGCAGGGCAGCTGGTGCAGATGTTGGCCAGCTGCCTTGCCGTTGCTGGGGGTGCTGCCTGGGTGGTTTCAACCAGCCACGGGGTTGCGGGAGCTGGAATGAGATTATTGCAACGTCAAGTGTGACGCTTCCTAGTAACTGAACTGGCCAAGGCAGCGTTTGGCAGCCCGCTTGTGAGATGGCTCTGTGCTCCATCGTCTCCTTAATCCCCCTGTTTCTGCGGTGTGTGAGGCAGGTAGAAGTGATGTTGTGCATTAACACTCTTATCCTCAATGAAGCAAATCCTGTGTGGGAAGAACATACTCTTACCATGTGAGCTTTTAAGTCCTTATCTGTGTAGATGCCTTAGGCAGCTGTAATTTTAACATCTAACGTATTCTTTAGGCATCTCGGAAGCATGCCCTGTGCTTATGGGAAACGGAAAAGATGACCACCCCGTAGCTATGGTATTGTTAATCTATGTGGCCAGCTCGTAACCCTAGACTGTCTCCGCCCTCTTGTTTGACAGTCCCTCTCGCCTGTATCATGAAGTCTGACTCCAGTCCCGCAGGCGAAAGACATCTCTAAGAAAGAGGATTTTTCTCATTCTGGAAAATGCTGATCATCTAAGAGATGGAGAATACCTCAAATAAAACACAACCCGCCCCTTTTGCTGGGGGACTGGACCACAGCGTGATTTCCCAGCCGACTCCCTCTGGGATGGGAGTGGATGCCGGATGACAGAGCGGGCCTTTGCGAGCTGGCTGCCTTCTCCTGCATCTCGCTAGAGATGTGCGGGGGCATCCGAACGTGTGATGGGAACATCAAGTGACTGGGGCTTAACCCAAGTGTCTCTCTTCTCTCTCCCTCTGTCCGTGCAGGTGACGGAGCTGAACGAGCCTCTGTCCAATGAAGAGAGGAACCTGTTGTCCGTCGCCTACAAAAACGTGGTGGGGGCGCGGCGCTCCTCTTGGCGAGTAATTAGCAGCATCGAGCAGAAGACCTCTGCCGATGGGAATGAGAAGAAGATAGAAATGGTCCGGGCCTACCGCGAGAAGATCGAGAAGGAGTTGGAAGCAGTGTGCCAGGATGTGCTGAGCCTGCTGGACAACTACCTGATCAAGAACTGCAGCGAGACGCAGTACGAGAGCAAAGTCTTCTACCTGAAGATGAAAGGGGACTATTACCGCTACCTGGCCGAAGTGGCCACTGGTGAGAAGAGGGCGACTGTGGTGGAGTCTTCGGAGAAAGCCTATAGCGAAGCCCATGAGATCAGCAAGGAGCACATGCAGCCGACCCACCCCATCCGGCTCGGTCTGGCGCTTAACTACTCGGTTTTCTACTATGAGATCCAGAACGCGCCGGAGCAGGCCTGCCACCTGGCCAAGACGGCCTTCGATGACGCCATTGCCGAGCTGGACACCCTCAACGAGGACTCCTACAAGGACTCAACGCTCATCATGCAGCTCCTCCGTGACAACCTAACGCTCTGGACGAGCGATCAGCAAGACGACGACGGCGGAGAAGGCAACAACTAGACCCCCCCGATGGACTGGCAGCCGCACGCTGATGCTAACTACTGCAGTCTTTATTTTTTTCCCACGAGTGGGGGGGGGGGTCAGGGGTGGGGGAGGGAAAGGGAGGGGACACCTTCCCAGGGAGGCCCCCCACAACCTGTCTTTGATTGCCTCGTTGACATTTTTGCCAAAACACCACTAGTGGAAGTCAGGCTGGCTGTGCTGGTATGGAATAGCAGCCTCACTGGCATATGGACTGTTCTGTAGATTATTAATACAAGTGGAGCTGTCTTTAATTTAACTTTATCACTAGAAATAAAAGGGTTTTAAGACGAATTCGCGTGGATGGAATGGCCCTCGTTTTTAAGGAAAGCAATGCAAAAAAAAAAAAAAAAAGGGGAGTTCTGTGGTTCCAGTAAGGCTTTGTGCGTTTGTTTCTCTTCAGTCCAAGTGCCGTGTGTCCGTACCACGTCGCAGGGCGTCTCTCTGCAGCGCTCTGCCTGACAGGGCGTAGCTTGAAATCCCCAAATTGAGAAGGAATTAAAAAAAAAAAAATAAATAAAACTAAAGAATTTGGGGCTTGCAAAGCCCTGGGATTTAGGCCATCCAATCTTTTTGTTGTTGTTGTTAGGATATTTATTAGGGTAGCTTACAGTATTAACACTAAATTGCAGTTTACAGTATTTCTACATTACAGCCATATGACATCAAGCCTTTGATTGTCTGTTTTTTCTTTTGCTAGTTCTTTTGGCTTGCCTTCCTGATCAGTCCTCGCCTGTGGACTGGCTTTAGCTATTCTCTGTCGCCCAAGGCAAGAAGACCGCCCGCCCGCGGAACATCAAAGCTGCTCTAGTTTTTTGGTCAACAGCTTAACAGGTGCTTGGCTAGCGGCTGTTTCAACTATTTTAAGTCCACAGCAAAAGGTTTAAGAACTTAATTAGACAAGGGGGAAGTGTTTAAACTTAAAATGCCACTTAAATAAAAAAAAATAATAAAAAAAATTAAAAAAAGAGCATTCAGGTCTGTATGTCATGTACTGTGTTTGGTATTTCAAAAGACCATCCTGATTTAAGGTGCCACAGCTGCTTCCTCAGGGATTGCACTGCCATTTCACTCTGCCTGACTTTCTCCCACTGTACCATGAGGTTTGTCAGCAGATCTCCGGCACCCAGGCTCCCTTGTTTGTCACCAGGGAAGCCGGGTGCATTTTCCTTTCTCCTGGGGAAGCTTGTGGTGTAATGAGTGAACTTCAGGAGCTTAGTTTCTAATTTGGTAGAGAAATCCTCAAGGGAAGAGCTACAATCATAGACATTTCTATCAACCATCGGGAGCCCAGGAACTTAGTTCTCTTCTTAGCAAAATCTTTTCCAAGTCTGTCTGATCTGGCTGGGGGTGGGAGACGGGGCGTCTGAGTTGCTTAGCAGGTAATATTTACCCCATTTTGAGTAAATTTAATTTGTTTTACATCATTGTTGGAAGTTCACTGCTGTTCTCTGGCTCGCGGAGTGCTGTGCCACGTAGCTTTTCACCTAAAGCTGCGCAGTAAGGAAAAATCGCACTCGTGCATATTTTTTGTTTGGGTTTTTTTGTTGGGGTTTTTTTTTTTTTTTGAAACAGGCTTTCATTGTCCCTTTCGAGAGTCAGTCTGCAAACAGCGCGTCGTGGTGTTGCACACACGGTACAGCCGCTCTTACTGTCGGGTTGCACGGGGAGACGTCTCTCCAGCTCCGTCCCTGCCGTCAGACAAAGCCGCTACCCCAACTCCTCGGGGAGCGAGCGGAGCCGAGGGCGGTGCTCGGCCTCCACAGATTGCCCCGGTGATGTTGGCAAAGCTTTTCTTTTCTCTTTTTTTTTTTTTTTTTTCTGACCGGGATGCCTTCACGCGGAGTCTTGCCCGGCCTCGCTCATGCCGAGCGAGCAAAGCCCATCCACCGGGTGTAGGGTGTGCAGCATCCCGCAGTGAGATGCTCGCGGTATCGGTGCGTGCCATGGACTGGAAGATCACTTTAGGCTTCTTACCTTCCTTTGATCGACCCTCGTGTCCCGTGAGCAGTGTTGTCCCGGCTGTATCATTTGGAAGTGATTTACTGGAATTACAAAACCTATCTTTTTTTTTTTTAATTATTTATTTATTTCTTTTCAGCTTTTGCTCTGGCTGCTTTAGGAAACTTCTGCAGGAGAGATGGCACAAGAGGGCTAAAAACGGAATGGGGGTCAGGGACTTGATTTTTAAGCAGCTTGAATGGTTTCTTTTGTTTTTTTAAGAGATGCACTTGCCTATGATACTGTCTCTCCAGTGAAATGATTACTGCTCCATTACTCTATTGATACAATATTGTGCATGCTAGTGTCGTATTTCTATACAGTAGCTTGAAATTTATTAACTTATACTGTAGATGTTATGTATTCCTATGACAAAATAGTCTTCAAAAATTTTTTAAAGTTTTTTAATTTATTTTTTTCTTTTGGGGGTAAAGTTTGCTCTACCAAATAGTGATCGTAACAAACTGATCTGTTATGGATGTTGCTATAGTGACATGCAATTATATATGATTTTGTTTTTAAAAAGGAAAAAAAAAAAAGCAAAAGAAAACACCAGTGTTAGCTTAATCTTAATGTCTGGTGTTCGTCATGGTGAAATTATAACTATTACAGTGTAGGAGAACAATGACTGTGTTCTTTGAATGAGCCTTTGTTTGTGCTTTTTGTCATGTTATGCAGTGAACTATTTTTAAGGTCTAATCAGTGATTATTTTTCCAACTCCGTGTTTCTGTAAGGAATTATTTCACACACGGACCATTCTTAGCAGTTTTTCCTCAGTGATGGAATATCATGAATGTGAGTCATTATGTAGCCGTCGTACATTGAGCAAATAAACTTACAGATCTGACGTCAGCGCTGCTTTATTGTTATCGCCTGTGTCGAGTTTCTGGGGGGGGCTCCGTGGGGTGGGTTGGGGGCTCCCCCTCGTTATCGGGGCTCAGGAGCCGGGGCAGGCAGCGGAGGCTGGGAGTAAACAGCCTTGTCCCGCTCCCCGGAGCCCTGCTCTCTGCTCCCCGGAGCCCTGCTCCCTTCCGCCAGCGCAGGGGAAGCCGAGCGGCCGTGCTCCCCGTCCCGCAGGTTCATGGTTCACCAGGCTCCCAGCCCTCCCGGGGCAGAGGCGAACGCCCTCCCGGGCTGGGTGAGCTGTGGGGATGGTCCCTGGGTGCTCGTGGGTGGGTGGGTGGACGGACGGACGGACCTGCCTCCCTCCCTCCCTCCCTCCCTGATGTTTTTTCCACTCAAAGCTGCACGCGGTGAGTCACGCTGTAAAAATACTCCCCTCCCTTGGAAACCATAAACCGAAAATGCGCCTTGACTCATGTGTCCTGCGAGGGAGCCCGGGGGAGCGCAGCACACACACACACAGAGATGCACACACACACACCCCCCCCGGAGAAGGGGCTGGGAACAACCCCCAGGTGATGGCAAGGAGCGGCTGGGGGCTCACCGAGCTCCCCCAGGTCGGGGCGGGGGGACAGACACCCCCAGGGAACACCCCATCCCAGCACTGTTGCACACTGACACCCTCCCTCTTGTAAGGCTGGGGGGGCTTTTTGGGAGGTGAGAGGCACCCTGGGCTCTGCCCTGTGCAGCACCCGTGTCCCCCCCTCCGGCACGGCCACAGGAGAGGGCAGGGGGCCGGGGATGTCCCCTGGGGGGTTCTCCCCTTGGTGACGTGCTTGGGCTGACAACTCGGGCCCATGGCCGCTGTGCTGCTCAGGGGTGTTGTGGAAGCAGGACTGATCCTGCCCAGCTGAGCCTGGCCCAGCGCCCTCCTGAGCCCGGCTTAGCCCCATCCTGACCCCCTCCTCCCCTCGCTGGTGGGGTCTCGGTTTCCCCACGTGGAGGGGGAAATGGATCCCCCAGGCTGGAGCGGTGTGCGTGGGTGTGCAGGTGTGGGTGTGTGTCAGTGTCCCCCAGCGATGCGCTGGAGGGGCAGAGAGAAGGAAAGGGCATGAGCTGCTGGGCAGGACCCTCCTCACCGCTTAGCGGGCAGGATTTAGCCCTAAAATGGGGTCTTTTGTGTGTACGGGGCTGGGTGCTGCGGTGCAGTGCCTGGGGCAGCACAGAAACACGCAGAGGGGCTGGGGAGGGGGGGCCGCCCCCACCTGGCACCCCCAGCCCTTCTCCCTCCCCTTCCCCGATGCCGGAGTCCCCCAGGAGGCATGAGACCTGCCCAACTCATTGCACTGAGCCCCTGCTCCAGGTGCTGCAGGGCCGGGCAGGGTGGGTGGTGTTCACCCCCCCCCCCGCTTCCCAGGTTGGGCTGCCAGCAGCTGCTGCTCACCATGGCAACCATCTCCATCACTCTGGTTGCCGTGGCCACCCACCCCCAAAATGACACACACGCGCACAGGGGAGCCCCCAAGCACATGCATGACACCCCCCCCCCCCCCAGCAGAGCCAATCCTGGCTCCACCCTGGGCATCGTGCCTGAGACCTGCCAAACTCATTGCACCTGAGGCTGCTGGGGCGGAGGGGCTGGGGCTCAGGGAGAAGGGGCTCAGGGGGGCACACAGAGGCCCCCCCAGGCTCAGAGAGGGGCCTCGCAGCTGCGGGATTCCTCCCAGGTCACCGTCTGCCTCCGGGATGACTCAGGGGGGATTAGTGGGATTTGTCGGAGCGGGAACATCGCAGCCACAGGCCCGGGCTCAGCCATGTAGGGCCGGTCCTGCCCGGGGGCGCGGGGCCGCGGGGGGCACAGGGCCAGCTGGGACCCAAAGGCATGGGGCCACGACCCCCCCCGCCACGTCCAGCCCCCCAGCGTGGCTGCAGCCCCTGAGCTGAACCCCCCCGGCCTGTCCAGCCCATGGCAATGGGGTGAAAGGAAGGGGCCATGGGGGGGGATGGGGGGGGCAGGGTTGGGGCTGGAGGGGCCACACTGCCAGGGACGGGGGTGTTTCCTGGCCAGAGCTTCTGCCTGTGAAGCCCCTGTTTGCCCTCGGGCTCCCTCGCGACGTGGGGGGGGTCTGTGCTTGTTCTTCAGGGTCGTAGAGACCCGGGATGGTGACACCAGGGTGTTGAGACCCAAAATGTTCAGATCTGGGGTGGTGAGACCCAGAGCTGTGGAGACCAGGGATGGTGAGGCCCAGGATGCTGAGATGTGGGATTTGAGAGACCTTGGATTTAGGAGACCCGGGATGTTGAGACCCAGAATGGGGGGACACAGAGTGATGGAGACCAGGCATGTGAGAGCCCCAGGATGTCAGGCACATGGGATGTTGGAGACCTGGGGTGTTGAGACCCAGAATTTTGGAGATGTCAGAGATCCGGGATGTGGAAAACTGGGATGCTGAGCCTGGGATGTTGGAGACCTGGCATGTGGAGACCTGAGATTTTGGAGCCCCGGGATGTAAAGACATGGGATGCTGGAGGCTGGGACCTGGAGAGCTGAGGTGTAGGAGACCTGGGATGTGGGACAGGGAGATTCGGGATGAGAAGACCCAGGATGCTGAGCCCAGGATGTGAAGACCCGGGATGTGGATCCCCGGGATGCTGAGCCCAGGATGCTGAGCAGGGCTCGGTGGCCCTCCCGCTGGCCACAGTGGCCCCAGGCAACCCCATCCTGGTGCTCTGGTCCAGCCCCGACGGAGCGGGGAGCCGGTGCCTGCGGTGCAGCACGGCCAAGGGGGTCCTGTGGGACAGACGCAGGGCACTGGGACAGGTTTCTTTCACCACTTTTTATTTTGGCTGATTCTATTGATTCCTTCACATTTATTCAAGGCACTCGGTGACCGGGCGAGTACAAAATAGACAATAAAAAGGGGGGGTGTGAGTGGGGGTGAGTGTGAGGATGCACCTCGGGGGGGGGGTGGCGGCGGTGGCTTCTCCTCCTCCTCCTCGCTGCTGCCTACTTCTTGGCTGGCTCCTTGGCTTGGCTCTCCACAGTGACGGGGATGGTGATTTCGGCAGACTGGATGGCCGGCTTGGGCAGCGGCGCCTCCACCGTGAGCATGCCGTCGGGGGACAGCGAGGACCGCACAGCCGTGGCTTCGATGCCGGGGGGGAGGCTGCGGGGGGAAAAGGGGGGGGTGAGGGCTGCGGCGCCCACCCCCCCACCCTGCACCGCAGCGGGTGTGATGCTGTGACCGGTGTCAGATGCTCAGCCCCAAATTGCTGCCTTCCCCCGCTCCCAGTTTGGGCGAACGGCATCCCCGGTTTGCCCAGTGGGTGCTGGAGGGGATGGGTGGGTGGGCAGAGGTCTCCAAAGACATCGGGGGGGGGGCTGCCAGGATCCCATCTCCCCTCCTCCTTGGTACTTACGTGTATTTTCGGGTGAAGCACCTCGAGATGAAGCCGTGTTCATCCTGCTTCTCCTCGTGTTTGCCTGGAAGGAAAAAAAAAACCAAACCCCGGGATGGTTGGAAGGGGGTGGCTGGGTGGGCAGAGAGCCGGGGCAGGGCTGATCCTGCCTGTCCTGGTTTTCTTTGCCTTAATACCAGCCTGGAGCAACTGGGGGGGCCAGGGGCAGTGGGGCCCCTCCAGGAGCATCCCCCAAATTCAAGGGGAGCAAGGTGCAGTGCCAGGAGCCAGCGGTGGCTGAGGGGACCCGACTGCTGCCGGCTGGCCCCAGAGCCCTCATTTTGGCTGCCCAGCCCAGTGGGGCTGGAGGCTGAGCACCCACCTCCCCCTGGGCCTGCACCCCCAAATCTCGCTGGCTGGGGAATTGCCCCCACGCTGTGCAGACCCCCCCCCCCTCGCCAGGCACGAAGCACGCTGCTGGCCTCGTGCCACGGGTCTGGGCTGCGTCATGGCGTCCCTGGCTGAGCTGCCCAGGGCGCTGTGGGGAAGCACGGGGGGGCTGCAGGGCTTGTGACACCCCACGGTCACCCCCCAGGCCCCTCTGTGGCTCTCAGCTGGGGGGTCCCTCCCCATGTCCTTGCTGGGAGAGCAGCGAGGGATGGGGATTGGGGGGGGGGGGGGGGGGGGGGGTGTCTGCCCCCTGTGCAACACCTGTGGTGTGAATGCACCCCGAGACTGAGCTCGTGATGCTGGGCCTTCCTCTTTGATTTCCCCCTTCCCTTTTCCCTCCCCTCCTGTCCTCTCCATCTCCTCCTTTTGCTCTCCCCTCCCTTCCCATCACTTATTCCGCCCTGCTTTGCCTTTTCACCCTTTCTCCTCCCATCTGCCCCAGCCCAGCACCCACCCCACGGACCCCCCCCCCGACCCAGTCCCCAGCACCCACCCGTTATCTCCACGATATTATCCTTGGTCTTGACCACCAGCTCCTCGGGCGCGAAGTGGTTGACGTCCAAGGTGACCTTCCAGCTGTCGGCGGTCTGGCGGATCTCGGAGATGCCGCTGCTGAGCTGGCGGCTCAGCGCCTGCCCGTAGGGCGAGCCGGGGGCTGGCATCAGCGCGCTCTCCCGGGGCAGCAGACGGAAATATCCCGGCCAGGCGCTGCCGCTCGGCCACTTGTACCAATCCTCGGGGATGTGGGGCATCCCAAAGGACTGGTCGAAGAGGCGGCTGCCATGGTACCAGTCACGGAAGGGGTCCCAGCTGGGGCTGCGCAGGAAGGTGAAGGGGACGCGGCGCTCGGCCATGGTGCGCGGGGCTGTCGGGGGGGCGCGGCCGGCGACGCCTTATGAAGAGGGCTGGTGGTTATTTTTAGCCGGGCGGCTCAGCTGGCTATTAATGGAAATTGCG
This sequence comes from Grus americana, assembly GCF_028858705.1. Classification (NCBI taxonomy): domain Eukaryota; kingdom Metazoa; phylum Chordata; class Aves; order Gruiformes; family Gruidae; genus Grus; species Grus americana. The sequence goes on along the minus strand of NC_072870.1, from coordinate 7,131,230 downwards.
GCAGGGCCCAGGGAAGGGACGAGAAACTTTCCCGGCACTGGGGCGGCCGCACGCAGCCGCATTGGGTGAGCGGCACGAGGATGGAGCTGGCAGCCCCCCCCGGGTCCCCCCCGCCAGGGAAATGTCTGTCTGCTGCTCGCTGCGGGAGGTTTGGCTGGTTGGGAGTGATGGATGGCCCTTGGAGCTGCTCCCAGCCTCCCTTCTTGCCCGTAAAACCATCTCAGGGACGCGCATGGGGAGGGGGCTGGGGCTGGGCCAGCACCCCGGGGGCGGGGGGGGGGTGAGTCAGTGGAGGGGCCGGTGCGCAGCCCCATGCCTGCTGCGTCACCCAGCAGCCAGAAACTTCTGGAGCCCCTCGCCCCCCCCACCCCCCGGCACCTCCATGGCCCCAGGGCTCGACACCGCGGTGGGGAACCCCCAGCACCAAGTTGGGGTGAGGCTGCTCCAGCCCCTGGGGGTGGGGGCACGGGGGGCCCGCGGGGCTGATGGGGTCGATGGGGGCCAACGGGACCCCACGGGGCTGATGGGGGCTGATGGGACCTCGTGGGGGCCGGGGGGGCCGATACAGCCCACGGGGCCAGGGGGGCTGGAGGGGGAAGGACCCTCTTGGGGCGGGAGAGGCGGCTCCTTCCCTTGGTCCCCTGTCTCTCCAGTGATGCCCTCCCGGCACCTGGGAAGGGATTCCAGTTTGGGGCCAGAGCCCAGGCCCCCGAGCCCCGGGAAGGGCTGTTTTCCCAGCCTGGCAGCCCCTGGGACCCCATCCCCTCTGCCCCGTCCCTCTCTGCCAGTTTTTGGGGGACAGAGGCACCGTGGTGGGATGTGCCTCCCGGGGCTGAGCTCTGGCTGCCGTGCTTCGAAGAAGCGTGTCAGCAGCGCCAGGAGACGGGCGGTAGCTGAGACCTGACACACTCGGTGCAGGGATGTGTGACCCTGGGGAGCCCTCCCCATGGGGACACGGGGGGGGTGGGGGGGGTGGATGCCGCAGCAGGGGATTTGGGGGGGGTCCCCCCACCCATGGCGGCAGTGGGTGCCAGCACCCCGCTGGCCCCTGCCAAACCCCTTTGCGTGGGGCAGAGCTCAGCATCGGCGCTGAACCGACGTGGGGAAAGGGCTGAGGGCAGCCGAGCCCCGCGGGGGCTGGAGGCGCAGGGCCGCATCCTGCGGGGGCTGGTGCAGGCTGGAGGGGAGCCTGGGGAAAGCGGGGGGGCGGGGGGTGCAAGGTGCTGCAGGGACTGCGGAGGCGAGGGGATGGAACGGATGCAGGGAAATGGGAGGGATCCAGGGAGGGATGCAGGGAGCGATGGGAGGGATGCAGGGAGGCAATTGGAGGGGTGTAGGGAGGGATGCAGGGAGGGATGAGGGGGATGCAGGGAGGGATGAGGGGGATGCAGGGATGCAGGGAGGGATGGGAGGGATGCAGGGAGGGATGAGGGGGATGCAGGGATGCAGGGAGGGATGGGAGGGATGCAGGGAGGGATGAGGGGGATGCAGGGATGCAGGGAGGGATGGGAGGGATGCAGGGAGGGATGCAGGGATGCGGGGAGGGATGGGAGGGATACAGGGAGGGATGAGGGGGATGCAGGGATGCAGGGAGGGATGCAGGGATGCGGGGAGGGATGGGAGGGATACAGGGAGGGATGAGGGGGATGCAGGGAGGGATGCAGGGAGACAGGATGGTTGCAGGGAGACTGGAAGGCTGCAAGGGGAAACCTCTGCTCCAGCAGCGAGGCCTCCCCAGAGGGTTTCGTGTCCCCCATCTCCGTCTCCCCCCCTTCCCGCCCTGCAGCAGGATGCTCTGAGGGATCAGACACACGGCGGGTGCCCAGCGCTGCTCTGCACGGAGCCGGGGACCGATGCGCGGGGAAGATGGAGCCATGGGTGGCTGGAGACAAGAGGGCAGGGGAGGAGCGGAGGACGGGTCTGTGGGGAGGCGGATGAGAGACTGAGCCTACGCAGAGGGAGCAGGTTAACCCCGTCCTGCTGCTCCCCCGTGAAGAAACCGCTCCGTGCCCAGCAGAGTCATTTACAAGATATACTGTATATTTTATTATAATTGAACCAGCTCACTGAATCTACAGCTGTACTCACAACCCAGAAAAAAAGAGAGAGCGCACGCGCGAGAGGAAAATACTGAAGTATTTCTACAGAGTATTTGTTCCAGTTAGCTCCCTCCGCGGCAGGAGACAGAGACTGTAAAAGAGGAAGACTGGAAATTTTCCCTGATGTGCTGGCTTGTCCGCGCCGGCGCTGCAGTCGGGTCTCGGGGTTTCGGGAGCCGTGGCCCCGGGGGGCTGCAGGGCTGGGGGCTGCGGCCACTGGCAAAATAACCCCCCCGCCGGTGGCTTGAATTCAGATGTTTTTCAGGGGACTCCCCCCCACTCTCCCAGCAGAGTTTTGGGGCTCCCGCGGCCAGTCTGAGCTTCCCCGTGGGGCGATGGGGGGGACGGGGGCTGCGGGGTGCCCTGGGGCTGCTGTGGCAGCGGCCGGAGAGGGGTGGGATGGTTTTCAGAGTGTGGCTCGGGGGTTCGTAGGGATGCTGGGGGCACTCATGCGCTTCATCCCCCCCCAGGGTCGGGGGGGCAGGACCCTTCGTCTCCTCCTGCCACGGTCACATCCAGAGCTGCCGCCCTGCCCCGGGCTGGCACGTGGGGACCAGCTGAGCCACGGAGAGCCTCAAGCATGGCCCCTCCTTACCTGTTCACCCCATTTCTAACGGCTCGGCTTGGCTGGGCACCGCAGAGGGTGACCGGTGGCTTTGCCAGCGGAGCAGGGGGTGGGTGGGATACCCGGGGGCTGGCACCCGGCACGGCCCAGCTCCTGGAGATGTTTCTCCAAGGGTTGGTGAATCCTCAGCCCATGGCTGAGCCTGGTTCCTCGACACGTAGGGTTTGGGAAACAACCGTGGCGTGCCCCTCCGCTCGCATCTCTGCCCTCCCGGGACGGCCGGTTCATCAGGCTGCTGGTTAATGAGGCTGTCGCAGTACCAGCCGAGCTGGAGTCCAAAGGATCACACCCCCCCCGCCCCCCCCCCGAGCCCGGCTGGCTGGAAACCAGTGTCAAGCGGGACTGCCAAAGCCTGGCTTTTCATCCGAGGGCAGCGGGTTAATCCGGGCAGCTGCTCTCCCGCCCAGGGAGGCTCATCCCCATCGTCCTGCTCCAGCCGGCTGGAAAACGCGGGGCCCGCGAGGATTAAACACCAACAGCCCCGGGGGGCCAGGACTGATCTGGGTGCCCAGGGGGGCTTTTTTTTGGGTTTTTTTTTTTTTTTTTGGAAAATCAGCAAAGTCCTGCAAAAGCAGGGCTGCCAGCAAAGCCCGGGACCCTCCTGCCTCTTTCTGTAATTAAATTTAAAAAGCTGCCACTCAGCCCCAAAGGCAGGGTACGACATGCCGAAGCATGGCTGGATGTGGCCCCAGGGGTGGAAAAATCACCAGCCCAGCCCTCGGCCCCGCAGCTCCCTCCTCCTGGGGGTTCCATCCCCCAAAATTGGGTGAGAAGGATGGGTGTCAGGGCCGGCTCCTGAGCTGGGACAAGCAGCGATAGCCCGCAGGGGTGGCCCCCCCGGACCTCCCCGCTCAGGAAGAGACTTGCGGGAGCTGACAGCTTTTGTTCATCCATGGCTCGGCGTGTGCTTGGGTCGGGGGGGGGGGGCAAACCAGTTTGTGGTGGTCCTGTCCCCCGGGACAGCATGGGGACACGGTGACTCCTCTGCCGAGGAAAAGCCTGGGGTCACCCCTGGCTGCCATCACCTCCTCCAGCCGAGCCCAGGCTGGAGAAGCCCCCTCCTGCCCCCCACCCCCCCCAAGGATACGCTTGTGTTAAAAAAGTCAAACCAACCCAAAAAGCACGGGGGGGCTCCCAGGGGGTCCCCAGCCACCCCCACCTGCTCACCGCGAGGTCTCTGCTGAGCAATTTGTTCCCTCGCTCTGTGCTCTCCCACCCTGTCCCACCCCACCCCAGCGCTCGCAGAAATAAGAAGATATCCTCCCCCACCCCATCCCGACCCCAAAAACACCCGGGGGGGGGGGGGAATCGCCCCCTCCCAGGGCGATGCAAGGACCCATTGAAGTTTTTGGCCCCCGCTTTTCCCTTCGGCCAGGTCCATCCTTAGCAGCCCCTGGCTCTTTTCCACCTCCCCGGTGGTCCCCGTCCCTTCTGGGGGCGCAGGTGGCATCGGAGGGGGGGGGGGCACAGCCGGGATGGCGGGGGGCTGCGGCCGGAGGGGGGCTCAGAAGCCGGCGCTCTCCGAGCTGCTGCGGCTGTTGTAGCTGGGGCTGCGGCTGGGGCTGCGGGAGCGGCTGGGGGGGCTGCGAGTCCGGCTGCGGCTGCGGCTGGTGCTGTAGCTGTCGTAGCTGCGGCTGCGGCTGCGGCTGTAGGAGTAGGTGCTCAGCGAGCTGGAGGACGAGGGGCTGGGGCGGTAGTAGGGGATGGGACGCTTGCGAGCGCTGCAAATGGAAAAGGGAAACTGAGTCAGGCCCCCCCCCGCCCCCTCGTCCCGAGGCAGCTCAGGGAGGGGGGACCGGCACCAGCTCCCCAGCACGGCTGAGCATCCCCGCAGGGCGGCCGGGCTCAGGCCGGCTACGGGGTGTCAGGATGCGGCTGCCTGGCATCACCCCCCTCCCCTCCGTCCCCGTCCTCCTCCCCAGCCCCCCCCGGGGTGTTAGTCCTGGATTAGGCAGCGGCGAGGGCAGAAAGTGAGCAGGTTAATGTGGCTTTTGTGTTTCCCAGACACCAAAGACTGAAAGCTGCTGAAAAAAGAGACGGTCAGGATTAGCAGGAGGTGAGCTGAGGCCCGCCGGCGCCTGAGGATGAGGAGGGACGTGGGGAGCACGGAGGCAGGGGGGATGGGGGGACACGGGGGGCAGCAACATCTGGAGCCGGTGCAGGAGCTGCCCCCTTGCCCCCTTCTCCCGGCCCGGTGTTAGTGGGACCGAAGAGACACGGGCACAGCCCGGAGGTGGCTGGGTGCCGAGGGCATCCCAGCACGTGAGGAGACACGGGGGGGGGGGGGGGGGGGGGAGGAGGAGGAGGAGGAGGAGGAAGGGGGGAGGTTACCCTGGGAGCCAGGCTGGCGGCGATGCTCTCCAAGAGGGACCTTGGGATGAAATGGAAAAGGAGAAGTTGGCATCACTGAGGCAGGACAACACGGTGATGGACCCCAGGGTGGCCAGGGGTGATGGGGACGGGGGACGGGGCAGGAGGGCAGGGAAAGGCCCTGGGGCTTCTCGCTGGGCTATGGGGCAGGTGAGCAGGGCTGGGGGGTGTTCCCCTGGCTGCCCCCTCCCCACAGCGCCCTCCAAGCCCCGCAGAAATGGCTCCGCTCCAAGCAGAGCTGGATCTGCTGTCCCCATCCATCCCAGGGCTGGGTGACAGGGATGGGGGGGCACAATCCCCGCGGGGACCGTGGACTGTGTCCTCCAGCTGGGTCCTGCCACCTTCCTGGGCACATCCCGGCAAAACCCAGCTCAGGGATGGAGCGGGAGGGATGCAGAACCAGCCGGTGGTACCCGGGCTGGGAAACCCTCCTCTGGGCCAGGAGCAGCCTTCCCAGCCCGTGTCCTCTACAGGGCATCCATCGGGGAGGGCTGCAGGGAGCTCTGACCCACCGGCTGAGCAGCATTTCTCCTGTCCTCCCTCCTTACAACTTCAGTCCAGCCCAGGCAAAATAAAAACCCTCCCACAGTGAGCCAGAGCTGGTTTCTGAAAACCCAGCCTCTGCCCCACAGCCCCGATCTCCTGGCTGATAGCAGGAGAGACAAATAGGTCAGGAACAAGGTAATCTCAGCTCGCCACTGGTACCGCCACCAGCGCTGCATGCTAACGAGGTACTATATATGCACACAGTGTTTCGTCTGGCACTAAATATTGCCTGTCTTACAGCCCAGGATCCTTTGTCAATAGGATCTCAAGGAGGAGAAACCAGCTTTTGGAGGGCAGGGGAGATGCACACTCCCAGCCGTACGTCTTGCTGGAATATGCACACAGGGATTAAAACCAATTCCTATTTTCATGCCTCAAAATAGGAAGAGACGACAAGGTTGTAATATTGGAGGCAGTCTGGTTATCCGTCTGTCTGGGCCAGCTGATTTGCCCAGCTAGTCATCCTCAGGGTTATCTATCCATCCACAGAGCTGCTCATCCGTTTGTCCGTCTGTCTGTCCATCCATCCCATCTATCCATCCATTCATCCACCCAACCATCCGTCCATTCATCCATCCATCCATCCATCCATCCATCCATCCATCTGTCTGTCCACCCACCCAACCACCCATCCATCCACCCAACCATCCATCCATCCATCCATCCACCCACCCACCCACCCACCCAGCCCTCCACCCACCCACCCACGCATCCTTCATGGCTGACGGCAGAGCTCAGCCCCGGGCCGCGCCAGTGTCCACGGCCGAGGCTTCGCTGTGTGCTGGGACCCACCTCGTGATCCTCCTGGGCTCCATGAAGCTGGGGGAGTCACGTCTCCTCTTCCTGATGGGGGAGTAGCTCCTGGAGCGGCGCCGGGCGCGGGCAGGATCGGGGTCACTGTGGCGTGTTCTGGGCTCGTTGTCCTTCTCTCTACACCACGAGGAGGAGGAGGAGGAGGAGGAGGAGGAGGAGTGTCAGGGGTGCGGTCTGGGGTCCCAGGTGGGATGCAGGGACAGCCCGGGCTGCTGCTTCCAGTGCCACCAGGAACAGCAGTGCCCTGTAACCCCCTCCCTGAGCCCCGGGGGAGCCGGGACCACCCTGAGCTGCAGATGCTCTCTGAGCCCATTGCTGGACCTGCACCCCCCACCATGAACCCCTCCCTGCCCAGGGACTGACCTGCTGGCGGGTTTTTTCGGCGAGGGCGAGCGGGAGCGGCTGCGTCCTGCTCTCTTCTCCCGGGAGCGGGAACGGGACTTGGAGAGGGAGCCGCTGGAGCTCCAGGAGCTGCTGCGCTGGCCGGGGCTGGGCGATGGGCTCTTCCTCCGCTCCGAGGCGTGCCGGGAGTGCTTGGCCGACGACTCCGAGCTGCTGTTGGGCCGGCCCCGGTGGTGCCTCTCCTTCACCCTGTGAAGGCAGACCCCAGCACCTCCTGGCATCTCACCCGCTGTGGCCAGCGGGGTGTCCCCGCAGGAGCCGGGACCCCAATTCCCATGGGAGAGCAGCGGGCGCACCAATTGGCTCACTGTGCCTCTTCCCTATCCCCAGCCCTGGCTCTGTCCCCATCCCTGTCCCTGTCCCTCCATCTCCGTCCCTGTCCCTCCATCCCCATCCCCGTCCCTGTCCATCCATCCCCATTCCCATCCCCATCCCTGTCCATCCATCCCCATTCCCATCCCTGTCTCCATCCCCATCCCTGTCCCTCCATCCCCATCCCCATCCCATTCCCATCCTTCGAGCATCCCAACCCTGCCCTGGTCCCCAGCTTGGTCCTCAGAGCTTTGCCCAGATGGAACTGGGGTGCCCACATGGAGCTGCACCCCCAATATCAGAGACCACCTCCCATCTCCTGGCAGGACCCCCGTCCCGGGGACCCCCTTACTTCTTGGCGTGGGCGCCGTGGTTCCTGTCGGGGCCGAGCAGCGGGTGGTAGGGGTGGGAGCCCGCCGAGCCCTCTGAGTCGCTGCTGTAGCCGGCGGGGCTGACCGGCGGCGGCGGGGGCTCCCGGGGGGCCGGGGGCCGTCCCTTGCTCTGGCCGCGATGGCGGGGCGGCGGCGAGGCGCTGCGGGAGCGATGCCGGTGGCCGTGCTTGGCCCGCTCCGGCGTGGGCGACCGGGGGCTGCGGGCACCGTGTCGGCCCCCCCGGGTGCGGGGGGACGGCAGCTCCGTCCTGCCGTGAGCCCGAGGAGAGGGGGACACCGAGGCCGGCCTCTGGCAAGGGGGGAGAGAGAGAGAGAGAAAGGGAGGGGGAAAGGCAGAAGGGGGGGGAAGAAGAGAAGAAAGAAGGAGAAATGGGATTTTAATGGGGGGCGCGGGGCTGGGGGCGCGGTTCACAACGTCAACGCACATCGCATAAGGCAGGCTACACAGACGCTACCCTGCACCTTCCTCTCGCCCTCAACAACGTGGGTCATGCAAACCTCCGCATGCAAAACGCCAAAAAAAATAACTAAAATTATATTTAAAAAAAACCAAACAAACAAACAAAGGAAGGGGTGGGGTGGGAGCAAAAAAAAAAAAAACCAAACCAAAAAAATCCAAGAAACTCCCAAGTCGTCGGGAAGGGAGAGCTCGAAGGGAAAGAAACGACCCCTCCCAAAAACACCTGGAGCGGGGATAAAGCAAACCCTGGCGCCCGCCCACCCCGACCAAGAGAGGGGAAGGGAAAAGGGGGTAAAACCCAAACGAAGGGAGGAAAATGGGGGAAAAAAGAAAAGATGAGAGGAGGGAAGGTGGGGAGGGGAGGGAGAAGAAATCAGACTGAGCCGAGGGGAAGGGGTCCAACCAAAGAGGTGACGAGGGGTCTGCTCACACGGAGGCATGCACATATATAGAGAGATATATGTTCAGATATGTGTAGTTTTTATAGATAGTACGGCTTTCGGCTTAAAACAAATCAAAAAAACGAGGAGGACAGCACAGAGCGACAATGTAGGGCAAGGCAGGGAGGTGGGGGGCCAGGGGTGAGAAGGCAAAAAGAAACCAAAAAAGAAAGAAGAAAAACCATCCAAATAAAATAATAATAATAAAAAAAGAAACAAAACAAAGCAAAACTTCACAAATGTCCTCGTTACTGAGATAAACGAATGTCTCTGAGCTCTTCCTGGGACACGCATTGAGCTGTTAGCTGTGACTCTGCAGGGAACTGCTAAGTCCTCATCAGCACTCAACACAGACTTTGCTTTCTGCTTCCTTTTTTTTTTTTTTTTTCCATTATATGCTTTTTTTTTTTTTTTAAGTCCCTCTTGGTTAACATCCACTTACCAAAAAAGTGGCATTTCCTCCTTTAGTAGGTAAGGTATGAAGAGAAGGGAAAAGCGGGGCAATATAAGTGCATCATTAGATTCACAAAAATGCAAGAGAGAAAGAAAGAGCGAGAGAAGGAGGAGAGACAGAGACAGAGCCAGAGAGAGGAGAAATAAAACAAACCAACTCACTTCTCCTACGGGGTGGGGGAAACCCTGGGCCACCGCCGCGGCCAAGGCCCCGTGCCGGGCTCTCACCGAGAGCTTGGGGGGGTTTTGCCCGGCCCCAGGGTCCAGCACGCAGCGGCTCTCAAATGTTGGAGCTCCGCCGAGCCGCGGACGCTGCCTGGGGTTGGGGTTTTTTTTTTCCCCCCATCTTTGCAATCTCTGCTAGACCAAAAAGATGGGTGGAAACGGCTCCTGCACTGCCGGCCCCGACCCAGCCGGCAAACCCCAGCTCGAGGGGCTTTGGGGGTCTCCTCCCCGCCCCGGCCGCAGCCCTGCGTGGGTCCCTGAGCATCCCTGGAGGGGTAAATCCTGGGCAGGGCGGCGCTGAGCCCGGCCGTGGGGATCTAACAGGGTTCAGGGGGATTGGGGTGCTGCCGGGATTGTGTCACCACGCCCGGGGGGGGTAAGCTGGGGGCCGGTGACCCCGATTCCCTGCCGGCCCTTCACCCCAAACGTGCCCAGTCAGTTAATCCTAGAGGACGAGGTTCTCTCCGCCCGCCCTGCCGCCTCCTAAATGCCGCATTTCTCCCCCAAAAGCGAAGCGGCAAGGCGCCGGCGTGGGACCACCACGAAGATGCTGCAAAAGGGACGTGAGGCCACCGTGTCCCTGAGCATCCCGAGGCGAGGGGGGGGTTCCACAAGCCGCTCCGCACCCCACCGGTGGCATGCCCCCCATCACCTCCTCGTCCCCGCGGATAAGCCAGCCCCTCCAGCCCCAGACCAGCAAGCTGGAGCCAAAATGAGGAGGGGGGTTTGGGGTGGGGGGAGTGGTTTTTTTTTTTTTAAATCTGTTGCTGTTGCAATCGCTCCAGCGAGGGGGAAGGCTGGCGGCGACGGGCAGCCCTGCCCAGCGCACAAACCGCCCTGCGAGAGCTGGGGGACACGGACCCCCTCCAAGGGGGTGCAGCAGCCCTGGGAGGGGGGTTCGGCTGAGCCCGTGCCCAGCCCCCACGTCCGGGCAGAGCAAAATAAAAGCAGAGAAGATGAAGAAGACCAAGAGGAAGAAGAAGAGAGAAAGAGAGGGATTTCCTCTTTCCCAGGGCGGCATTTCGGCGCTGGCCGGCCGAGCCGTGGGCTGGGGCTGCGGGGTTCCCACCCAAACCCGAGGGGGGGCGGAGGGGTCTCCTGCCCAGGCGTGCAGGAAGGCAGCGAAAGGAAAAGCATCCCAAATAAATCCAAATCGGCAAAGGCCCGGCCCAAAAGGGAAAATGCACTCCAGGGGCTTGTGGGGATGGGACGGCCGGGGTTGGGACGCCGTCCCCTGCCCCTCGGGGACCGTCATGCCCCGGACCTGCCTCTCTCCACAGAGGAAGATTTCGACCTTTCCCCATTGCAGCCCCCCGATATTTTCCCTGGGTCGGCAGGGTTGGTTTTTTTTCTCCCCATCATGGCCCGAGGAGGGGCTAAACCCCCACGTCTCCCCAGATTTCTCCTTTCTTGCCCCATCCATCCACCCCAAAACCCCCTGTGCCCAGGATCTGCTGCCACTCCCACCCGTGGGCTCTGGCTGCGGCCCCTATTTCTTGCTAATTATGTTCGCCTTCGTTATCCGTCCCCTAAGGGGGGGGACTCAAACGGAGCAGCCGTGCTCGGCCCCTGGATGGAAACGAACACAAAGTCGGAGGGCTGAAAGACACAGAAATGCATTCTACCGACGGCACAAGGAGATGGGGGAGAGAAAAGGGAGGAAGAAAGAAAAAAAAATATTACATGGACAGGGCAAAAAAATAGAAATAAAGAACGTAAGAGAAGAGCATGGCTTTGCAGCTAACTGGGGAAACCATACAAATCAAAAAAAATTATATATAGCCACCAAAAAGAGACAAAATGAAAGAAAGACAGAGAAGGAGAGCAAGAAAGAAAGAGAAAGTCAGAAAGAGAAAATAACATTAAATCAAGCTACGGTGCTTTTCAACAGGCTCATCTGCAGAAGTGAACGTGCAGAGGTGGACGAAATACCTACCTTCGCAATTGGCAGTGACAGGAATGCGATAATAAAAAAAGAAAACAATAATCTCCACATTTGGAGGGCAGAATGGGAAAAAGACAAGGACTCTTTAGTACGGCGATCCAGACCCCTCGGCTAATCCCGTTTGCTTTGCTTAGATTTTTCTTAATTATTTTAAAATTGGTCTCGTTAGCTTTTTCTTTTTTTTTAATTTTTCTTTTTTTTTAAATGGAAAAGTTGTGGCCGGCCACTGAGCGGGGCGGCGGCGGGGGCTTTTTCTGGCTGGTGTCTGTAACCCGGCTGCGTTTCGGTCTTAAAAAGTCGCTATATAACATGGCAAAGTCCCGGATAACATGCAGGGAAGGCGATGGATGGAGGTGGGACACGGCGAGGGCTGTTGGGTTGTGTCGGCCCAAAGAAAACCGGCGAGAAAGAGGGGCCGGAGGGTGTGTGGGGGCGAGGAGGAGGAGGAGGAGAGACCCAGGAGGAAGGCTGGGGAAGGCAGCAGGGATGGATGGAGACGGGACCGGGTATTTAAAAGGGAAGGACACGCCGTGCAGCGCCCCGGGGGCTCTGGGGGTGCTGGGGGGGGGCACGGCTCGCCCAGGGGAACAGGCTGAGTCCGGCACTTTTGGGGGGGTCTGGAGGAGATGGGGGGAGAAGGAGGCTGGGTACCGAGGATGCTCAGCGCCCGCCCTGCCGGGATGCAGGATGCGGGCACCCAGGAGCTCGCCCAGCATGTCGGATGCGGGATAGCTGTGGGGTGCTCGGCTTGGAGGGGGGGGATAACCCAGCACCCGTCGGCCTCATCCTGCAACCGTGTGGAGGGAAAGCACCCCCATGGCAGCAGGATCCGGCCGCCAGCCGAGGCAATGGGGCAGTAGCCAATTCAAGGAAGCAAAGGGCATTTCGCTCCACGCTATCAAAGCGAGCCCGCTACCTTTACGGTGTAGAGCTGCTCGGTTCTCTTCCCTTTTAAATTCCTTGTTCAAAATATAGAAAATGGAAATACAATGTTCAGCGGTCGTAAATATTTAGAAAACACATCTGCTTTTTTTTTTTTTTCTTCTCCACATTAACACACACAAAAGCAAAAAATTCTAGAACAACACGACGACAACGGGGGTGGAAAATAAGAGAGAGATATATATATCGTTTGCATTTCTGTACATCACGAGGGAAAAGAAAAGAAATCATGAGAAAGGAAACTAAAACAAGGAGGGGGAAAAAAAAAAAGCACGTTTCATTGCCCTTCCCTCCCCCTCGTCCCTGCTTCTGCTGAGCAAGAAATGGAAGTGTATATTACCGTTTGGGTTTTTTTCAAATGGGAGGCTAAAGAAAAACACAGATGGGATTAAAAAGAAAAAAAAAAAAATAGAAACCAGAGAGAGAAAGAAGAGAGAGAGAGAAAGAGAGAGAAAAGTCCCGCTGGTGCCGGGGAGCCGTGGGAGCTCGGCGGCCTGGGCGATGCTGGGTGCTGGGGGTGATGGGCAGGGGGAGAGCGGGGCGAGCCGGGCGCCGGATGGGTGCTTGGCACCCGAACCCCCCCCACACCCCAGCCAAAACCACAGGAAAGAAGAAAGCAGAGAGGTGCCCCGAGAGGCGGGCAGGGTGCTGGGTGCTGCTGGGGGGGGTGCTGGGTGCTGGGCTGGGGAGCCGGGGAGGGAGAAGGGGGCGTGAGTATGGGGTGGGGGGCTCCTGGCACCATTTTCCAGGGTGCCCCCGGCCCCACAGGCGTTGGGGTGGCAGCATTGGGTGCTGCCAGCCCGGGAGCGTCCCCCAGCACCTTGCCTGTGTGAATAAAGTCCCCTGGGGCGAGCGGGCACGTGTGTGTCCCCCATCAGCGGGTTCCCCAGCGCGCTGCCTTCGCTCAGCCCTGCCTCCAGCTCCCCGCTAGCTGCAGCAGGCTCCTCGCCACCCCGGCACTGGTTAAACTGGGGCCGGGCCCCTGGTCCCACTGGATTCAGGCTTTGTCCCACTCAGCGTGGGAGCAGCCCTCTGGGACCCCTGGGGTGCCAAGGCAGAGCCAGGGACACCTGGCACCATGGGGACCCCAAGTTCCTAAAATCTGAGCACCCAGCACCAAACCCTAACCTGGCCTAACCCCAGTCTCCAGACTGGGTGCTGGGGTCCTGAGCGCTGGTGCTGGCACCTCGGTACTGGGGAGGGTTGGGGCTGGCGGGGAAACGAGAATTTTCCAGCTTTGCCCATTTCTTGACTGTCTGAGCTCAATCCACTCCCAGGGAGGTGCTGAGCCCGGCGGTGACCCTGGCAGGTGACACTGGCCTGCCAAGCCATCGTCCCCGGGGGGGGGGGGTGACATCCACAGAGTGATGTGTGGCTTTGGGCGGGGGGGTGGATGACCTGTTGCCTGCCCCGATACCTGCCCCGAGGTGATGGGCCGGCTCCCCCAGGGAGATCGTGCACCCAGCAGAAGACTGATGGGTGCTGGGGGGGTGGGGGTGTGCAGCCTGCACCCCTCATCCCCCCCCGTGTGCCCTAGCTGGGCGAGGGGGGAGCCGAACGAGCGGGGAAGGAGAGAGGAGAGCTGGGGTGGGGGGTCCTGCGGAGGGAGGAGGGGAGGGAAGCGAACGGTGATCCAAGAAAAGCCTACGTACATCCGAGGGCTCCAGGAGCGGGGCGCTGTGGCTGTGGCGGCCGTTCTGGGCGCTGCCCTTGTGCCCGTTCTGGTGCGGCGAGGCCGAGCGGCGGGGCGAGGGGGAGGACGGGCTGTGGCTGGAGCGGGCGCTGCTGCCCTTGGGGCCGTCCTGCCGGCGCTTGGGGCTTAGCCTGCGGGGCATCGCACCGTGAGCCGCCGGCACCCCCCTGCCCCGAGCCCGGCACAGCATCGCCCTTCGCCCGTCTCCGGCAGAGCTGCCGGCTGCAAGCCGGGGCTGAGACGGCAGGGCAGGCTTTGCCAAAGCAAGAAACGGGCTGAAAATCGCTGGTCTGTGCTTTCTCTAGTATTGAAACCCTGTCTGGGCACCACGTGCCCAAACCCCCCAGAGGTGCTGCAGCACCATCCCGCTCCCCTCCATCCCTCCAAGGATCCCCATCGTGGGGACACCTCTGCCACCTGCCTCCCTGCCCTCCATCCCCCAAGGGTCCCCATCCTGGGGACACCTCTGTGAGCCATCTCCCTGCCCTCCATGCCATAAGGGTTCCCATCCTTGGGACACCTCTGCCACCTTCTTCCTTGTCCTCCATTCCCCCATGGGTGCCCATCATGGGGACACCTCTGCCACCTGTCTCCCTGACCCCAAAACAGAGGCTGGGGGCAGCTGGGGTGGGAAAAGGGGTCCTGGGCTGCTCCTACCTGCCGGGGGATTTGGAGTCGCTGTCATCGGAGGAGAGCGAGGCGCTGTGGGAGCTGCAGGAGCTGCGCCGGTGCGAGCGCCAGGCTGGGGACTCACTGCGGGACCTGCGGAGAGGGCAGCCAAGGAGCAGGCTGAGACACCGGGGGGGCACGCAGGGGGGCCCACCGCCCTGCTCCCCCCGCCATCCCAGCCCCTCACCTCTTGCGCTCTTTGTTTTTCTCTTTCCGTTTGTTCTTGGGGCTTCGGGACCTGCAGGAACAGCCAAAAGCTGCAGAGACTGCAGATGGGAGTGGGGGCAGCACCTGGGGGGCCTTCCCCAGCCCCCCCAGAACCACCGAGGCTGCAGGAGGAGCAATGGGGAGGACCTGCCCGGGGCTGGGCTCCATTGAGCTTCAAAGCACGGGGGGGGCCCGGCTGGCTTTGGGGGGGCCGTGGGGCCACAGGCCAGTCAGCAAGGCTGGGCAGGAGGGGGTGGCAGTGGGAAGAGGGGGACCGGCTCTGCTCGGCATCCGCAGGGCTCAGGCCCGTTGTCACCTCTCCACTCATCTCGCCCTGCACCGGCCCCCCCGAGCCCCTCTGCCTGCCTGGGAACCCTTTGTCTGTTTTTTACTTCTTTCACCCTAAAATAGCGGTGCTGGCAGAGGGCATCTGCAGAGCAGGGCACAGCCGGGGCTCGCCCTGGCCACGACTGCCCAGTGTCATCCCTTCATCCCCGGGGGACATTCGGGGCCGTGTGTCACGAGGTTCGTCCCTGTGGGCGCAGGGGATGGGGACAGCAGGAGGGCAGGGGACAGGGGGTCCCTGACGGGGGAAGCTGGCAGCCAGCGCTGGTGGCAGTGGGGGGGCTCCCAGCAGCCGTCACTCTCACCTGTGTCTTCTCTTCTTCCGTGACCCCGACTCAGACCTGAGGGATGAAGAGGAGGCAGAGATGAAGGAGACACGCTGAGCCAGCCAGAGGAGAGCAAAGGCCGGGCAGTCCCAGGGGATGGGGACAAGGGCAGGGGGGTGGCCCTGAGATGGGCTGCTGGATGGGGCAGGTGACAGCTGCCGGGAGGAGGTGACAGCCCCACGAAGAGCCATCAGCATCCATCCCTGTCCATGCCTCCATCCTGCCCCAGCCCACGGGCCTGGGCACCCACCAACCAGCCCCACTGTGGCCAACCAGCCCCACCGCCCCCAGCCTGACATGGTGTCCATCCTACCTGTCACGTCTGTGTTTCTTTCCAGTCTTCTTTTTCTTTTCCTTGCGGATGGGTGAAGAGCTGTCGCAGCTGGGGAGTGGGGGGAAAGTGGGTGCCCTTGAGGGGGAAGCAAGGGACTCCCCATCCCCATGGCCCAGGGGGGTCCCATCCCACCACCCCCCGGCACCTCACTTCCCCTGGACCACCCTGGACCGCAGCATGAACATCACATGGAAGTTATTTCCTGGGGGGATTTGGGGTGGGGGACAGAAAGGGGATTTTAGCAGAAGGGTGCCAGCTGCCTTTGGTGCTGGAGCACCCGAATCCCACCGTGTCCCATTGCCACCTCGTGGGCTCCACAGCCTCCAGCAGGAGACGAGGCGGCCAGTTCCCACTGGGATTTCAGAGGGGAACAGTGGGTGGCAGAGGTCAGCCCATGCCCGGTGGCCTTGCATGCCCAGCGGGGACCCCGCAGCCCACCCAGTTCGAGAGGCACTCACCTGCGCTCCGAGCCGGGTTTCCTCTTTTTGCTGCCATGGGGAAGGCAGAGAAGAAAGGGACATTAGGGACAGAGTCCTACCCAGCTGGCCAGCGCTAACCAGGGAGGGGACCAGCGGGTAGACAGAGCCAGACCCTTCAGGGAGCCAAATCCTGCCCAGTGCTGTGCCCTGCAGCAGCTGGCTCCTTCCCAGCATGGACCGGGCAAGGTCCCACCAGTGGGTGCAGTCGGGTGGGCCGGCCGTGCATCCCACAGCGCTGTGTGTGCGTGTCGCACCATCGGTGCGTGCAGATGCATTGCACCTCTTGAGGATGCACATTTGGGGCTATACTGCCCCCCAAAGTGGGGGGACTTGCCCCACTGGAGTCTGGGGAAGAGGTGAGCTGGGAGGAGAGCTGCCCACCCAGGAGAGGGGACAGCACAGGGACAACTGGGGGACTCACCGGCTCCGGCGGTGACCCGATTTCTTTTTCTTTTTCTTCTTGGGCGGAGGAGAGGTGGAGCTGCTCGAGCGTCTTTTCACTCTGCAAGGAGAAAGCAGACAGGGTTGGGTGGAGAAGGGAGAGCCACCCAGGGGTCTCCTGGCCTCCGTGTCCCCCAGTGGGGGCCTGGCAGGCAGGGAGACATCCCCCCTCCCGTGCATGCCTGCTCCCCAAAATCCTTGCTGTGGTTCTGGCTGGACCTGTACTCGTGGTGGCCGCTGTCCTCACGGTAGCACTCGGCCGAGCAGTCGCACTGCAGCAGGCAGCCCTCGCCGTAGTCGGGGTACTCCGCCACGTACTCCTCCCCATCCACCCCATGGTGGTTTTCTATCACGCTGCCGAAGGAGGAAGCACAGGATTAATTCGGGGCTCCCTGTTCCCTGAATCCCACTGGAGCGGCTAGGGGGAAGCCCGGGGCAGCCCCAGCGCGGCTGCGGGAGCCGGGGGACATGCCCTCCACCACAGCATCCCCAGGGGACTTTGGTCACATCGCTTGAGGTCCACACGCAGCGAAGCCCCGCAGTGGGGCTCTTCTCGGGGTCTCCCTGCAGGGAATCCCTGCCAGGCTGGCAGAGGGACAGCCCCAGGCTCAGGCCACCATCTCCCCACAGGGTCCGGCCCTGGCACATCTGGAGCCCCCCTTGGCATTGCCCAAGCGCCGGGGCCGAGCGGGGGGCTGGGATCAGCCCAGGTAGGCGGCGGGGCTGGATTAGGGTGAGAGGAGCCGGCAGGAGGCTCGGGGGATTCGGGGGATTATCCGCTCGCTGGCTGGAGCTGCCCGGGATGATCCCGGCTTTGAGGCTGACGCCCCAGCATGCTGCCGGCTCAGCACCGGAGCTTCAGGCAGGTGATGGGTGATGTCCCCGCCAGGCCAGGTGAGATGGGGTGGGGGAACATCAGGCCTGGAGCCATCAGGGTCTCCTCTCCCCCCTCGAGTGACTTCATCAGCATTAATTTTTCCCGCTGCCATGGAAACCGGCAGAAGGTTGCCATTGACTACCGCGGCTGCGGGCAGGGCTCGGCGGAGGCCTGGCAGCTGGACCCGGCAGGCAGGAGGGACCCAGGAGTCCCCTGCCCAGCCTCTCCCTGCTGCCCCCCACCTCCCCGGTCCTCCTCTGCCATCAGCCCCAGGAGCAGCATCAAACCCCCCCCGAGGGCCTCTCGTTTGTTCTTGGGGGATGTAGGACATGTCACCCCGGGAGGGACTCGGCCATCCAGGTGCTCTGGAGGGAACCGTAACGGATGGGGATGTGCCTGGAGGGTCGTGGCATCACACCAGCCCAGGCGCTTCCCAAGGGAGATTTGCTCTCAGAAAGCCGAGGTGGGCTCCTCTGCCCTTCCCAGCCCGGAGGCGTGCGGCAGGGGATGCCAGTGAAGTGCAGCCCCCACGGCACCGGTCCCTTGGCAGCCCTGCCAGTGCCTCCGGCCGAGTGGAGATGCTCCGAGCCCCAGACGGCAGATCCAAGAGCCACACATGTTGGCATCCCTGGCCACAGGCAGGCCCTGGGCTGTTTAACCCAATTAAAAATGGTTTGGACCAAAACTACGAGCAAGGAATCCTCCTCCTGACCGCGGACAATCGCTCAAGCAGATCTTGGGCTCCCTTCGGTGCCGTAGCCATGGCTTTCTGGGTCCTCTCCAAGTGACTCCTGCCTTGGCCATGCCCCAAGGGCAGGAACAGCCTTTCAACCAGCACCCAACCATGGGAAAGGGGAGAAAACAGGAAAAGAGAGGAGCAAGCAGGGATAATTCCCTGTTGGACTCTGGTCTGCGAGCAGGCACTGCTCTGCGCCAGAACCTGCTGCCAGCATCTCGCCCATTAGCCATGCTCAGTGGCTCAAGACGGGCTTGTGCAGCCCCAATTATTCCTCCCCGCTCGACACACACTCGTATTTGTTTTCAATCCCACCAGCCTGTCCATCAAGCAGTTACTCCTTGGGGACTGGGCTGGGTCACTGGACTGTGCGTGCACAGAGCCAGGAGCTGGAAGAGCACAGAGAGCAAGCCAGGGACTCAGGTGGTCACGGCTCTGCTCAGTGCCTCAGTTTCCCCTGGGGAGTTTTGCAGATGATGCTGAGATTTCGCATCTGCTTTGAAACAAAAGCAGCCGGTTCAGGCTCATAGTCCCGGCAGCCAAAGACCGAGCTGTAAAAGTCCAGAGAGGTGCTGGAGCAGGACCAGCCCATGAGATGTTTTGCTGGGTACTCTCCCAGCCACCGCAAGGGCTGGGGCTCTTTATTTAAACTTTAATTAACTCCCTTGTCCAGCCTCTTCAACCAGCGCAGACCTTTTGCACCCAGGACATCCTCTGGCAGGGACTTTGGCAGCTCAGGTCCCCGCTGCCTGAAGAGCCACCTCCTTTGGACCAGGCTCCTACCAGCCCCCTCCAAGTGCCGTTAGCTTTGCTCTCCTCCGAGCAATCCTTTGCTCAGAGACTGCTCCTTCCAGCTCAGCACTATTATTTATAGCCCCTGGGCTAATCTTTAATGATTACCCTCTGTTTTAGAAAAGCAAGCCCACAAAGGTGACAGCTAGGGCTGCTTGGGCAACCTTAATGCACCTTCCGCTTCCCTATGTGCAGCCAGCCCTAACGAGCCTGCCCAGGAAGATGCCCCGGAGATGACTCATGTCCCCATGGGCAAAGGCCACTTGTTAACACATTGCCTTGATGTTTGGTGACCTGGGCAGGTTGGTTTTCCCCATGCCTTGGTTTTTCCTGCCTAGAAGAAGACCCTAAATGCTTTGGGCTACCCCAGGGCTACACGCCCCGTGTCCCTCCCTGCCCAGCGTGCCAGCAGAGCGGTGGGAGGAAGGCTTTTCCTGCCGCGGCTTCCCTGCCTCCCCCCTCGCCCTGATTTCCTGACCCTGATGAAGCATTAATATTCAGTGAACCTGCAGCATCTATTCCTGTCCCAAGTGACCTGGTTTCCAGGCTGATGGATGGTGCGCGCCGGGCCAGCCACGCTGCCTGGGCCATTAAGCATCATGCAGATAAATCATCATCGAGCCAGGGCGGACCCTCGTGAGGCTGGGAATGGTCCTGCGTGGGGTGGGAGGAGCGTGTGGCATGTCCCCAGCAGGAGCTGGGCTGCTTCGGACACCTAACCTGAGCCCCAGGCTGCCCCAGGGCAGAAGCAGCCCCCAGGGATCAGGCAGCATGAGGAGCAATTAGGAAGCAGATGCATGGGGCAGGAGCTCCTTGGAGAAGCGTCTTCCGTGGGGCTCCTTGGGGTGACACCAGTCTGACGGAGACGCAGGCTCTGGGTCTACCCAGGTGAGAAGCAGGCTCGAGCCCTGCCTATCCAGCCTGGGCCCCTTGCAACAGAAATTATTATCATTATTATTATTAATGATTGTTATTAACGCTAATATTTCTAGGGTTACAGAACAGCAGCCAACCTGCCGAACCATCGCCAGCCGAGCTGAGTTACCCCAGCTTCACACCCGGAGACAGGAGGACTATTCTGCACTGTGGAGTTAAGAGCAAGGGCTGGAAACGGGTGCCCTCGCCTGGCTGGAGGCAGAAGCAGCGATTTCAGCCCTGGGGAGAGCAGGAGAGGTGACCCGAAGAGGCAGGAGCAGGCAAAGGTGAGGCACAGCAAACCCGCAGCTTGGTCTCTGCCGCTGGCTGGTGGGGCGAGCCAAGCATCCAGACCTTCTGTGCTTCGGTTTCATCATCTGTGCCAGCAGCGTTGCAACGCTGACCTCTCCATACAGCACTCTGAGATGTCCAGAAGACCAGTGCAGGATAACCTCTAACCTCTCCAGAGGTAGGATCCTGACTCAGAGAGGCAAACCCTGCCTCTAACCTACCAACTGACCAACCAATCATCCAGCCAACCAACCACTGATCCAAAACACCATCCATCCATCCCTCCAACTCTGTATACCCTCTCTATGTCCATCCAACCATCCCTATATATATGCCCTCTCTGTATCAATCCACCCACCCATCGATACTCAGAGATGTGTTTCTCTGGGATGAGGGACAGACAGGATGCATGGACAGGCCAACTCGGAGCTGCCTCACTTACATTTGGCGCCCGTGCTGGTCCTCCCTGGTGAGCACGCCTTCCTTCTCCATCAGCATTTGCCGAAAGGTCCCCACTTTCTGCCGGATCTCCTCTTCGGAGTACCTGGATGGGCAAAGACGCGGTCAGGGCTGTCGTGGCCGGAGCGTAGGCTCCCCAGGGACCTGCTGAGGACCTCCATACCTTCGGGAGTGACATGTGGCCCAAGGGGCTGGTCAGAAGGAGAGGTGGCATGGTGACGGTCATCAGGGTCTGGAGGACAGTAAGTCCCTCCACTTGGTCCCCTGCCACCACCCTCTATGCCCTCTTCTCTCCTGCCCGCCCCTCCCAGCAGTACTTGACAGAGGAACAGACATCAGGAAGGAGTAAAAGAAGAGGATGACCATGAAGTTGCCATTCCCTCCCCTCTGCCCCAGGTTTTGGGGCACATCTCCTCTGAAATCCCCTCAGTAGCACCAGCATCGCAGCTGGAGATGCCGGGTTTCATGCTAGGCGCCTCTGTCCCATCGCGAGCCTCCCTCACTCATCCCCGCGCTGCGCTGGGGCCCCAGCAGCCGAGCCAGCTCTGCGCTAACGCCGAACGCTGACTCAGGCCGCTGCAGGGTTATTAACGAGAGACACTAATCACTTTGTCCCTGGCATCTGAGAACAGCCGCGGCAAACCACAGCGCTCCAGCCGTCCCTGAGGCATCCCAGGGGAGGGACGGGTGACAGCCCAGGGTGGGTGGTCCTGTGCCGCATCCCGCGGCTGCACAAGGGCGCTGAGCATCCCCCTCGACCAAAACCATCCAAACGGAGGGATGCAGTGGAGGGACCCGCGGTGCTCTTGGCATCGTCCCTGGGGACAGGGCAAAGGGAGAGGGACCCCATGTCACCACCACACCGCCACCCTGGGAGGGAAGGGGTCGGGCTCTGTGTGCGACCCTGCCCTCACCCACGCTGTCTGCAGGGGCTTCTCGCGGCCCATCCTCACCGTCACGTCCCATCGCCACTAAGGAGCCCAGAAATCGGGGTGTCACAGCCTGGCCGAGCCCTGCAGTCCCCGAGGCTGGCACCTTGCAGAGCCCCTGGGTGCCCCTGGGTGCCCTTGGGTGCCCTGGGTGCAGAGGGGCATGTGGCAGCACCCACCCCCCCTGTGGTGCCCACAAAGGGAAGCAGCAGGGAGAGGGGTATTAATATTAACGAGCTCATTTGCACTGAAAGGCTCTCATTAATTCCCCAGCCGGCCAGGACTCCTGCGCAGGAGGGCTGCTAACCGGGCACGGAGACATCCCGGCTGCTTCCCCTCGCCTTGCACCCTGGCTGAGCACAGGGGGCCCTGAAAACAGGGCAGCACCCCCAAATGCTGCTCTGCACCGCGCCCTCGATGGTGGTGCAGCCAGCTGGGCAGAGTGCGGCCATCCCACAGGGACGGAGACGCCAGCCCCGGCCATCCCACGGCCATCGGGCGGCCAGCGGCAGCAGGAAGATGTCTGCCCGAGAAGATGAGCATTCGCTGCAGCACATTCCAAACGCGGCTGATGCTCTCGGAGAGGGGACGTGAGGCCAAACAGGAGGTGACAGATGGGCCACTGCGGCTGGGCTGTTAGCAAATCTGCGGGGGACAAGGCCAAGTCGAGGAACCCCCCTGCACCCAGAGATCCTGTGATGGAGGCCGGAGCACCCCCCCAGCCCCTTCCCTCCTGCACCCCCCGGCACTGCTTATAACCCTGTTGGAGGGATTTTGGTTTTGCGTTTAACACATAGAATGGATTTGGGAAAGAAAGAAAAATTGCTGACGCTTCTTTTCCAGACCAGAAATCCAGCCTGCAGGCAGGGAATAACCACGCAGGCAGCCCGGAGCGAGCAGCAGCCGGGTGCAGCGCAGGCAGGAGGAGCCATCCGTGTTTAAGGAAACAAGGGAGCGCTTAAATCCCCGGAAAACCTCCTCTGCTGTCCCATCTGCTCATCCCGAGGGTCCTGCCCTTGGCAATAACTCCCCCGAGGCTGTGGCCAGGATGAGGCCCCCGGCTCAGGCAGAAACCTCAGGGGTGCAAAGCGCTTCCTGTGCAACCCCCCCCCGAGAGCCCCTGCGCGGAGGGGAAGAGCAGGCGGAGGATTAATCAGGTTGACCAAGATTATCACTGTAATTATATTATCATTTTGGTGTATCACCATCATCATCGTTATTAATAGACTTAATAATAGCAAAGGCAATTATAGCAATAACAACAATACCGGTTGCAATATTACTATTACCCACTGCAGTAATGATACTACTAGTAGTAAGATCCCTAGTAGGGCGCGGGAACCCGACAGGAGGCTCTGGGCTCCCCAAGGCGCCAGGTCAGCCTTATTTATTTCCATAACGACAAATTAGGCACAATCATTATTCCAGTCTGTGTGAGACAATTTAATTCTAGGTCACGCTTGCGCTCTTAATGAAAGCCTTGGCGAAGCCTTCCCTCAATCCATTTTCCTTCTCCCCAGCTGATACCAGTCCCTGTCTACCCACGTGTGCTGGAGAGTGTGCCCCATCCATCAGGTTTTAGGGAGCTGTCAGGGGGGTCAGGCTGTTTGGCTGGTGCCGGAGCTGTGGGGCAGCCGGCAGCACGGCCATGGGTCCGGCGGGGATGGGGGTCTCCTCGCTGGCCCCCCAGCCCCTCCTGCCCACCCGGGCAGGGATGCTCTCCGGCCCCTCGGGTTTCCCCCTGGCCCTTTGCGTCCCCAGGGGAAAGGAAAGGCTGGGGGGCAGCTCACGGTGCCTGGCCAGGGGCACGGCAGGACAGGGGGATCCTCTCACCCCAAAACTGGGGGGAGAGAAGGAAGGCAGGACAAACCGAAGCACCAAAACAGCCTCACCTGGGACTAAACCCCAGCTCTCCTTCATCTCCCCAGCATGAGAGACCGAGACAGACCACGTCCCACCCCAGGCGTGTGGGGCACGTGCTGGGTGGCACCGACAGCTTGCATGACTGTGAGCAACTCGCTCCTCCCTCCTGCCTCGGCTCTGCCGGCACGATGAGCTGGGAGCCCAGAGTTCCACGTGGAGGGGCCAGAGCGAGCTTCCAACGTGTGTGTGGATGAACTCCTGGGTCTGCCTTTCTTGGAGGCATTTAGCTTCACAAACCAACCCACCAGTCCACCCCAAAGTGGATTTACTTCCAAGTGGGGACATTTGCCACATCAACTTATTTTTTTAGAGAGGAAAAAGGAGGAGAACAAGGTGCGAGTGGGTCAAAAGGATCCCAAGCCATGGAGTCTACCTCCAGCCCAGCCCCGATCTCCCGCCACTCACCCCTGCTCCTCCATCATCTCCTGCAGCTCCATGCACTTCAGCTCCACCCGCCGCTTGCGCTCATGGTCCAGGATTTCCCGGTGAGCCTTCTTCACCAGGCTGGGCTCCACCAGGCGCACCTCCTCCTCCCCCTTGTGCCACGTACCCGAGGCACCGGGCTGCGAGAAGCCGTTGGAGGCTTCCTGGGGCGAAGGCACGTCAGCCCCGTTGTTGTAGAGAGCCATGCTGGCGTGGGCGGCCTTGCCGCCAGCAGCACCTGGGAGGGAGAAAAAGAGTTGGGGGTCAGTCCCTGCCCCGGTTTCCCTCTCACCCCATGACAGCGAGGGGATCCCGCCAGGACCCGAAGACAAAATTTGTCTCAAAAGAGGTGTGGGCACAGCAGGTTGATGGAGACGGCGACTGAGAGATCTGGGTCTTCTGCCAGTGCCCTTCCTTGCCCTTGCCTCAATTTCCCCATCTGCAAAGCAAGGCTGGGGCTACTCCCATCACCACGCTGCGAGGGCTGGCTCATGGACAAGAGAGGAGGATGCTCTGCGCCAGCCTCGTACCGGGGAAAGCCTGGCAAAGCGTGGGTCTGTGGCACCCGGAGCCATACGGTAGCTGTGGGACAGGCGGGCAGGGGTCCCTCCGAGCCCCACAGACCCCGTGGTCAGCTGCTGCAGGTTTGGAGCAGGGACGGACATCCATCCTCACAGCCCTCGGGGACAGCCCTGGGCACTGTCCCCACCTAGCAAGGGGATGGACCCAAAGGCCTCAGATATCCCCTTGCACTCCCCAGCTGCACTGGCCAGCGAGGTTGTAGCCATGGGACATCCTGATGTCTGGCCCAGCCAGCAAACGCCTGCCGATGCCCGCCGGCAACGGCCTGGCACCCTCCGGCAACGGCCCGGTGCCAGCTGCAAGGGCAGGTGACGCTCCCCACCGGCTGCTGCCCGCCTGCCTTCTCCCTGCTCTTTCACCTTCACGTGTCCCTGCCTCCTCCTTCTGCCACCACAGCCGATGTGTCCTCACTTGGCTCCAAAAATAACCCCTTGGAAGAGGACAACCGTTCCCGTGTGGCACTGCCGCGCTGAGGCTCCGGCTGATGCTCCCTGAGCCTGGGGGAGGACATGCTCCCAAATCTCCAGGAGCACAGACACAACCCTGTCTCAGCAACCTCAGGCCCTCGGCGCACGGCTGAGCACCCATTCCTCGGTCTCCCCATCCTGCGATGCCCCGGTTCCCCTGCCCAAAGCACCAGCCCTCCCCCCGGCACGGGATGCCCCCACCAAGCTGGCTTTGGGCTCAGAGATGCAGCTTTTGTCAGCAGCCGCTTCTCCAGGGTGTTTCCATCCAGGGACCCCGCCGGAAAGGCTTTTCCAAGGATGGGTGCTGTCTGCACGTCGTTGCCTACGTGGGAAGCAGCCAGCCCTCGCCCGTGATGCCCGGGGTGTCTGAGACATGCTGCCGAAGGAGGATGGGGCCAAACGCTGGCGCGGGGAAGGAGGGATCCCTCAGCCGAGGGCATGGGCGTGAAGGCAGGACAGACGGACCACAGACTGATCCGCACCGTTCCGAGGCCAGGGAGGGCTCGCTGCTCCCTCTGTGCTGTTCCAGCGGGATGCCAGGCGGTTCAGAGCTTTCTGTGGCCGTGCCAGGTGGGACAGAGCCGGGGTGGGAATGCAGATCGCCCGCAAGAGGCTTTGAGGATGTTTCTCCACTGTTCGAGGAGAGAAAAACCCTCGGAGCCCTCCCCGGAGCGGCGGGGGCCCTAGCCTGGTGAGAAGGCATCTCCCACCCTGTGGCATCCCCAAGGGACGCCCCCGGCTTTCCCGCTGCCACTGGCTGCCCCACGCACTCATTTGTCTCCTGACGAGCCTGCCCAGGGAGGACAGCAGCTGACTGCTTAATTACAAGGCTTTTTTTTTTTTTTTGCTTTTTTTCCCCATTATTACCGTGCAGAGAGGAGCCGGCAGCCTTCGTTTCTGCAGAGGCACGGAGGAGCAGGCAGTGGGAGGTGCTGCCAGCAGAGCAGGAGCCGGCCGGGGCTCTCTGCACCCCCAGATGCTCAGACCCGTTAGAGCAACCAGAGGGTCCCTCGGTCCCCCCTTGCCTGCAGAAGGAAGGGCAGCACCCCCATTTCAAGCCCCATGACGCCCCACAGCAAGGACCTGCCCCATTCAGCCCTCCCTGCCCAGGGGGGACCCCCGAACTCGCCCCCCTCCATGTCCCAGGGTGGCCGTGGGCCAGAGATGGGAGAGATGCTGCAGAAAAACCTGGCTTGGGGGCTCCTCTTCCTCCTTCCCCCATCAGGGCATGAAGCCAAAAACCAGGAAGGAAATTTGGGAATGGGGGAAGCTCCCCATTGGGAAACCCTCACCCACCGAGGGGCTCGGGGAATGAGAGGGGGAGGGAGAGGATGCCTTTCACAGCAGCCTCGGCTTGCTTTCCCCCAGGGGGAATTAATTTTATCCTGAGCCCAGCAGTGGGTAAATTCATTGCTGCGAAACCTTGAGAGCGTGTGGGATATACAGCCGGGCAGGTAGATGGAGGAGCGAGCGAGATAAACCGGCAGCTGGACGGTACCTGCGGGTGAGGGCTGCACGGTGGGGGAGGCACGGGGATCCCACCGGGAAATGCTCCCTGTCTCTGTAAAAAGGATGCAGCTGGAAGTATCCCCCTTGCACCCAGGGCCGGGCAGGTGGAGCCAGCCTGGGGATGGAGACTGCACTGCGTCCCAGTGTCCCCTCAGGCGTGAGCAATATCCACCGTGAGAGCTGATAGCAGCCACCCTGCCTCAGCCACGGCACGGGCGGGAAAACAAAGGAAGAGAAAAACCACCCGCGAACCCCCTCCGGTTATCAGGAGCAAAGCCGGACCACAGGCAAAAGCCCTGGGTGGAAAACGGAGCCAGTCCTACATCTCTGGTGACAATGGGGACAAGGCATGGGGGCAGAGGGAGTCCGTGTCCCCCAGGCTGGATCTGTGCCCTCCCTGTCCCCAGAGGAGACCCCCAGTGACAGCCCTGCACCTGCAAGGGACGGCTCGGGGACGCAGGGTGGCCGTCACCACCACGACCTCCCTCCATCGGCCACCGCGCCGGGACCGCCCGGCTCTGCCAGCTCGCGCCGGCACCAAACCCGTCAGCGAAGGCAGCATGGCCCTGCCCGAATGGCAGCAGCTTCCTGCCTGGCTCAGCGCTCCCCCCGATAATAAAGACGATGGTTAAATATTTCATTATCTGCAGTAATTACCCACAAATCATCAAGCACTGGCAGCCCGCTGCCCGGCCGCCTCGCCGAGAGGGAGAGGAGGCATCCTGGGGCAAGCACTGCGCCATGTCCCCATGGACTCCTAAAGGATGCGGGATGTGGCCAGGGACAGTCGCTGGCATCCGTCCCCACCACGCAAATCCCCTTAGTGCCACCCAGGAGGGCTCAGCCCCTCTGGCACCACGGGCGGGAGCTGCTGGGGAAATTCCTGGGCAAATCTCTCTCTGCCCGTTTTGCCGAGCCACTCACACATATGTGTTGGGATCCCGATCTTCCCCGCTGGCGCTCCACGTGCCACCTTGGGGCTTGGGGAGGTCAAAACAGCCTTTTAGCTCGCAGATGCTTTCTGCCGCCGGGATTTGAGCTTTTGGAAATGTTCAGAGCTGCCCCGTCCCCATCCTCCATCCTCATCTTCCATGCCCATCTTCATTCTCATCCTCCATATCCATCCTTCATATGTATACCCATCCTCCATCTCCAACCTCCATCCTCATCCACATCCTCCATCTCCATCCACCATCCTCATCCCTATTCTCCATCATCATCCCCATCCTCCATCCTCATCCTCCATCCCACGCCTTACCCCAAGCACAGGGACCAGCCCGGCACGCCGCGTCTCTCCCTCCCTCCCCAGCCACGCTGAATCGCACCCAGGGTGCGGAGGACCCGGGCACCAGCGTTGCCGGCTGGGCAGAGGCCAGGACAGACAGAAGGACACACACACTGCACTGTGCCCCTGACACACGGGCAGGACAGGCCCCGCCAGCTTGGGGTGCAAGGACCAGCCTTGGAACGGAGCTCCCTCCCTGTGGGCTGGGACCCCCGGGATGCGGCCGTCCCCCCCGTCCCAGCCCGGGGCTGTCCAGCCTGCGCTTGGAAGGGAAGCTCCAGCCCGAAGGGAAAGAAGAAAACAAGGAAAATGAGCAGAAAAGTGTTATTTCACCAAACTGCTTTTGCCCTTTTATTTTCCAGCCCAGAAACAACCCCCTTCCCAGCCAACCCTGCTCAAATCCCGCCGCGGGCACCGCTCGGCTCCCCGGCCGTGCCTGCAGCACCCGGGGCGTGGGGCTGTGCTGGAGGCAGCTGCCCGTCGCTCCTGCCCGCTGCCGCCGCAGGGCCCTGCCACACCGTACTGCGGATGAAGCCGCTTCCCCAGCGGGAGCGGGGATGGCAGCGGGGGCTGGCGGTGCCTGGGTGCTCTCCCGGCATCTCCCCCTCGGCGGGGAAAGGCGGCAGCGGTGCCTGGGCATCCTCCCCTCCCTGCCTCGGTGCTAATTAAAGCCGCCTCCGGCTGGTGCTCGATTAATTCTCACCACATCCAGCTGCACCAGCCAGGGCGATGGCGAGCACCCGCGTGCCGGGGATGCGGGCACGGGATGCAGGCGGTGAACCCGGGCTTGGACCACTCGTGCACCGAGTGTGCCAGAGCTCAGTCTCAACAAGCGGGAGACAACCCAGCTGAGGGCAGGGACCCTCCAGCCCCACCGGACAGGGTGAGAGGGGTGGCCCCCGTGGTTCCCTGGCTGCCGGGGTCTCATTAGGGCACACCACCACCTACCGAAATCATAACCCTGTCCCCAAAGTGTTTACAGCCCCGTCCCAGGCTGCTCCCTGCCCGTGCTGTGCGGCTTTTTTTCATGACAAAAAAATGCTAGAATGTGACGGCAAGGCAGCCGGCCTCCTCTAAACATCTGGCCAGAATTACAAGGAGGAAAAGTCTGGGGTTGCTGCCATTAATTGGGCTGACTTTCTCCAGAGCTGCTTTCACCAGCCCCAGAGAGCCAAAACCCATGAGTCAGACCTCGGAGAAGCCGAAAAAAAAAAGGTAAAATTGGCTTTAAAATTGTAGCCAGTTTGGGGCTCGTCAGCGCTGCCTCCCAGCGCCGAGCCAGCAGGGATCCTGCCTGCGGGAAGGGGCAGCGGGAAGGGGTTGGTTACACCCGTCCCAGCCCCTCCATCCGTATTTTCCTGACCCCAAGCCCAGAGCATCCCTTGCTCTAACTGCCCGATCGGAATTTGACCCCTCACAGACTTTAAAGCAATTAATAAAGAATACGCGGATGTTGGCTGGGGGGGGTCATGAGCTGGGTGAGGGCTCACTACTGCTGGTGCATACCTACGTCTGTGCATATATATATATATATATTTTAAATAGATGAGGAGGCTGGTGGAGAAGCTAAACAGTTGCTAAGCAACCGGGCTCCTTCCCAGCTTGGGGATGTAGGGATGGGGGAGCCAGGGGTGGGGACGGGTCCCCCCCACCGGACAGGCACCGCACAGGGGTGTGGGCAGCGGAGATCCATCAGCTCCCCTGGGAGATGCTCGGGAGAAAAGGGCCCAAAGGAGGGCAGGGAGTTGGGCTTCACTCCTGTCCTCAAAATGCCGTGGCCAAAGCCCCCCCAGCCTGAACCCCTTGGGGTGCTGGGGAGACTGAGCAAGCCCCGCTCCCAGCTCCGGCTGGAGGAGAGCTGATGGGAAGGGGGGGTCACACCATGATGGGGACCAGCCCCAGGGGACCCCTGGACCCCTGCAGTCATCCCGTTCCTGAGCCAGGGATGAAGGAAAGGAGGAGAAACACGTCCAAGTGATGGCAGCAAACCCCCCCGTGCTGAGTAGAGAGGCAGCGGGTCCAGGCGATGGGTTCCCCTGTGGGACCCCCCAGCCCCGCACCCCCCCTGGCCTCGCTCTCCCCACCCCCTTGGGGCCACCACAGCCGCCAGCAGCCAAGGGACTTGCAGGCAGCCCCAGCAGGCAGGGCTCGGGCGCTCGCTGTCCTGCCAGACCTTCGCCATGCCCGAGATGCTTAAATAACGGCATCTCTGGGCAAGGACAGAGGGGGGCAACAGCCAATTCCCCCCCAGTTTTGCATCCTTGGGGACATTTGCTTTGCTGGGCAAGGAGTGAAGAGGAGGCACAGGCAACCCCATGGCCCATCGCTACTTGGGGGGGAATAATAATAATAATAATAAATAATAATAATAAAAGCCATTTTTGAGCACATGGAGGGGGGGCGACTGTCACAACAGGGTCACCTTCCCTGATGGGGACACAGTCCTGGTGAATGACCCCTGAGGCCAAGCACTGCAGGTACGGGGGGGGTCATGGCCGGCGCAGGGGGAGCGTCCAGCCGGGGATCCCCCCCCGCCGTGGCTGGCTGGGCGGTTGTGTAACGGGAGGAGCTATTCCGGGGTTTGAGCACATTATATAAGCCACAGGCCACCTGGCCGGTGAAAACGGGAGCTGGGAGACAGGGAGGAGGAGGATGAGGAGGAAGGGCTTTTGGGATCGGGGACACTCCCGCCGGCAGAGCCCCTGCAGCAGGGACTAAACCCATGGGGTGACCTGCACCCCCCCAGGCACCCCCTGACTGGAGATGTGGGGTGAGCACCCTCCGTTCCCCGCCTCCAGCAGCTCCCAGGAGCAGCTGCCACACGTCCACCCGTAGCCAGATCCATCCCCCGGGCAGGAGACCCTTTGCCTGGGGCGGGGGGCAGGGGAGCCCCATTTCCTTGGCATCAGGGACAAAACCAACCAAGAGCCCTGCACTCCTCCGCCTGCCTGACAAAGCCTCCGCTCATCGTGCCCAGCGGTGACCAAGGACCGAAGGCTCCCCTAAAAGCTGCCCAATTTCTGGCTCCAAAAGCCCCTGCCTCTCCCCGTACGCGTTGCCAGGATGAGTCCCTGGGGCAGGGGGAGGCAGGCGGGATGCGGGGGGAGGCAGGCGGGATGTGGGAGGAGGCATCGTGTGAGGTTGTGCTGGCAGAGGGGGACAGAGCGAAGGTGTTGTGTCTTTGGACACAAGCACCATGCGCTCCTGTCCCCAAAATCCCCCCCACTGAGGGTGTCCCTATGCTCCTGCCAGACATGAACCCACACACCAGGGCTCGGAGACCAGCTGGGACACAAGCACCTGCACCCTACGAGATGGTCCTCGGGATTTGCCATCAACCTGAGACGCCCCCAAACACCGGCAGCCCCCAGTTGCCCCCCACCCCCGCAGCAGCAGGAGCGCAGACAAGCCAAGAAACATCCACAGTCTGAAATCTCTGCTCCGGAGGGGATGAATGAACCCCGCGTCCCCTGAAAGCCACCTGCTCCCCCCAGCCGTGGCCCCTCACCACCAGCCCCCCACCATGGCACAGTCCTTCCATCCCTGGGGCCAAACCTCCCAAACCCAGGAAGAAGCAGCACAAAACGCTCCCGAAAGCCACCCAGCCGCCGCTCAGGCTCCCCCGGCTGCCAAGCCTTGCCCCTCTCCTTCCCCCGCGCAACACCCGCAGGGTTTGAAATCTCACCAGCCGAACCTGGAGCTGCAGGGCCCCCCTCCCCGGCACAGCCTGGGGGTCGGCATGGAAGAGAGAGGGGTTTGGGGGCTGTTATCTTGGCCTCGTCTCCCAGCTGCACCCCACAAGGCACCAGCATTTGCTGGGGGTTCATTGCCGTCCCGTCCTTCCCAGCCCCGTGGTGCGAGCCAAAAAAGCGCTGCTGGGGGGTCCCGGCCTGTCTCCCCACAGCACATGGGAGAGGGACGCGGGGTGCCCCCCAGCCAGCCCCCTCCCTGCACCGGGGAGCACCTGACAGATCCACGTCCCTGGAGGGACCCCCTGCGCATCTCACCTCCAGGCTCCTGACCCCATCCCGCACCCCCAGGAGCATCGCACCCCAGGGACACCCCTGCCACCTGCCTCCCTCTGGGGTCCCCAGCCACGCCAGCACCCACGAAGCGCTGCACCCCTTGCTCAGCCCTGCCGTCCGCATCCCTTTGGGGACCCCAGTTCCCTGGCCCCGAGGAGCGGTGTAACCCCCCCCCCATCCCTTTCCCTTCGGGGTCCTCAGCCCCCCTGCCCCCAGGGAGCATCACAGCCCCCCCGCCCCTGTCCCTCGGGGGTTCCCAGCCCCCTGCACCTTTCAGCAGCCCCCACCCCGCCACCCGTGTCCAGCGGGGTCCCCGCCCCGCCCGGGGCCGACTCGTCAGCCAGGCCCGGGCCCGGCCGCGCCTCACCTCGCCCCGCCGCCCCACCGGGCCCGGTCCGGCCCGGAGCCGCCGCCGCCGGCCGCTGCCTGCGCCGCCCCGCTGGGCCCCGCTGGGCCCGGCCCCGCTCGGCCCCGCTCGGCCCGGCCCGGCCCGGCCCCTCCCGGCCCGGCTCCCGGCGCGGCGAGCGCGGCCCCTCCTGAAGTGCTGGACAGCTCCGCGACACAGAGCCGCCCGCCGCGCCAGCGCGCCGCCCGCACCGCACAGCGCCGCCTGCCGGGCGGAGGGCCGCCCGCACCTCCCGGGGCCCCCGCACCCCCCCGCACCCCCCCGCAGCCCCCCGGACACCCGCGGTAGCCACCTACCCCCCCATCTTATCATAGAGCCGGCTGCTCCCCATCTCCCAGCACCTGTAAGTCTCCCAAATGCCCCCTCCACCTTCCTCCCCACTTCTCAACACCCACCTGCACCCCCAAGCCCCCAAATCCCCCCAACAGCCCACTCCCCCCCAGTCTCCAAAGCTTCACCTTGGGGTACAGCGCCAAACACCGGCCACCAAGGTCCCTGGCCAAGCTGCTCACACCTGAGGGATGCAATTGCCAGAAACCCCCCCTTCCTGTACTCTACCCTCTATCCCACCCTGTATCCCATCCCATCCCATCCCATCCCACCCCATCCCATATCCCACCCTGTATCCCATCCCACCCCATCCCGTATCCCACCCTGTATCCCATCCCACCCCATCCCGTATCCCACCCTGTATCCCATCCCACCCCACCCCATCCCAGCAGGTACAGAGGCATTTGGGCTGGGTGGGGGAGCCAAGCAAGGGCTGGGGCGATGCAGGACATGCCAGGTCCCCACCGGGGATGTTGCCCAGTGCCGCAGCACAAGTGATGAGTCGGTGTTAATGAGCCCGTAATTAATTCTCATTTCCTCCAGCGATGTCAAGCACTTGCCCTGCTTGTGGGCTGGGAGCCAGTGAAGCTCAGGGGGAAGCTCCCAGTACAACCAGTGCCACCAGTTCTGGTCCCAGTTAGCCTGGCGCTGAGCAGCAGCATGGCAGGATCAGGCCGGAGGAGGAGGAGTGCTCAGCCGGGATGGAGCAGGGATGCCAGGAGGGAGCAGGCTGAGTGTGAAAAGAGAAGGTGCACTGAAAATCCCCAAAAGGACCAAAAAATAGCGAAAGCCCCTGAGGTAGCTCTGAACCAGCCCTGCGACGCTCAGGGTCACAGCCCCTCCAAAATCACCCTGTACCGTGCCATCATGGTGGGGTACGGGGTACCCAAACCTCTCCAAAGCCACCCGGAATGCCCACACCGTGCTCATGGCAAGGGACGGGGTACCCAAAGCACCCCAACGCCACCCCACAGCCACCCACTGTGGTCATGGCGAGGGCTGGGCTGCCCAAAGCAGCCTGAAGCCATCCCGGCTGCTCTGCCGGGGCCCCGGCCAAGGACACCGTACGCACCTGGCTGGGGACACCTCGTCCCCCTCCAGGTGCCCCCCACCCTGTGTCTCAGTGCATCTGCAGTCCCTACAGCTCCCTCCTTAATTTGGCTGCTCGTTTCCAAGCAGAGAGCTAACAAAGGCACCGGGGCATTTCTCCACAGTGGGTTTGCCTCGGAGCGGAGATTTGAGGAGGGAGCTGCACTGGGGACAGGGAGCCAGAGCTGGGGTCTAAGGGGGCTTTGGGGGCAGCCCAGGCTGGAGAGACGTGTCTGGGTGGGGATGTCCCCACAGCGGGTGGCAGCTGGGTGATGCTCTGCTCCCCCAGGTGCTCTTGGCAGCACTGGACCAGGGACCAAACCGCTCCCAGCAGCGCTGCTCACCAGCGCCAGCACAAAATCACTCATGGTGGCCAGAGCCACTGTCCCTCACCTTCTTCCCCATCCCCACGCACAAGGGACAGGGGATCCCCGTGGGTCAAGGTAGCAGCAGACCATGGGGATGGGTCTAACCAGGGGGATGGTGCCCAGCTGAGACAGGATGGAGGGAGCTGGCATCCTCTTTCCATGAGGATTAAACACACATTTGGGGTTGTTCCCAGCAGCTGCTCTGCAAAACCCACGGCCCACGTTCATTATCCGTCACCCTCTCCTGAGGTTAAACTCGGTGGTGTGACAGGGCCAGACTAAAACTCCCCATCTGCTGCATAAGGAGGGGCTGGGTCAGACCCCCTAAACACAGGTGGGTGGGACTGGGGGACAGCTCAGAGCCCCTGCACCTCCTCAGCACCACCACCCCCGAACCAAGCACCCTGCCCGGATGGAAGCCATGGGCGGATGGAAGCCATGGGTATTACAAAGCCACGGGTGGGAGCCTGGCCGAGGGCAGGGGGTTCTGCAGCCACAGCAGCGTTGGGCAAGCGGGGACACCCACCAGCAGCCAGTGCCCTGGGGACGGGGAGACTTCCCAGAGAGCTGCTCCCGCCCAGTGCCAGCCACGCACCGCCGGCAGCCACCCACGGGGTGCGAGATGTCTGTGTCCTCCCATGGCAGGGCTGCCTGAGCATGCAGACACACGCGTGCACGCATCAAGCAGATGCCACACACCGCTCACCCCCAGCTCCAGGGCAGCCTGTCCCTGCCTGAAACAGCCACAGGAGCTGGGAGAGGGGCTGCAGGAACTGCAAACAGTTATTGTAGGGACTACTTAAACAAGGGGCTTGGCTATGCACTGGACCGGCTCTATTAAACTCTGGCCAAGCAATGGGGCTGAGCGTGAGAGCTGCAGTGCAGCCCCCCAAGCATCCCCAGGGCCGCTGCTGCCCCCCGCCCCCCGCCTTTGTCTCCCCTGTCCTCCCCAGGGCGAGAGCAGATGCCACCTCCTAGGAGAAGCCTCCTGCGTGGCCAGGGCCTCTCCTGGTTTAATGCCGGAGGGGGAAAACAGCCCGTGACAGGGAAAATCCAGCATCCCCAGGGTAAACCCATGCCCTTTGCACCGCTGTTATCTTTCCAACACCCGCAGCGTCCGCAGAGCTGAATAATGCATCAGGCCCTGGGAAACAAAGAGGATGGGGGGATGCAGTCGGGCCCACCCACAGCAGGAACAGCCGCACGGGGAGAGCGTGGCATGGGGGGGCAGCAGCCCCACGGCGCTCCCCAGGCTTGGCTGGGCGCTGCCGGGAGCCAGGGCTTTGCGGCGGGGCCACGTTGGGCTTTGGGCAAGAGCCTGGGAGAATAGCGATGGGAGATCTAGTACAGCCCAGGGTGCAGGATCCCAGCCAGAACCATGCCTGGAACGGGATGGAGAAAGGCAATAGCCATCCGGGTGAGAAAAAAAACAGAGAAAAGCAGCAAGAAAAGGCTGCCAGGCAGGCAGAGAGCTGGGGGGGGTGTGTGTGTGTGCGTGTGCAGCCAGGAGAGCAGCACGAAGGGATGATCTGGTGGAGAACAAAAGGGGAGAGGATGGAAGGAGCGGGGAGAAGGGACAGTAATTGCAAATAAACAGGCTGAGCCAGCCGCAGCTGGGGGGGAGAGGAAGAAAATAATCACTTGAAAGAAACAGAGGATTCGGGAAGGAGAAAAAAAAAAGGGGATAAATAATTAAAGGAGATCAAACGAGGCAGGCAGCAGAACAGGCCTAATTGCAAGGATTCGTACTGAGGTTCGACATCTCCACCAGCCGCCTCCTGATGCAGAAGAAAGGGCGGCCGGGAGCGGCTCTGCCACGCGGGGAGCGTGCTGCTGGCGCGGCACAGGCAATAGCCCCTGATCAAAGCCCCGCGCTGACTTTTCTTGATGCTCAGCAACCCCGCCGGAGCGGCGAGGGAGCGGGGAGGAAGGAAACGCCAGCAAACAGGGGAGCAAAGCAAAGGCATGCAGGGGAAGGGGCTGGGGGCTCTTATCGCACAAAAGCCCCCGGGGCACGATGGAGACCAGGGATCTGAATGGCCCCGTGTGTGCCCGGGGTGACCTTGGGCCATTTGGTCGTGGCCTGGCCACAGGAGGGTCCCATAGCTTGACCCCATAGCCACACGGCCCTGCTCGGCGCTGGGAGGGGGCTGCTGGGTCTTCTCCTGCTGCCCCAGGGCTCCCTAAGCCTCCCAGCCCTTGGCAGGGATTTTTCTTCCCCCTGGATTTGCCTGGCCACTCTTTGAAGCCCTGGGAACCATTTTGCACCCCCGCACATCCTGGCACCCACTTCCCTCGGCTCATTCAGGAGCTGCCGCTTGCCGCTTTCCTTTGGCACCTCCTGAATCCGATGAGAAACAGGTACAGGAGGAAAAAATGACCCACCAGACCCCTTCCAGCCTGGAAGGGCCTACGAGCAGTCGTTCATCACCGGAGCCAGCCTTTGCTTCTACAAACCCAAAGGGCTGTCCTCACAGAGCATCACCCAGCGCGGGAGCAGCAGAGACCCGCTGGTGGCCACGAGTCCCCTGCTGCATCTTTCCCCGTGACCAGCTCCCGCAACCATCTGATGACACCTCTGTGACACCATCCGATCTGTCCCGGGGTCCCCAAGGAACCCCCGCAGGCAGCAGGTGCCAGGGATGGGCAGAGCTCAGCTCAAGCGCGCTAACCTCTCCTAACAGGCAATCAAATCCCCGCCCCGGCAGGAGTCCCTGCATATTAATTGCACTGCGTTATCCAGCCATCTGTTCCCACAGCCAGGGAAAGAGCAGTCCCTTTGGTCTCCTTTATTAACAGGTTTCCCTGTAAATGCAAACAAACCCTCCTGTCTTGGCGCCGTACTCCAGCTCTGCTTTGAGGCACCCAGGAGGGAAGCGAGAGCTCGTGGGCATTTTAGTAAATCAAGAGCAGCAAATGCACAGGGGGTGATTTAATGCTGCCTGTGGCCAGGCGGGAGAGTCAGGGGAGGGGGGGGTGGAGAGGAGAGGCCTCTGCAAAGCCAAAACCACAGATCAGACGTTTTCTGATCCTGCTGCTCACATTAACACCTCTCACCACTGCCCTGTGAGGGGGAAGGGGGAAGCTGAGCTGGCTGCAGGGGAGATCTGCCCGCACCCCTGGCTGTGCCCGACCCACCTCGGGGTGCATTTCCCCGCTCTCCGTTCCCTATTCACCCACCATCTCCCTGGGCAGAGGATGCTCTGCACAAAGCAGAGCCCAGCCCAGGCTGCTTCACTGCAGGGAGGCTGTACACCCCTCCCGGGGCTGACCCTGCCCATGAGCGGTGCCTGCAGCACCGAGAGGATCTGCACGGCCACACGCGGCGGATGCCAGATCCGTCCCGGTGAAACCAAGTGGGAGCTGGCTCTGCCAGAGGGTGAGGAACTCTCTATGCCTGCTGAACAAAGCCTGAAGCCTCCAAAAGGGGAGCAGCCACACAAAGCCTGCTGTGAACCGCCAGCCCCGGTAAACCCAGGCTGAGCAGCAGCGAGGGGCAGGGGACCCCGACATCTTCGCAAAGTACCTCCAGCCCCCTGGTTTTGCTCCTTTCCCGGAGCCGGGAAGGCAGCCAGCTTTGGCAAGCCAGAGGCTGCACCCAACTGTCTTCCTGTTGTTGTTTCCCCTGCTTATCCTTTTCCTAAATATCACTGAAATGCCAGCGATTGTCCCCAGGCTCGGCTGTGCCTGCTGCAGGGGTACCAGCCCTACCCAAAGGCAAGCTGCTGCTGCCATCTCCCGGCTCCCACTGCCTGGAGCCCTCCTGGGGTGAGATGGGGCTCAGGGTGGCAGGTCTGTACCCCTGCCCCAAAGCACCGGCCTTTAAACAGAGTCAGGAAGGCAAAATAGTTTTCCCAGGAATGAGGGACACAGGGCTGCCAGCCTGCACCCTGCTCCTGTGGTCACCCCACCTGAAGCCACCCTGGGACACCAAGGTCAATCAGGATGAAAGATTTGAGCCGTAACATTCACCATTTGCTTTTTTCCTTGTTCTATCCTCCCCAGCAGCACGGGAGTGGAAGGTGGGATCAAGTGACCTGACATTTGGCCATCTGGAGTACCTTTATTTATTACTCTTAATTCACATCTCCTCTGTATCTTGACATCTGGGATCCAGCACAGAGCTGAGCTGCCTGAGGAGGAGGCAGCTCACGCACATCAATGATGCTGCAATGGAAGATCTCAGATGCTCAAAGATCGAGACAAAAGTCTGCTCAGTAAACAGGACGGAACCCAATGAGCAGGGCAGGGGTTTTGCCTCCTCTCAGACACAGCAGCCTGGTCCCTCACCTCCACAGGACATAAGAACCAAAGGCTGCCTGCATCAGAGCTCACACCGTGACTCAGCAAGGCGGCCACGCCACAGCAGCGTGCAGGACAGAGGATGAAGGTCATGCATCTGGTTAGAGACAGCACCAGGAAACAACTTCCAGGGCAAAGCATCGGCTTATCTAGGCATACCCAACGAATTCCTACTTCTTCCAAGCAGGGGCACACCCCAATTCCTTTCCTCCTCTGGGGAACGTGTTCAGAGAGAAGAGGTGGATGTCCCACACACCTCCACAACCTGTGATTCAGTTACCCACCAGAGCAGCGTTCAGTCAGGAGGACAGTGTGTTTGAGCAGAGGACACCTACACAAGTTCATTTCTCACCTTCATCCAATGTCCTCCTGGTCTCTGCCTTCACTGCAGAAAGCCACAAGGAGTCTCATTTCCTTCCCCAAAATGAAAGCGGGATTCCAGGCACAGGGAATGGCTGCAGCTCCAAGAATAAGGTATGGGATTGGGGGGGGAAAAAAAAAACCCCAAACCCAAAAACTAAACAGTGCAGAAAGGGAATGGACATTGTCATTATTAAGGGGATTTGAAGGAGACCCTGAAGAATCTACAAGTCAGCAGATGCTGGGAAATAATCCTCTTCCACCTCAGCTCCACTTACCCATGCTGTCCCCGAGTCCCCACTCGTGTCAGCAAAGCTTTCTGCTTGTCCATGCAATTCCCCCAGGATTTGGCCTGCTGACGCAAGGAAAAGATAGAATAACCTAAGCCACACTATGAACCTCAAGTTCTAAAAATCTCCAACCCTTGGAAGTCTGCTCTGTCTGCTGTATTTAAAACAGCAGGGCTAGAACCAGCATATGTTATTTCCCTCCCGGTTGCAAGGCAAGGCTTTCCCTGCAGCCCTGCGGCTTCCTGTCGTACTTCCCCTGGACCACCTGGGCACACATGCGGGGGGTGCAGGCAGATGGATCCCCTGTTTTTAACTAACTTGTGCTGCCTATTTCTGGATCCACAATTGCTGACAGGCCTGCAAGATCCCTACCCAGCTGCCTGCTTTATCGCAGTCTGCCCCGCGCTCCCTGTTTGCTTTGAACGCAACACCCAAGCTGCGCTCACTAGGCCTGGCCAGTCACTCCTCTGTGCCCTCCAGTTCCAACATCCTCCCCTGCCCCGCTCCAACACGATCTTTAATTCTATAATCTTTAATTCTATTAATACCACCTAATAATTACTTTGTTCCAAGCCTGCTGAGTAATGACTGCTGATGCTTCTATTTCACTACTATTCCTGTAAAGAAACCGAGCTTTAATACACTGAATTTCTGCAGAGACGAGTGACAAGAACTGTGCTTGCTGTCCTCTCTCTGCCTACATCTTCCACAGAAGGGAAGAGCCAAGCACTTTATTCTCAATGCATCTTCAACAGGGTCACAACTGTGTGATCCAGTTCAGAATGATGAACTAATTAAAATAAATAAAAGTAAAACCAGTTCAGATAGCTCAGAAGATAATTAGAATACAAGTGGGAGGAAGAAAAAAAGGCAGTGACCAAACAGCATCTGCTACCTTTAGGTCTCTTCCTTAAGAGAAGCTTCTACACCAGGTTCTCTCGCTCAAAACGACACTCCCCTCAGTTCCTCCAGAGGTGCTGGGCTTTGGCGTTTCCTTCATCTAATCAAAATAAAGTCTGTTCAACTTAGAATTCAACCTACGTGGATTAAAGCAATTTAAAGCAATAGGGTAAGCAGCCCACAGAGCACAGAGGAAGAGCGAATTAATAGCTTCCTTCATTAAAGCTTACCTTCAAAGAAGTCAGCAACAGAACTCGTCATTACCATTTTCCTGCAGACATTTATTTTTATATTCACAAGAGGATGAATGTAAAAGAAATTTATGTAGATGCTAAATCAAGGCTTTTGTTCCTAACTAGAAAGAAGTCACTCTCAGCATTTTAATTATTTTCTTAGAGCAGGACTGACGTTCCAACCACTGTGCTTTTACGAACTCTCTTAAAAATCAAATTACATAAGAGATTAAGGCAACACAAGGTAACGGAGGTAACGTTACCTCCTGAAAAAAAAAAAAACCAAAACCAAACCCACACTTCTTGGATCACTTCACTCAGTTATCCCTTCTGCAAGCCTCTTCACCCCACCTTGATCTTATTTGATCATGCCTGGTTTCCCAGCTGCTGCGCCACCAAGTAACCCAAGCCAAAACCCAAGCAGCAGCAGCAGAGTAATCGGTTCTGCTGCTTCAAGGGGCTATTTCATCACTAGTGAAATTGATAGCCTTTCCGAGACCTACAGCTTCTACCTTCAAAAGACAAGCACATCGGGACAATTCCAGATGGTACGCTGAAAAAACAAGGCTGGTTTATTGATGATTAGACTCTGCACTGGCAACAATCATTAAGCTAATACAGACAGACTTCAATCAAAGCATGAGCTTTGAATCAGAAGCCGTAAAGTGACATGATGCCTTAATAAATTAAGGAAGTTGTAATTCCTCTCCGTCATCAACTCTTCACTTGAAGTTCTTCGCAAACTCCTCTCCTTTCTTAATAGAAGCCTTCAGCTCAGACATGGCCTCAGCAACCATCTTCTCTTCAAAGGGGGAGATCTTGCCAATACCTAGGTTCTTCTCAATTCCATTTTTCTGAGGGAAAGAGGATTTAAGGATTAACCATTCATCAAATGGCCTAGAGAGTAACTTAACAGCTCTGATTAAGTATGATCCAGTTGAGATGGAGACCCAGCCTGGGACCTCTGTCATCTCTAGTCTGCCAACCCTGGGCTTTCTGGCAAGGCTCAGAGGCCTCTTATTACCTGTAAGAACTTCTACAGCTTTCACGAACTTCTCACTCACTCTTCACACCGGGGTGTGAAACTTGAAGCTAGCCCCTCAGCTCCTTCAAGAGGAGACTGATACCAACTGCTCCCTCATGCCTCTTCCCATGGTCAAACCCACCGTTTGGCGAGAGAATCCCTCTCCTCTGGTGTGTGCCTTTTGTTTGCCACTGGCTTGCGGTCTGAAACTGCTTCAGAGTTGCACTCAGGTTTTCGAGATCTCATGCCTACATCCAAACTGTTCCTCCTGTTCCCTCACCAGCTACCACCTAAGACAGCACACACCATCCTTTGCATCCCAGCAGCCACCCCAGGGCTGCAGCATCCTTGTTTTTCACTCAATCCACAGGCTAAGTGACAAAAGGAACACTTCTTTCAGAGTTCAGGAGAGGTCCAGAAAGCAATCTATTAATCCTAATCCATGCTGTAGTTCCCCATGTGCCTCAATTTGAGGGATTTGCTTGTAGCAGATCAAGCTGAGCAGACAGGATTGCTGACTCTGGTTAATCGTATGAAAGCCCTTCAAAAACAGGCACTGACTTGAGGTAAGCGTGACCTCTTAAGGCAAGTCTGAATCTCTGGTTACTCAGCGACCTGCAATCTAAGAGCAGATAAAAGCAGCAGCATCCCTGTTGAGCATGAGGTATATGCCTAAGTACAATAACCGAATATTCAAGAACTCTTAAAGCTACACTCAGCTTTTAATATCAGTGATATCTAGCATTAGACTAAATTGAAACCACTGAGTAAAACCACAGGACTAAATCAGTAGCTGCTGTTTAGAAGCCCCATCATTTAAAGTACGTACTCCTAGTAGCAGAGGTGTAGAGAAGTATGGGCTCTCTGTTTCTTCCGATCGAACAAAGGCACATTCAATAACCCCTTCCTTTCCATTCATTGCATCCACCAGAGAGAACACAAATCGAGCACCAGCATAGGCCATAGACAAGGTGGCAGACCCTGTAAAAGTTAAAACACTTTTAAAACAGATCACATTGAAATTTGATACTTTCTTTAGCATCAAAAGGCTTCCACACTGATACACTGACAGAGCTGCAGCGTCGCTGACTTCAAGCTCACAGCCAGTTTGATAAAACAGCAGCTTTTGGCCAGCTACATGTTATTTAGTTGACTGGATTTACAGAAAGAAACAGCTTAATTTGACAGAGAAGATTCTTTTTGAAGCCATACATGGCATGGAATCAGTTAATGTTTAGTCTTACCTACATACTGAGCTGCTTCTACACTGTTCGGGCAGTCGCTGACATGGCAGAGCAGCTAGATTTGTAATCAGCAGTTCACAATTTTGCACCACAGTCTTAAATAAGATTAAACCGAAGAGGACTGCATCCATTCAGCTAGCTAACTAACAAGAACTACTTGGAAGCTGTAGTCAACAACCAACCTGCTCCTGCTTTAGCTTTGACAACTTCAGTGCCAGCTTCTTGAATTCTCCCTGTGAGCTTTTCCAGCTGATCCTGAGGAAAGTCCACTTTTGGGTTGCACTAGATTGGAAAAAAGAAGTTACTATCAAATACCAGGACTCCTCCAGATAAAACCAGATACACATAAGGCCACCCACACGACACTTTTGGTACTATTAGAGTTGTCTTAACAGTTCTCAACAGGGAAAATCCATTATCCCAGCTCACAGATCACATGACAAGCTGACCAACTGCAAGCGTTCACTAAGGCTGCTGGTTATTGCATGGTCTGTAACAGGTACCCTGACACGACTAGCTTGCTCAAGGACAAACCGCAGCTTGACAGGAAAACCAGAGCTTGCCATGGTTACTTGCTAATCCATAGTCCTTTGCACCAGACAGACGTCCTCCAAGCACGCAACAGGCCTTCGGAATTTCAAAAGGCCATCTTGTAAATATTTGGGTCACTGTGGCATTATGGAAGTCAAGAGCCTTATGAAGGATCCAGTCTGCCAGCAGTATTTAGGAAGTTACTGAGCCTTCAGATATGGCTACACAAGTATGTTAAGCGCAGCTCTCTGTCCCGATTGATGGTCTAATGAAAGCACCCTCTCAGCATTCAGTTCCTCCAAAGCCTTTGCTCTTACTCCCTAAGAACACCCGTCTGTGAAAGATACTTTATTCCCCACTTAGAGCAAAGCTTTTCCCCCCCCTTTCTTGCAGATTGCTCCTTGGCCATACCCCAGCCATCTCCTCACCAAGCTGCAGCCTGCTTTAGACCTGCATTTCATTCTGGCTTAAACGCACAAAGGGAGCCTCCCCCTGACTACCAGTCATTACTGAAGCAGGTCTCCCCACACAGCTCGAGCTATGCCTCCAATGCTGCATGTTGAAGTGGTGTTTCTAGTCCACCATGGCAAAATCATTTTCCTGCTGAAACGAGGTATTCATATCATGAAATACCTGCCACAAAATATAAAAACCAAAACAAACAGTGCCTAGGCACCTGATACCAACATTACACCTCACTTCTTATCCCAAAACTCCTTTTGAGGAGAAAGAGTGATGCTATTTAAACCACCTAGAGGAGTTTAGATTTAGCTCGTTGCGTTCCAGGATGATGTACCTCAGCTCAGAATGAAAGCAGCCACAAGAGCAGGGAAGATGGTCTCCGCTGTATCTTAGCACATTACATGCCACCACAAAGGCACTTTACATCAACTCTAACGTATTGACAAGTGTGATGCCACACACAGTAGGAACTACGACTCACCTGAGAGATCAGAGGGATGATAGTCTTCCCAGCATGGCCACCAATAACCGGAACACTTACTCGAGCTGGATCTAAGCCCTAAGAGAAACATGAAACTTTCCAGCTTCTGAAGCATACGGACAAGAAAAACATTTAAAACCACCATGCTTTCTGCCCAGGGTTTTTGGACACATCTATAACCCAGTGCTACACAGGGTAGAAGTCTCAGAGGCAGCTACAAACCAGGGACAAAGCCAGATCTACACAGTTGAACTCCAGGTTATGCTGATAACTTTAGACAATTACAGGATATTATTAATGCAAGTTCAGATAAAGAGCAGCACAAGTACAAACTCCACCAGGGCTATTACAGCAGTAACCTGTTACACCTCCTGATACTTTGCAGAATATCCTGTAACACGCAGCACAGACAGTTTGACTTGCAAATACATATTACAATTCAATCCTCTCCTCCGGTTGCACCAGCAGGGTTGAAAATGCCAACAGAATTAAAAGGAACACGTAGCTCGCTCACAGGGGACAGCTATGAAAACGAAAGGTCAAAGTCTCTTGAACCACATTTTGCAAGAAACCCTATCCCCAGGCTCCTGTAGAGAATGGAAACAGGAAATCACTGCCTTCGCCTCTAGCTCCACAGAAATACGAGCTCTTTTGGCTCCGTGCAGTGATTTTAAAAGCTTTTGAGAGATTTGATGACCAAAGCACACCATATCCCTCCCCCAGCAT
The DNA here is from genome assembly GCF_028858705.1 of Grus americana. Taxonomy (NCBI): domain Eukaryota; kingdom Metazoa; phylum Chordata; class Aves; order Gruiformes; family Gruidae; genus Grus; species Grus americana. The sequence goes on along the minus strand of NC_072870.1, from coordinate 7,086,753 downwards.
CTGTTACTATGACCTACCTTTAGTTCAGCCACAAAAGTATTCGCTCTGACAATGTCCAGTGTTGTAACACCAAAGATTCTGTTGGGATTATACACACCATGCTTCTTGAAGACTTCTGAAGTTATTGGGATGGTTGAATTCACCTATAGGCAAGAATAGGCAAGCATTCATTAAAACCAGTATAGTAATGAAGCCAAAGCATGAACTGAACAAGCCAGTAAAAAACCCAAAGTATACTTCCAACTTGAAGTCAACTGTAGCCAATTACTTTAATTCCTAAATTGAAGAGCAATTTACAGCGAGGCTGGAATAAAAATCTTCCATTTTAAATAACCATTAAGACAACAAATTTGTTCATTCACATTACAAAGGCTCCTCCCTTAGTGAGCTGAAATTTCTATTCCAGCTAATACACCGCATCATACAGATGTTGAGATATTAAGCACAGTTTCCTCTGACTTAAATATAGCCCAAGAAAAATGGGTTAGTAGAACCAGGCTTTTAGTTCTTTTCTGCAAATACCCTGCAGACCTTAAAGACATTGGTCAAAACTAATAGGAAGTCAGATTAGTATTCTCAGTCTGGATTTTTTTTTTTTCCCCTCTGCATTTTCAAAGTCTCTAGAAAATGCTTACCGGGTTAGAAATAATACAGATCATGGCTTCTGGACAGTGCTTTGCACAGGCAGATGTCAAAGTAGCCACAATGCTAGCGTTGGTGTTGAACAGGTCATCACGGGTCATACCTAAAACATATCCAGTACCATATTTTAAGTTACCTATTACTATCATTAATGGGCAAGCAACTCAAGCAAAAAACAATACTCTGCTCTGGACAGAGATACATGAAACCAGAAGCTGATGTATCAAGAGAAAACTCTCCAGCTGCAATAATGAATTGGCTCCAAAGGTAACTCCTCTGGCTAATAAAAGATTACTGCCCTTTCACGTAGATCAGCCCTTTTCAGGAGCAGCCAGCCCAGCTATCAATTGTCAGAATGTATTTCACCTAGGCAGCTTGAAGTACAGTATGACCGTACTGACCATCACCAGTACATCAGTGGTGCTCAGAACTGCTCCTAAGATGAATTCTCCTCCCCCTCTGCAGTCACCACCACCGCTACAGTCTGAATACCAACTGCTCTGTGCAAAATATTGCTAGTTGCGTAAGCATCACTTCTCATTTCTGATGCAGCAACTACTTTAACCATGAAAAATGAAGGATTAGGAAGAGCTAGGCATTAAAGTCTAGAATTTTGTTACATTCCCACAGGATACTGAAAAACAGAGTAGAAATGGAGCAGGCCAGAGACATTCTAGGAAGGCTTAACAGTATTCATTCAGAGATGCTCAGAGAAGTTATCATACAATTAATACAAACCAAATGGACTCTTTCTATTCTGCTGAGAAATGAAACAAAGAACCAGTATTTTTACTAGAGTATTGCCCTGGGCAAGAAACACCAAGGGAGATTCAGGATCACTTGCGTGAAAAGTCTTTGCACCTCACCTCTACACACGAACTCCAGAAATCAATTCTCCCTGTTTTACCAGGAACCATCTAAGACAAATGAGGTGCCTGATACCACAACAAGCTCTAGGTCAGCGTCATTAACAGACCGCTTACATCCCAAGCCAACACTGAGAGCACCTAAAGCACGAGATACAGCTCTATTTGAATAACAGCGCAGCAGAGATGCACTTCAACGAAGCCCTTGGGCTTTTTATCAAAGAGAACGTACCTGGTTTTCTAGGGACTCCCGCAGGAATAACTACAACATCGCAGCCCTTCAGACATTCTGGCAACTGCTCAGGTCCCAGGAAGCCTGGAATAGAAGACATTCAGACATTATGTTTCTGCCAGTCACTAAGTATCTGACACTCTGAAATACAAAATTATGCCCAGAGGCACCCAATTACTTTTTAATTTAGTCTTCAATTCAGAGTTATGCTGAAAAGCAAAGCCATACAATTATGGATGGACCCTCTTTGATGCTTTATCCTTGTTTCAAAATTTAGAGTGAAAGTGGGAACCTCACATTCATCTGTTCTGAAAACCCTCATTCCGTATTTACTCTCCAAAAACCCTAGCTTGGCACTACAGTCAGTGCCCCCAAAGAACAGCAGATAGGCATATTCAAGGAAAATGTAACCTTTCAGTGATCTTCAAAAAAAATGAAGATCAGCAAATTAAGTTTTTATTGATTTCATCAGAACTTGACAGCTGTCCCTTCAGAAAAGAAGCACGTAGAATTCATGTAGACACCCAGAGTGCGTTAAGTCTATTTGTAGTCAAACTCTTCAACACTCAGGCTTTTTTCCAAGCTGATTTTACTAAATGTTTCCTGCCAGTTATTAAGAATTCCCCCTCAACAGCGCAACTACAGACAATTCTCATCTCCATACGTATCAATCTAATCAGCTAAACCTTAATTAGTCGTGCACTGCTTGAGAAAAAGCTACTTAAACTGATACTAGGCTTGAGGATCACGTGAAGATTCCCCTTCACAAAGCATCTCCAAGTGTCAGACACCTGGGAGGACCCCTTCAGAACACAGATTGTTTCCAGCAGCTCGCGGTACCTTTAACATTCGCTCTTGTCTCGATGTGGCTGAGGTCAGCTGCAACGCCTGGAGTGTGAGCGATATCGTAAAGGCTGAGCCTGCTCACCATCGGACTGTTCTTCAAGAGAAGGGAGAGAGGCTGGCCAATGCCTCCCGAGGCCCCCAGAACTGCTACCTTGGCATTGTTCTGAGGGAAAAAAAAAAGATGAAAAACACACTGTAGAGATGTTCTGGTAGTTACTGCAGCAGTGACCTTGGGATTTCACCATACTTTCTTTACTTTTAGTTCTATTTCTCAATTTTTTTTATCAAGCACTATGCAAATTTGATTGCCTAAGCCCACAGAAAGCGATTATCATGACAGCCTCCCAGAGATCCTTAAGGTTTATTGGTAGGACGAGTTAGAGGAAAATGGTTTTTTGCAATCTGAAGCTCAAAAGGGAAGCACAGTTAGGCAAAACCAAAAGGATCATCTTTCTTCAGATGGAAACGTCTGCCTCAGGCTAATGCCTGCTACCCTGTGGACCTAGGTGTGACTGAGAGCAAAACCTACTATGCAGTTTTTCTAGCTTTCATTGCCAGTATCAAAAAAAATACCCTCCCAACTGTCAAATCAATACATTTAATGGACTACAATAAATGTAATAACCATTGTATGCATGTGAAAAAAATGCGTATGCCTGAAAAACTCAAAATAGTACCTGCAAGTGCCTCAGGATTGAGGCCTGAGAACATGAAGTGACTATAATTTCCAGTTTTGATCAAGTGTGGTTGTGAAGCAAGTAAAATCAACTCTGTTGGCCTGGTGAATCAATTTTACTCTAATGTGCTCTCTCAAAGAAAGCTATTTCTCTCAAAAATGCCTGCGCTCCTCTTTGTAGGGAAAGTGTCCCTAGATGAGAGGAAAGCTACTTTAAAAGTCCAGAACAATCTTAAAATGCAACGCTCTGCCACAGCGATGGAGAACCAGAGGCTACTGCAGAGATATAACGCGGTAATACAATTACCGCTGATAAGGACATTCTCTATCACATTGTCTTACCAGATAAAGCCACAATAGCTCCCCACATGAACAGCTTAATTGTTATGCTATAACAGGAAATAATCTACCCAGAAGCTTGATCAGCCAAAGCTCACTCAATTTTCTTGCTACTGCAACAAATGTAATTTAGCATAAAACTCTCCAAGGGAAAGCAAAGTCTAGCATTAGTCACTGCTATGCCCCATGTAAATGACTGAGCTGATACCATGAGGTCAAAATCTCACCGCTAATAAATTTAATTCCTATTGAAATAATTACACAAACCTCTTGTAAAGCATATCTTTATAGCTATGATAATCATTTTGTCATATGCTACCAGGAACTATTTACATTAGAAGATCAAGGTCGGTCTCTATCTATCTACCATGTACCAGCAGTTCTCTCCTGGTATCAAGAGTCACGGACAATGGATTTCAGCATATTAAGGATTATTATTAACCCCCCAACCACCAGCTTTATTTCTTAATACATTTTGAAAGCAGGGGCATATTTTCAGGAGGGGAAGAAAGCAGTAAACTTGCGTATCATCCATTACGTACCATCAGAAAGAGGAGCTCATAGAGTCACATATCATAGAACCCCAGACTGGTTTGGGTGGGAAGGGACCTCACAGCCCATCTAGTTCCAACCCCCTGCCATGGGCAGGGACACCCTCCACTAGCCCAGCTTGCCCAAAGCCCCATCCAACCTGGCCTTGAACACTGCCAGGGAGCCAGGGGCAGCCACAGCTTCTCTGGGCAACCTGTGCCAGGGCCTCAGCACCCTCACAGGGAAGAGTTTCTTCCTCAGATCTCATTTAAATCTACTCTCTTTTAGTTTGAACCCATTACACCTCATTCTATTGCTACACGCCCTTGTAAACAGTTGTAGATGTTGTAGTAATTCATCTAGAACTAACAGATTTGGCCAGCAAGTTTACACCTGTCAGGAAAAAGGCATATCCTCCTCGGCTATGAGCCGCAGAGTGGTGCCCAACACCAGGGACGTTTTACCAGGCAGAGACACAGCATCAACCCAGCACCCCCAGAACCGAACGCCCCCACGAGCTGCGCTCCTCATCTCCCTCACAGCACCCCACCGCCCCCCCACACGCCTCCACTGACTGAGGCGGTGACACTCGGCAGCTACAGACGCCCCCAGCCCCTCTCCTCCGCACACAGGGAGGCCGAGGCCGCCGCCCCCTCACAGAGGAGGGCCTGGGCTCGACCCCGGCCCCGACGGGGTGCGGGCCCTGCGTCCCCTCCGCAGCCTGGGCGCGCCGGCGGGGCGTACCTGGGCGGTGGTGGCGAGGCCCCGGCGGAGGGCCGCGGTGGCGGCGGCGGGACGGGCGAAGCGGGACAGCATGGCGCGGCGGCTCCGGTGACTCCAACGACCTCCACAGTACGGCGCCTGCGCGGGAGCGGCCGCTCTTCTCGCGAGGCTTCTCCTCCCCCGCTGAGTGCAGTCTCGCGAGATCTGGATCTGACGTCACCCCCAGTGACCGCCGGGCGTCCCTCCCTAGCAACAAGAGTGCGAGCAGGCCGCGCGCCGCCGTTGCCACGGCAACGGGACGAGGCGAGCTGTAACGACTAGTCGGCGACAATCGCCGGGTCGGGGGTTGGCGCGGGATGGCGGGGATGGTGCTCTGCGAGCCCCGCCACCTCTACAACATCCTCAACCAGCACCGGCGGGTCCCCCGGCTGGCGGAGCCCAGCTACCTGTGCCTGCTGGGTGAGGCGGCGGGGGGAGGCCTGCTGCCTGGCTCTGCCTGGGCAGGTTTCCTGAGGAAATGGGGTTCGTGGGCTCCGGCGGGCGGGGAAGAGCACACAGTACTGCTTATAAGTACTGAGGCCTTGCTGTTGGGGCCTCTCCCACCACGTTTCAGGTGCCGTGACCTGGTACTGCTCTGCCTTTCATCACATCCAGCTCTTCCTGCTCTGATCCATTCCAGGGATAAACACTCTCCCCTGCTGTTCCATTGCGCAACAATTGCTGATTTGCATTTGCACCTGGCATAGTGGCAATACATCAAAAAAAAAAGTGTGCCAGATATTGCCATATTGTTAAATGCTTTGGTAAGGGAGTTAGCCAGGTTGGGAGTGGGGCTGGGGTCTTTCCGGTGCCCCTCTCCCTGTCTCTGGGGCAGCACAGAGGCAGGGTGCTGGATGCCAGGAGGTCAGAGCAGGCCCAGTGAGTGGGGGCCAGGCTACAGCACAGAGCAGAGCAGAACGGAACACGGGACTGGCACTGTGAACGCTGCAGTACCACACTTGGGTCAGGACTGAAGCTGCTGGCATCACTTGGTGTTACACATGGACTCACGTCAGTATTGGCATTCATTATATCCACATCAGAAAGTCTTAGTTTCTAAAAAACTGAATCTCTTTCTCTGGTTGACATCAGTGCCTGAATTCCCACTGACTGAATCACAAACCGGATTCCACCTTTAAAGCATCAAATAAGCCAATTGCTCTGTCTTGATTGTTTTTTTTCAGATGCCCGTACTCAGCGTGAATATGATGAGAGCCATATTATTACAGCACGCCGGATTGAACAGGTGAGGGGATTATGGTTGGTGTAAACCTTCCCTGGATTTAGCAATTAGCAGTAAGCCGCAATTGGTTTAAACCCCAAGGGAATTGTCCCAGCCTCCCCTGCCTGTTCTATTTCTGCCACTGGGGGGATGTATTCTGTCACAAAGCAAAGGTGGCTTCAGCAATGGCACATAGGAACTGTATATCAGGAAAAATATTGCACAAGAACTGACATATTGTAGACTTGTCTTACAAAGGACAGTGTTGGCATCTTTACTGCTGTGGCTGATGAAGCAACCCGGCGTAGTTTGTGTCATTTCTGAATTAACCGGGTCTTCAGAGTCAAGTACAGACGTAGTCCCAAACCCATCCCATAGCTATAGAGTAGTAACTTGCAAGATATCGGTAGCGTTGATTCTACACAAGAAAAGTGTGGAGCTGTGCTCCTGATAGAATTCCTCTGTGATTTTGGTAGAGTCCTACGGGGGAGTATCTTGTACCGGATTCTGAGGAGTTGGGGTGTGTCAGATACTGTGTGGTGTATGACTGCGAGACCAGCTCTTTGGACTATGACTATGAGGAAGAGGAGAAAGAAAAAGGTACTTGTGACCCATGTCAGTCAAGACCTCACTGCAGGATAGATATTGTTCCCATTCCTCATTTAATTTTACGAGTTTATTGCAAGAGATGCAAATTTACCCAATTTTATTTGAAAAACTAACATCTGTGCTATTCCTCTGGTTTTTCGCTGTGTTGCATATGTTATTAAGCTTCAAAAATCCAGATTTTATTTCAAAGCTTCCTGGCAAGTCTTGTTCCCTATCTGTGGATTGATTCTTCCAAAGTTCCTTGTCACATGTGAGGAATGGATTTATATTTTTTTAATTTTTTTTTTTCACATTTCACTGAGATTGGGCTTGTCCAATGATTGCCTTTTAGGGAGCAGTGCAGAAAACACCGACTCAAGTTCCATATGTTCACAGAGTGAGTACTTCCTTCTTTGAGGGTTATAAAAGGCTTTCACATTGTCATATTTTAAAAGACTTAGCTTTAGTGGAGGTGGTGATTTGACGGAGTTCACCGAGAAATGTGAAGAGCTGGAAACTTTTCCATGTAATTGTTCAGTCTTCCTTGAACCATGGAAATATTTAGCTTTCACGTATCCTTTGGCAAGGAGTTCTGCTGTGTGCAGAACCACCTCTGTATGTTTGTTTGGTTCCCATTAGCTTTATAAAGGCTACTATAGTTTAACCAAAGATTTACATCATTTTTTAAAGAAAATAAACTGGGATCGTAAGGGGAATGAAAAAGCATGTTCATAAATACTCGGTGGTGAGATATTAGCAAGGGAAGGTGTGAAGAATTAGAAGCAGGTTTCTATTGTGCTGCTGTTTCTAATGCAGACACAGCTAGAGGTGAGTGGGATGAATCCTTTGGGACAAGCAGGGGGAACAGCCATCGCACATAATTTGCTTCACTGAGGGAAGTGTTTAAAACACTTGTGAAGAATTTATTCAAGATACCTCCCCCTTTGCCTAAAGCAGACTAAAGAAAAGGGCCTCCATAAAACCAAGATTATTAGATTTAAATTAATAATACTTCCCTATTATGGGAACTTATTACAAGCATTTCCCAATGAATAATGGGGAGACCTATCTAGACCTACAAAAGAAACCAGGAGAGGAATAAAAGATCAGGACAAGAGGTGAAAAGCAGCATGCCTTGTTACTGACCTGCAGCAACAGTTAAAGAACACGTCTAACTTTTAACAAGGCTTTCTGCAGACCATTAGATGAAATGAAAAGGAGTTTGCTGTCGGTGTCAGTGGGCCGGATTTAACCCCCAGTGCTGATGGAGGGACTCTAAACCTGCCCTGGCAAATAGCTTTTTGATCTCATTAGATGCTGAGGAAGGAACTGCTGTCCAATACGCCAGAAGCTTCGAGCAGTTCACCCGCCATCCTGTGCTCATCCTGAGGGGAGGATACAAGCGTTTTTCAGCTTGCTATCATTTTCTGAGGACTCAGAAGATATTGTGGATGCCTCAGGTGAGATGACACTAATTTGCAAGTAGAAGACATTAGCATTCCTGTTCAACTGATGATGGCTAATGAATTCAAGTTAAATGGTGTTGTAAACCTGATATCAGAGTAATTTCAAACAAATGTAATTTGAGTTACTGTCCTTGCCCTGAGTGTCACCACTAATTCTTTTACAGCCACACTTTGCCTTTTTTATTCTTCCTCTATTGCGTGAAAGAAAGCTCATGAAAATAACCTGGGAAGGTTTCTCTGATAACCCCGAAACTGGCCTACGGGAGAGTACAGATAACTAAACAAACAGTAGCAAATGATGAAAAGAAGCAGGTTCCTCTCTTGCATGTGGTTATCTGGGATAGCACACAGTAAATGTTTTCAGGCACAAGTACAATTCCTATCAAGCACTGTGTTCCATGTCTATAAAGCTTTTCATTAGGAAGGATCACAAAGCAAGTGCTGGTGCATTGTTTCAACAGGCCCAGAAAGAAAACAGCCATCCACTGGAACACTGGTATCCTAATTGTTTGGTTTCACCTACAAACAATGATCTATTTAGCTTATGAGAAACAATTACCCTTTTTTCACATCTAGGACAGGACCTGAGGCAGGGCAGATTTAGAAGGAGCTGGACAGCAGACAGCATCTCATTGCAACATGTCTTTTGTTTCCGTTGTTCCTGTTCACTTCTAGTTCACATGAAATAGCCCGTGATGTGGTGCTAACCTGTGGGATGCTGCAGTGCAGGAGAGAAAATCAATTCACTTTGTGCTTCTTTGTGAAGGGCAGCAAACTACTGAACTTCCCCATCAGATTCAATCGGACCCAGAGTCCCTCCTTGCTTCTCAGTTTAAGCCGCTGTTCTCTGTTGCTTTAAACTGTTAGGCTGCTGCTTTGTTCTGCTACAGCATTAGCCCAGTATCAGTTAGGGATGTAAAGGCACTGTCGGCTATTTGTGTATTTTTATTCTCAGACACCGGAAGCAGCTGCAGACTCGTGTTGTGTCACTGCAGGGCACCTGTGGCTCTGCAGGTGGCAGATGATTTCATTTAGCCCTGCAAACAGTAACCGGGGAAAACATCAAATGAATCTGTTATGCTGCAGCCCCTCCAGACAATGTAAAGAATATATGCTGCCTCCTGTTTAGTTAGGATTTGTTTCAAGTAATACCACAATGACAGCAATGCTGTTAATTATTCTCACTGAATCTAGGAAAGACTCCAATATACAGAAAGTCCAGGTGATTAAATGAATCATTACATGAGAATGTGTCATGGGCTGTTGACTAAGTGTGTGTTCAATTCTTCTCATGACTTCGTGTTTAAGAACTTACCAAGCTAAGAGGAGCAAATACACTCTAAACTGAGCCTATGGTTTCTCTCCAGCAGGAACTAGACAACTTCCAGCCATACCCAGTAGAAATACTGCCTGCAAAGTTATATATGGGCAATTTCAAGCAGGCCTGTGACCAACAAATTCAGAAAGATCTGAAGATCAAAGCACAAGTTAACATCTCTGAACAGCCTGCCACACTGTAAGTTAAATGGTTCAAGGTGTACCCTCACCAATGTCTGTGGCTGAAAAAAGTGAGGTGGCACAGCACCAGAATGCATTCACAGAGGAGTCAGTGCCTGTGAACATCCAAGGAAACCTCTGGTTGGAGGAAAACTGCAGATTTGAGTGCTATTTCGTGCTTATTTTTTTGATCTCTACTCCAGAGTTAGCACAGCAGCAACACAGTCCACAGCCCTCTACCATGACACATGTGGCTTGGGTGAGAGGAGGACTGGGAGGCCCTTGGCATTTTGAGTCTATCGCATACCACTATCTTTTGAAAAGGACCTACATCTCTGACTAGCTCTCAGAGCAAAATCTTACAAACACATCAGTGTAAAAGCTAAATCACCTCAGTTTCACATTGTTGGTCTTCCTTCCTTCCTGCTCTGTCCATGCCATTGTGCTCGGTCTGTAGGCTGTGCTGGAAATGCCATTTCACACAGTGAAAAATCCAGTGGCATTTCTCACGGTGGTGACCTACCCCAGTGCATGTGTACCAGCAGACATTTCTCATGCCTTTGGCTCCAGAGGAAAACATCAAAGGTCTCTACACCATGGGTAATCTTCCCATGCCCTCTGCATGATGTGCCTTCACATTTCAGAAATTCCTCACCAACATTTTGCTCCATTAGTTCTCTGAGTTGAGTTCTCTGAGCTTGTGGAAGGAGGAGGATGCTGTTGTAGAAAACCACATGAAGTCAACTGGGGGCCTTTGTTCACAAAACTGCCAACGTGCAGGCTGTGAAGGTATTCTTGCTTTCAGTTCATCTGTTTTCATTACCTCATGGGTAAAGGAAGATGTAGGTTAAGTTAAGACATCAATGCTGATATCATGTGGAATGGAAAATCAGAAATTAAACTGGTTCTGTATTACAATCACCTCAGTGCCTTACCATAACAAATCCCTTATCATAGTGTTAATGATGACGATGATGAAAAACTCACACATGTAACAGCAAACAAAATTATCAGCTTGCCTCCAACAAACACATTTTTTCAAAGCCACTTCTCTGGTCCATGTCATGCTGTCTGCTCTTTTTCCAGGTTTGCAGAAGGCGGCAAATATCTCCATATATCTGTTCCAGATTCGCTCGAAGCAGATCTTTTTTCTACCTTTGCCACCATTTGTCATTTCATAGGTGAGTTGTTCCTAATGTGAAATTCCTGAGAGCTTGCTCACTCTGGAATATTAGATGGGAGTGACTGCAATGCACTCCAGCAGGAAGCTCAGACAAGAGGGTCGTAATCTTTCAAGATCAGCATACTCCCAAGTAAGCCCACGCCCTAATGGATACCTGATGGACAGAGAGGAGATTTTACAGGGCGTCTGACTCAGATGTTCCTACTCACTTTAAAGAATACCTCAATCTCTGATAATAGTGAGCTTTCCACTAGATCTGAGAAGGCTTTGCTGTAGGATGTCTACCAGGGCTTCATAGGATTCCCTCCTATTCCTTTGTTCTTAAATACAACCCGTTGCCTCTTACCAGCCCAAATCTTCAAACACCAGAACTTTATTTGAACATGAGAGTGGCATGCATTGCAGAACTTACCACAAGATGCTGCTAATCTTTGTGATTTGCAGTGTGGACCCACCGTAGAGCTGGGGAAGACTTTCAGGTTGGACAGCATAAACCCGCCTTCGGCTGATTACATCAGAGAGGGCAAGAAAAAACATACTCTCCAGCTCAGTGCCTGCAGTAGCACAGCAGACATAGCTCCCGCAGCTCCATCCTGTGATGGTGTTCAACCGTGTTGTTATCTTTAATCACACTTATGAAGTAACACCTGTTACAGACCAAGGCCCTGGTGAGCTGAGTGTTGTACAGACCCAGAAGCAAAAGACCACCCCATCCCCACAAACCTTATAATACAAAATAAGAAAAGACAACTGAAGACAAACAAAAAAAAAGGAAACAATATTTGAGGATATAATTTTGTAGTCCTGAACTAAATTTCATGATTTGCATGCACTGAAACCCAAATACCCAGGTTTTTTCCCACTAGTTCTGCAGAAGAAAATGTCTTTCTCACATCAGTTTGTGGAAGTTTCCAAAACACTCTATAAGAGTTTATTAGCTGTAGCTCTTGTGGAAGTGTATACTGTTTACTTGATAGTCTAACTATTTACTTGGCTGGCTAGAGTAGATTACTTAAACTGGAACGGTTATGGGTGAACACTAGACTAAAGCTCTCCACATACTCTCAGAGTAGTGTGGATATCCTCATGCCAGGTGTATGTTGGAGTGAGGCCATTTCTACTCAGGTCTTAGAGAAGAACTAGTACCTCGTGACAGAAATGCCAGAAAACTCTGTTTTAGTTCCTGAAGAAGAAAACACAAACCCCCACAACCTCTTGACAGCAGTAAAAGAAGAGGCTTTGCCCTATGAATTCTAGAGTTCGGCTGCGGATATTCCAAAAGCATGTCATGCTGTCTATTCTGGAGAGGGAAGGAAAGAATTCAAAAGGTTATTAATAAAATATAGAATCATTCAGGCATAGTTAGCAGAGTTGATGTGGTTAGGAGCGAGTGACCACATCCTCTTAAAGCCAAGTGGGCTTGGCTTTTGTAGAAAATGAGTTTGCTGATCTTAGCAATTTTCACTGCACAGTATCCATAATAAAAGCACCATAAAACCAGCACCCTAGCTGGCCTGTACACACTTCCTGCTGGTGATCCTCAAGGAGGGGTAAGGGATTTCAAATCTAAGTCCTCTCCAGTTTGAAAGCTGATTCCTCCCAGTTCAGTGTTGAACAGTTTAGGCTTGTGTTCATCAGAAATTTCCATACCTTTAAACCTTTTTGGGAGGAGTTTGAGTAGCTGATGGGATGCTGACCACAGCTGATTGGTCATGGTAGGCCACTTTTCTTCAGTTATCTGATGTAAAGGCGACGCTGATCTGTCATGAAGCAGTGACTGGTCACTGTCACTTGGTTCTGGTCTTCAAAGCCATGTTGTAACTCAGTGGATTTTTAAGAAAGGCAAATTCTTACAGAAACTGTAGCTGGCAGTGCCCATCTGCTGCTGTCAGGGTTCATGAGGGTTCCTGTCGCTCAGGCTGCTAGCCTGTCCATTACCACTGAATTAGAGCTTGACTGTACAATTGGAAGCTTGATTTCCCAGATCACTAATTTGTGATTGGCATTTCTTTACTCAGATACTCAGCTGGACCACGGAGCGGTGCTGGTCTTCTCCAGCCTGGGGATAAGCCGGAGCAGCACAGTAACCATGGCCTATCTTATGCATTCCTGCCAGTTTTCCCTGAAGGTACATCACTGTCATATTTCCCACAGATACTGGCTGAGTCTGCAGTTTATTTCTGTTTCTGAAGCCTCATTACTGTAGTAATGAGAAAGACGTTATCTGCTTTCATGCAGACTATCCACCTGATAATGTAACGGATTCAATTATAGCAGATTGTGTCTTCTTTATACTGTTAAGGACGTGACTTAGGTGTGATTTTGGATCTGTGACTCCTTACCCTGGCACCTGTGATATTCTTCTATTTCCCTATGTAACTATGGGGCTGTAAAAATAAAGCTATGGTTACAGAACTTAGTATTTCTGCTCTCCTGGATCTGAGAAAGAGAGTATCTGGAAGCTACTGGAGTTAATCCCATGGGGTTACAGGGAAATTCAGAATGCAGTGCTTGCAGGGCTCTGATTTACCACTGGGCTCAGCAGCACTGGCTTCTTCCAAAATCCTATTTTATTTCTCCAGAAGCAATCCTTTCCCACAGGTAGTACTGTAGAGAAATCTGGAATGGGATAATTCTAGCCCAGGAAGGATGTACAGGTTAAATAGCCAGTACACTCTCCTCCATAGCTCTGAATAACGTAAGAAAAAATAATGTGGCCTCTCCCCAGGTGCCAGGCCCTGTTTCACAGGCATCGTGCTGCTGTAGGCACCGTCTCCTGGTGCCTGCTTAGCACAGTTCTCATGGGAACTGAAAGGCATCTCCTTAAAAATCTTGTCCTTGTTTGGAAAGTTTCCTCCTTTGGGAGCTTGAAAGGATTGATCCAAGCTTCACTGAAGCTGGGGCTGTATCTAATAATTTAATTGACTTTGTGCAAACACTTGCAACATAAGAGGAAATCTACCGTTGCTGTGTGCCAATGGGTAATTTCAGGTTGAGCGTGCCAACAGCGCTGCAGACGCAATTTCGTCTCTGCTACTAATGCTGTGTGTGACTGCTCCTGCACACCGATAACCATTCCCTTGCACACTAAATTACTGGAGGTGCTTGCGACGGCAGTGCAAAAGTCAAAGGCTGATCCTTGCAACTTCTCTCAGTTGGTATCAACAGGTTGGTCTCAGCATTCTACTGTGCCAAAAAAAATAAAGAAGAAGAAAATGTTGACACGGCAGTGGCGTGCTGCTGGCCTGGGCAATGCTTGCCCACTGTCGGCTGGGCAAAGCTTTCCTGGGGGATTATCCTGGCAGACAAGTTTGTTTCTTGCAGACGAAAGCAGGGCAACAGATTTCCATGTGATCCTTCACCCAATCTAGGCAAAGATCTTTGAAAGCTTTGAAAGACATGGATATTGCAAAAGAGAGGCAGATTTGGGATGTGCGACCCCTTATTCTATTAGTAATCGATATGTGAGTAGATCTGTTGAGTTCAGGGGAACTAGAGACATCCACAACATGGGCCCAGAGGAGTAAATATTGGAAGATGAGCCCTGGAGCCTGCAGAATCACTGAGATTAGAAAAACAAACCAATGGAGCGCTATCTTCTAACCTTTGGTCTCATTACGCTTAAGCAATCCTCCAAGTGCAGGGGGCACTCTATTTTTAAAGCAGGAAGATGAGCACTACTGGGCAAACCCAAGGATGCAGCTGGAGTAATGCAAAGTAATGCTGGTGGATCTACCCTGTGTGCAGCAGAGTTCCTAGCTGGTTACTTGGAAATAATTAATAATTAAGATGGCTGTAATTAATGCGGTGGGATAACTGGAGTGTCATAGCTGCTCTGCCATATCAGGTCACACCAATCCAGAAACACGATAACCTTTGTTGCTTACCTGTGAATAGCCGATACTTCACTGCTTTGCTTATCATCCATGGCAGAAACAGTATTTTAGGGTAGAAAATCCAGGACTGCGTTGCCCCATTGGTGCAAAATAACACAAGATACCTGCCAGGCAATGAAAGCAGCCCAAGCTGTCCTCCTATTCAGGAGAGCAGAGTATGAAGGTGACACCTTCTCTGAAGTTCACATCTGGGTCCAGCCTGTCCCTGCTTTGGTAGCCAAAGTCTTATCTGCAGGTTCTTGCTGTCCAACATGGGGTGTAAATACAAAGTGTGTTGTCTACAAGTGTAGCTGCTTCGTGTAAATACCCGAGAGTCGCTTTCAGTTCAAATTCCTAACACTTCTTTGCTTTCCCTCTGTTTACAGAGAGCTTGGCACTACGTTCTGAAATGCAAAACGAACATGAGACCACACCGGGGCTTTGTGAAACAGCTCTCAGACTGGGAGACCCAAATCTATGGGACCACGATCACAGACATCTCTGAACCAAATTACTGACAGGTAGCAAAGAGAACACCCAGCAGGGGAAGGTGTTTCCCTATCTGTACCGGCATGTCAGTAAAAAGTTACTTGAACTCTGGTTGAAAAATATCTTAACATAATGGAAAGGCTTTCATCTTTAGCTCCATATTACTTGGGGTCAAGTTTTGGAGCCATTAGGGGACCTCACCTGTGCTGTAGAAAGTGGCAGTTTGGGGAAAGCAGGTCCTGCGGGATGTGGCCCATTACACACTGCTCGTCTCTTTTGTAAGCGAAGAGGATTATAACTACGTTATCGGGCATACTCCTTACCCCAGGTATGGGGAAGTCATTCGGGTTACCTCTGAAAAGGTTCATCGATCCATAGCCTGGGATGGTAAATTTAGAGTCTGACTGCACCCACGTGCAGCCCGGAGAGGTGAAGACAGAATTTCCTCATTTCAGAAGTCCCTCCGCTCTGCGTGTGCCTTCTCAGCTACCCACAGACACGGACACGGCCTCTCGCAGCCTCGCTGGTTGGATTTTCTAGCAAGGTCACGCTTCCCACCTGCCACCTGCTCGCACAACACCCAAACCTCTTGGCATGGCTGGTAACGTTAACCATCAATCCTGTTGCGTGACACCTAAACGCAGTACTATCCTCTCTCTTACCGCATTGTGAATTCTTTGTGTTGACATCACAAAATAAAGCATTATAGAAAACGCTCCCGGGCTTTCCTTGCACTCTGTGCTAAGGATTTACCGGGGATTTTCATTTTAGATCATCCCCCTCGGTTTGTAATTCAAACAAGCGCGCTCAGGGACGGAGCTAGCCAGCCTTTACCCTTTGAGCTTCAAAGAGCCCTGTGCGCCCGGGAAAGCTCTGTGATTTTTATTTTTTTGTTTTTATCCCTCCTTATTCCAGGATACTGTTTACAAGGAAAACCAGACTAAAGCTGGCCCCGCCCCGCGCCCCTGGCCCCGCCCCCGCCCCCGCCCCCAGCGGGGCGTGCCCGGAAGCGGGGCGGGAGGCGGTGGCCGCCCAGGGCAGCCCAGCGCCGCGGGCCGGGGCCGCTCGCCCGCCGCCATCGTCGCCATGGCCTGCGGCGCCTCGGCCGCCGAGTGCCTGCGGGAGTGGGAGGAGCTGCAGGACGGCTACCAGCGCATCCAGGTACCGCCGCACCCCGCCGGCTTCGGGGCCCGAGGAGAAGCCGGGTCGTTTCCCCCGGGAAGACCCCCGGGCCGGGAGCGGTGACCTCGGACACCGGTTGGGCAACCACCGGTCGGGGCCGAGCGCGGAAGGACGGGTCCGCGGTTGCGTCAGGGCTCGGCTCGGCCCGGCCCGGCCCCGAAACACCGCGGGGAGGGGGTCGTTAAGCTCTGCCGGGGCAGCGTTCGGGCGAGGGACCCTCCGGGGCACCCCGGCGTTACTGTCACCGGGGGCGAAGGCTCCTCCGTGGAGGCGGCGGGTGCCCCGGCAGCATCCCTGACGGGTGCCGGGGGCAGCCGGGGTCCCCCTCCTTGGATTCCGGTCGCTTTTCCCCGTGTGCTCCTGCCCCAGCCCTCGGTCGCGACTCATAAACGAGCCCTTGTGCTTCTGGGCACAGTGTTTCCGAGCAGGGCAGGGGTGCCAGGCTGTGCCGGGCGCTGCCATGAGCCTCGCCTGGACCTGGGGCTTTGGCCAGAGCCGGGACTTTCCAGGGCTGGTCAATCTAATGATCCAGCCTGCGATGGACATGGCGTGGAGACACAAGTTGTCTGGGTTTTTAAAGGCTAGGAGGGGGGGAGTGGCACTGCCTGATGTGGCACGGCTGGGAAGGAGGTGCACAGATGCTGTTTTACGCTCCTTATCGCTCCTCTAAGCCCGGCTCCGGTAAGCCTGGAGCCGGCCAGCAGAGCAGAGGCAGCCAGGAATCCGGTCACACTACAGCCGGGCCCCTTGTCCCACCAGCCTGCTTCCCTTGACCCCAGGACACCCTCCCTCTGGTGCTCCCTCGCCCACTGGGGCAGGCCGGCGGCTCTGTGCCAGGAAGGTGACTGGTATCAGAGATGTTTCCACCTGCTTTGTGTAATCCCCAGGGCGCTCGCTGCTGGGGGAAGGAGTGGGCAGGGTTCAGCTCAGACAGGGGTCACCCAGGGAAAGGGTTGGCTAACTGTCTTCTGCTGCGGTTCAGATCAATCAGCGCATCTGCACCAGTTCCCTTTTCCCTTCCTTCCCCCCCGGGAGCGGGGTGAAGCGGATGTTGTTGCGGACACGTCATGGCAGTGCCCAGATCTGGGGCAAGGGAGGCTTTGAGAAACCTCCTCTTGCTCCATAGGGGTTGCGTGGATGTCCTGGGTCGCCTGCTTTGAACTCTGCGCACAGCTGCGCAGCGCCGGCCCTCGTGGCGTGACGACTCTTTCCTTTGGAAACCTTCTCCTGGGGTGGCTCCTGTTCCAGGCTGTGTCCGAGCGTGGTGCTCAGATGGTGTACGGAGCAGCAGGACCCAGGCTGGCACTGCTGAAGGAGCTGTCACAAAAGCCACTTGCTCTCAGTTAACTCCAGAGCAAGAGAAGGTGACGCCAGATGGGAGCAGGAAAGCGTGATGGTTGAGCAGGGAATGTCCTGTGAGAGATCAGGGCCATAAATCACTGCTAGGGGAGCCGGGGCTATCTGGGATCCGTTCCCACCCTGCCGCTGCTTGTCACTGGAAGGAGAATGAGTTCTTTCCCTCCTCTGTGTCTTGGTTTCACCTTTCTCCTTTGGGAACAGCTTTGAGATCTGCTGATAAAGTGCTCGATAAGAGCTAGGGAGGCTAAAACGTGTGTGCGTCAAGGTCTAGTCCAAGGGTTGTTGTGAGCAGCATTTAATTCCCTGGTGGAGGTGGCGTTCAGACTGCCCGTGGTCGAGGTGAGGCTGTTTTCCAGCTGACCTGGACAAGAAGGAGCATTGATCCAGCATGCTCTCTTCTTTCCTTTCTAAATATAGCAGAAGAATGGCATCTAGCCTTACCCAGGTGCAGTTGGGTTACTGTCGCACGAGGAGCGGGGCAGTTGGCCACAGCCCCGCTGCAAGTCTGTCCTCTTTGTTCGGGCTCATCGACAGGCTCCTTCCAGCTTCCTGGGGGGCTCAGGATGGAGCCCCAGAGCCACAAGTCAGGGCAGCGGCAGGCACAGCATGAACCTCCAGGTAGAGAGAGCCACTCATCCCGTCCCAGCAGTCACAGCCACCGCTCCTGGGTGGCTGTGGCCCTCAGTTGTAGCCCTGGCCCCAGCAGCAGTTTTCCCCCGAGTCTTTCCTATCCCCTGCGCTGCAGTCAATGGTTTCCCAGCCACAGGAGCATCCCCAGAGCAGGACCCCGTTGCTGGCTGAACTTTCACAGCCCACAGCTGTGACCAGGCTGTGCTGTAGGGATGTGCCTGCATCTGTAGATAACTTCCTTGGGATTGGGGATGGACATCCCCAGCAGCTGCTTCTGCCCCAACGGAAGCAGGGATGGCTGCAGGCTGTCCCCAAACACCCCTGGTCTTCTGCAACCACCTCTTGTCTTACCCAGCTGCTGTGCAGGTGAAGTTAGAGACAATTTTTAACAGATGCATCAACAGATGCACCCACAAGGGACCCAAGGACAGGGACGGCTGGGCAGGAAGCTGTAATGTGTGCTGGTCTCTCCTTCCCAGGATAATCACAAGCTGTACAAGCAGAAACTTGAGGAGCTAACCAAGCTCCAGGACGGGATCTCCAGCTCCATCGCACGGCAGAAGAAGCGGCTGAAGGAGCTGTCGTTGTCCCTCAAAAAGTAAGTTGGTGTCCTGTGACAGCACGGGCCAGGCTGGCTGGGGAGAGCAGCAAGGACGGGGCTGTTGAACTCCTCTCATGGGTCTTCTCCAATACAAACCTTACTGCAGCCTCACTAGTAGCAAAGTGCTGTGGAGATCTGGACTCCCCCAGGAAGATCTTCAGCTTCCCTTTCCTCTGCCCCAATTTGTGCCTTGTTTGCAGTTCAGAGTTTGCAAGGGCTTTGCAGGCAACTTGAACTGCCCCCCTCCCCCACAAAGCTCTCTACATCCTTCCTCGAGGGCAAGAAGACCCGTCCGGCCTCACCTTGCTCTCATTCCTCCTTCCTTTTCTTGAGCAACATCTCACCCCGACAGAGGAGCTCACCCTGCAGATGGAGTTGTGGACTTGCCTCCAGTCCATCTTCCCTGTCCTTGGGGTGTCCTTGTCTGAAACACGGTCCTGTATCAGGTGCCACACGCGCTGTTTGTGTTACGGTGTCTATCCTAACGCCTGTGTTTCCTCCCCAGATGCAAAACCCACGTGAGCCCCGAACAGCAGGAGTCCATCCAAGAGACCCAGAGCCTAATAAAAGAGAGGCAGAACGTTTTCTTTGAGATGGAGGCCTATCTGCCAAAGAAGAACGGGTAAGAGGCGCCTCATCTCTGGGTGAAACACCATGTCCTCCCTTCACGTCCCTGCGGCCCTAACGCTGCAAGGCACAAGCCTTCTGTCACCCTGCTCCCGCGGTGTCACAGCTGTGCTGCTCCGCTTGGGCTCCCCGCAGGACACCTGGGCAGGTGCCAGGCTGAGCTCTGCAGCGCTGCCCTCATCCCCCCTCGCTCCTCTGCCTGCTTGTGGCCTTCACCTGCCCTTGAACGGCAGCCATGCATGGGGGGGGAGCCCCGGCAAACACCCCGGGTGCCCACGGGAGGTGGGGGGTGTGCTTGGCCGCCCGACCCCCTGCCCTTGGGAGGAGATGCCAGAGCGTTTGTGCCAGTCACACCTCCTGGCAGCTCCGAGTGGAAAACAGCTGGGGGCTCGTTCCTGGCCCTGTGGGAACTGCCAGCTCCTGGGCAGGCACCCGTCCTAACGCCTCTGCTCTCTCCCCAGGTTGTATCTGAGTCTGGTGCTCGGGAACGTGAACGTCACGCTGCTCAGCAAGCAGGCCAAGTACGGCGCTCTCCTCACTGCTGCCCTGTGCTTTGCCGGGCTCGGGATCCCAGGAAACAACAACAGCTCCTGGGCTGAGCCGCTGCACGTGCAAACACGTGGCTGGCTTGACCAGCCTGGTGCACGTTCCCTTCCTGGGCTGTCCCCTGCTTCCTTTCCCGGAATTGGCTGACTCCTCGACTCCCCCTTACGCTCCTGCCACCGAGCTGGGATGGACCATTAGCTCTGACAAACCAAATAGGATCCTCAACCGAAGCCATGTCTGGACGTCCCCTGTGTTAGGAACTTCCAGGAGAGACAGACTTGTGCAGCCGCTGGCGAGCCCCCTGCTCTTCCCTTGGGGAAATGCTAATGGCCAGTTTTGGCCCACGAGAGCCCTCCCATGCTGGGACACTAATGCCAGAAGTGCCCAGCCAGGCAGCCCGTGTCCCCCTCCCTCCGTTCCCTAGGTCTCCCCTTGGAGAGCTGCACAGACACCAGTCTGCCCAGCTTCCCCAGAGTCCTCTGGGCCACCCGCCAGGCTGGTGTGGTTTGGGCTGTCTTCAAGGTGTCTCACCTGTGTGAAAGCAGCCTGGTGTGCTCTTTCAGAAATACCCAAGAGACGAGGTTTTTCCTGAGCACGTCCCAGAGGTTCCCAACGGAACATCACGTTTGTCCAGCCAGGTGGGATGGGAGGACACAGACTTCAGCAGCCATCTTGCTCTAAGCCTGTCCTTGTGCTTCCCTGCAGGTTCGCATATAAAGATGAGTATGAAAAGTTCAAGCTCTACCTCACCATCATCTTACTCATTGTCTCCTTCTCCTGTCGGTTCCTCCTCAACTCCAGGTGAGTCTGATTTGGATGCTGGGCAGAGATCTCCTTCCAGGGCCTCTGTGTCCTCCTCTCCCATCCGGGAAGGTCCAGAGCTGAACAGGAGATCCTGACAAAGGATCTGGCCACTGCCCTGGAGGTGGGGTGGCTTCTGTGGCTGCTGAAGTCTTGCTGTGGCCGTGGTGGAGAAGCAGGTCTGCGGGGGCGGGGGGATCCTGCAGCGATGGCTGTCTTGCTGCCTGTGCCCCCAATGCGTGGGTGCTGTCGCCTTTATACCCTGCTTTGTTTGATACCAGGGTGACAGATGCCGTCTTTAACTTCCTCCTGGTGTGGTACTACTGCACCCTCACCATCCGGGAGAGCATCTTGATCAACAATGGATCCAAGTGAGTCCCCTTGGGCTCAGGGAGGGGGGCGTGCAGTGAGTTGGTCCTTCTCTGCAAGGCCGGGGAGCTGAGACCCACCGTGTAGCTCCGCGCTTCCCAAGGGAGCAGCTCCCCCCTACTCAGGGTGTGTAGCAAACCCTGCTAATGAGCTGTGTGGGGCGGGAGGAACTCCCCATGCGGAGGTGGTGCGGGAAGGTGGAGCAGCAGTTGGAAGGGCCCTGGGTGCTGCCTGGACTGGAGGTGCTGGGTCCTGCTCCACGCACGGCCGTTTCATAACCAGCCCCTCTCCTGCCTTGCCCTGAGAGCTGGAGGGCGGCTGGCGCTGGGCTGGCTCTGCTCTCCTGGCACGCGCTTGGGTCTCGAGTCATGCTCAAGACCTGACGTCCCTTCTCTGTGTCTGCCTTCCAGAATCAAAGGCTGGTGGGTTTTCCATCACTACATCTCCACCTTCCTCTCAGGTGTCATGCTGACGTGGTAAGCCTGTGTCCCCTCACATCTTGCATATAGAGACGCCGGCCTGCTTGGGCTGCGGCCAGCTCAAAGGTGCCTTTGCTGCCCAAACCCATGACCGCAATCCTGCTCTGTGGATGTTAGGGTCCAACAGGCAACTCCACACGTTCCTCGCTGGGCCCAAGCACCCTAAATAAAAGCAGCCGTCAGCACCTTTGTGCGGCAGGCAGGGTCCCTGGGCTGGGAAACACCATCCCCTGGGTTGCAATTCTGGTGGAAGGGCTGGCTCAAAGCCCTGTTTCGGTGGGAGCTGGGGGAGGCAGCGGTGCCCTTACCCCAGCTGCGAGGCAGGCAGGGCTGGCAGCGTCCCCTCTCAGCCCCACGTTCCCCAGCCAGCGTCATCTCTCCGCAGGCCGGACGGGCTCATGTACCAGATGTTCAGGAACCAGTTCCTCTCCTTCTCCATGTACCAGAGTAAGTGCTGCTGCGTGTGCTGGGGCAGGGGCTGGGACCACCATTGGCCTCGGGGGCTGAGCACACCTGCCTGGTTCTGCAACACATGGAGACGTGGCTCTAGCTGCTCACAGCACTCAGCTCGCCGGGGTTTTCCCTTGGCCTCTGTCCTGCCCTCCTCCGCCCTGGCACTGGGATGGTCTTTGCATGCAGAGTGGTCTCAGAGCCGATGCTGGGGCCAGGGGATGATGCCTGGGCACCTGCTGACCACATTTGTGTTCCCCTTGCAGGCTTTGTGCAGTTCCTCCAGTACTACTATCAGAGCGGGTGCTTGTACCGGCTGCGAGCGCTGGGCGAGAGGCACAACATGGATCTGACTGTGGGTAAGCTGGGATCTTCCCTTACTCGTCGTCCAAGTCCAACTGGACCTGCTGTTGCCACAGGGCCTGTGGCTGCTAGCAGCCTCCCTCCCAGCACCAGACCAGTGCTCAGCTAACCGGGAGCTCTGGTTTCTCTTAAAGACAATGGTGACAGTTGTTTTTGTTTTGAGGTCAGTTTGACTGTGGCTTATCAGTGGCAGAAATGGTAAAAGCTACAAATAAAGCCAGAGCCCCAAAAGCAGCATCAGCTGTGAGGCAGCAGCACCAGGAAAATGCTGTGTCCCGTAGGCTGTACACCCTCCTCCTCCTGCTCTCCTGGGGCCACCGGCCTGCGGCTGGCTCCCTTGGGATGTGAGATAGCAGCAGAGGTGGCTCCTGGCATCTGAGCTTCCCCCAGGAAGCTGCTTCACAGATAGAAGGCCTCCCTCCACCACCCCACGTACCTGTGGGCTGCCACACCGAGTGCTCGGCCTGAGGGATGGCAGCTGTGGGTGAGGGCAGCTCTCTCCTCTGGAGAGGCCCACATTAGCCTAGGGCTAGGAGTCCCTGCCACAGTCCTCCCAGCGAGTACAAGCACCTGCAGCAAGGCTGCGTTAGCCTGGCAGGACCCCCTTGGCCCGGCACAGGATGGTCCCTGAACCCCCCCTGCCCATGACCTCGGGAGCTGGGCTCCATCCGCTCCCCCAGCAGGCATGTTCTCTGGTCCCCACGCAAACCTTCATCCTTTGCAGAGGGCTTCCAGTCCTGGATGTGGAGAGGCCTCACGTTCCTGCTTCCCTTCCTCTTCTTTGGGCAGGTGAGTGGGCACCAATGGAGTAAGAGGCTGGAGCCTCAGGTGGGAGTAGATCATGCTGTATTCCCGGCTGCGCTGGGCAGCCTGGACATCACCCAGGTCCCCGCAGGCTGCTGCAGCCACGCAGTACGGAGACCGGGGCAGGGAAATGCTTTGAACAAATGCTGAGCCTTTACTTCCAAAGCACCCACCTGTGTGACTCAGCTAGTGAGATGGGGAGGACCTGGGGGGCTGCTGGTAGTTCTGCTGAGTGCTCAAGTGATGTGCAAAGTACAGCCGAGGTGCTGGCTCTGAGAACCTTGCCAAACCCCTTCCTGAGCTTCAGCTCCTGAGCTGCTGCTGCCAAAGGTCCGGTTCTTCCCTGGTCAGATCATTTAGGCCGATGGCCAAAAGCAGGAGGCTGGTCTGAGATTTCCTCCTGGCTACTGGGCTCCAGAAGGTGGCAAGAAAGGGGGAGATGGCCCAGCTGGGGTCCTCTGGCCCCAAGCCTGGAGGGGGTTTCACTGCATGCTGGGGCAGGCTGGCCTCGCACGAGGTCTGCGTGGGGTTTGTGCCCGGAGGGAGCGGCTGGATGAGCATCAGCATGGGGTCGAGCCTCTGAAAGCAGAAACTCCCCTAAATGGCCTCTCTCCTGCAGTTCTGGCAGCTCTACAATGCTGTCACCCTCTTCCGCATGATCCAGCACCCAGAATGCAAGGAGTGGCAGGTAAGGGGGGTCCCAGGCAGCTGCCCTGGGGAGGGGGGGGTGCCCCAGGCAGGTCCCTCCTGCTGACTCACGCCTCTGTGGCTCCTGCAGGTCCTCATGTGCGGCCTCCCCTTCTTCATCCTCTTCCTGGGGAACTTCTTCACCACCCTTCGCGTGGTCCACCAGAAGTTTCAGAACACGAACAAAGACACAAAGCGGAATTGACGGGGGGTGGGGGGAAATCAGCGTGGGGGCCAGGACTGTTTCTCCCCACCGGCTCCATCTCCCATTCCCACCTCCTCGATGCCGTCTGGACTCTGCTGTCTCACCCTGTTCCTTGGAAGCTTGAGTGCAGGACAGAGCTCGGGGCCTGCTCCCAAATAGACTGCGTGTTCACTGCGGTGCTGGATCCCTGCCCGAGTCCCTCACCTAGCGGCAGGAGCACCCTGCAATGCCTCCAGAGCAGAGCAGGGGGCCTGGGACAGCTGCTCCCCTTCCCTGTGCCCTGAAGACATTTACTGGGATGGTTCTCCTGGGCCAAGCCCAGCTCTGCCAGCACTCCCCACCGTGCTGCAGGCAGGGGGCAGCCCGGGGTGCCTGGCTTGCATCAACTCCCCTGGGACAAGGCAGGGTCCAGGGCTGACAGCTGCCTCTCACACTCAGCTCCTGGGGCAGCCAGGACAGCCCCTGCACGCTGAAGGCAGGGGTAGAGAGGCCCTCATCACCTGCACGCAATCGCTGCCCTGGCTGCCCTCCAGCCCTCTGTTTTCAAGGGCTGGTGGCTCCCAGAGGGTGTCATACCCCAGTTCCTCCTCCACCTTCAAGCTGAGGGTGATGAGGTGGAGGAGCTGTGGCACCAAAGGGGTAGGAGCACCATGAGCCTGAACCAGGGTGTGCAGACAGCTGGAACTGTGCAGACGGTGTCCTGGTCTCACATCACTGGAGGATGCATGGGTCAAAATAAAGGGAAGGTGCTGCCTCGGGTCACCGGGGTGGTCTTGGACCAGCTTGTCTGCTTTGCGGTTTTGGCTTGTCTGGCAGTGGGCTCTGCCACACTGCGTTGGGGAGGGAAGAAAAACCAGCTGCAAGTGCCCCCACACCAGCCCATGGTGCAGTGGGAATGGGAGGGCAGCACCACGAGCTCCTTCCCAGGGCACCCTCTGACCTGCACAGCCCCACCCCACAGGCTGCGGCCAGAGCTTTGGCCACCCAAAGAGCCCCACAGGACCTCATGTCCCTGCAGAAGGGGGGAAAGCCCTGTGCTACCACTGGGGGCCAAACAGCACGTCTAGCACTGCTGTGCCTCAGTCCAGAGCCGTCCATCCCCCACCGCCGTCCTCGCTGCCCTGCCAGGGTTCAGCACCCAGGGTAGGGGATGCCCCAGCTTGGCCTAAACCCAGAGGGGCTGCTGGTTCCCCAGGTTTCCTCCTGGTTGGTGGCCGGTGTTCCTCCACCTCCCTCTTCCCTCTGGCTGAGCACAGAGAGGGCAGGAAGCAAACTACAGAAACAGTATTTTTATTCCAAGGGCAAATGTATTTAAATAATTTACAGTCATTGGACAGCCTGAAAGTTGCTTTTTTTCTTCTATGATTCAATCACAAAGATGTTAAAATAAAAACAGTATTTAAAAAATAACCATACACAGCATGAGGGAGGGGCTGGGCACAGGGAGCTGCAGGACCCCAGGGAGCTGCAGGACCCCAGGGAGCAAGCAGGGCCCCTGCGGGCTGAGCCCCCATGAGCAGATCTCTTTGGAGGGGAGAGGAGCCATCCCCTCCCTACTGCGTGCTGGAGCAAAGGCAGGCAGCGGGGGACAGGAGCGGGGTGCTGCGGGGTCCTGGCAGGGAGGCAGCTGCCAGCCCCACGTCCTAGAGATGGCCAAACAGGGTGGGAAGGAGGCAAGGACAGATCGCTGCCCCACGCTGTGCCCTCTCACCAAACCCGCAGCGCAGGGGGCTGCCAGCTCCTCCACCCCTCTCTTGTCCCCAGGCTGCCCGTGCCAGCAGGCTAGGGTGGGCCCCAGCCCCAGGGGGTAAGGCAACACCTCCTGTTTGGGGAACGATCCCAGAGCTCCCTTGGCACCATCTGACCCCACGGTGGCTGTGTCCCTGGCCCCAAGGCAACCACCGGTGCCACAAGGTGCTCCTGGACAACAGCCTGAGCTACCCCCCTGCCCCTCTCGACCCCTTCCACCCCCCCAGGGTGCACAACCCACCCCAGGGGGCTGCTGTGGCCCAGGAGGGGTTGGGAGTGACACCGGGGTAGCTGTGGGCTGGGGACGACATTGTCACCCACAGCACCAGTGGGCAAGCAGGCACTTTCCACCTCCCACGGGCCCACGCCTGGGGACCCATTCTCTCCCCAGCCCCACCAGCCCCCTGCTCTTAGCTCCAGACATCCAAAGAGTACCGGCCCTTCGTCATCAGTTTCTTTACATAGTCCACGGCCTGGGGCTGGCTCATGTTCCCGAACTCGGCCACAATCTCGTAGAAGGTGTTCTGCACGTCCCGGGCCATGTTGCGAGCATCGCTGGAAACAAGGGGACCGTGAGGGAGGTGGTAACGCATCGGAGCCACAGAGCCCTGGTCGCCTCTTGGCACCCGAACACGGACGGGTCAGTCACCCCAGCCCGTCTGCCTGGCCACCTGCCCCCCCAAGAACAAGGGCAGCATAACCCTCCCAGGGCCTGTAACGCACAAGTGGGTAAACCAAGCCACGCTCATTTTCCTGAGAATAGAAACATTTTCCCCCCTGAAGTCCCTTCCCTGCCACTGGACCTACCCGCACACGTAGATATGAGCATTCCCCTCATTAATCAGCTTCCAGATGTTTTCCTTGTTCTTCTTCAGTAAGTGCTGAACGTAAACCTGGCAGGAAAAAAGGTGGGGGTGAGCCGAGAGGACAGAGCCCCAATGCCACAGGCGATGGCGAGGGAGGGGAAGCCAAGCCCGTGCTCATGGCTGCACAAGACAGTGGAGGAGCCACATGCTCCTGTGACTGCCATGGCCCTTCCCTGTCAGAGGCTCCAGCCCAGGAGGCTCCAGCCCTCGGGGGCCTTTCCTTCCCCTGCTGCCAGGGCTGGGAGCAATGGTGGGCAGCATGAGCAAGCAGCTGGGGGACAAGAGCAGTACCTTCTCAGCCTGGTCCCTGGAGAAAGCGACGTTGAGCTGGGTGAGGACTCCCTCCTGATGGAAGCGGGCCAGCTCCTCACGGTACAGGTAGTCCTCACGCTCACGGCGGCAGCCGTAGTAGAGCACCGTCTCGCCCACCTCTTTGCCTGCAGAGTCACACAGCACCCATCAGCTGGCTCCCTGCAGCCCCCAACGCTGCCTTCCCCACCTCCCCTTCTCCTGCTGACCCAGGGGACACACGGCTCTGCCACTGTATCTGTTTATAAGGAGAAGCTCGAGACCGATTCCCAGAAGTACCCGTGTACTTTAGAAATGAGCCTAAGTGACTTGACTGGTTATTCAGAGACATGGTGACAGAGGTCAGAGAACTGGCTCAGGTCTACTCGTCCCACCCAAACATCCTGTGCCCAAGGGGAGGACAAAGCATCCTTGTGCTGGACAAACACACGTAGCTGCTGTTCATCATGCTCCATCGCCTCTGCTTTTGGCTAAGACCCGTCAGTGATGCGAGCAGCACGCGCTGCACCTGAGAGGCACCAACGGGCCCCGCAGAGCATCATCCTGCAGCCACTCCAGTCCCCAGGGAAGTTTCTGGGCACTCACCTTGCTGCTTCAGCCAGGCCCGCTCCTGAATGAAGCCGATGAAGGGGGCAATGCCAGTCCCTGGTCCGATCATGATGACGGGCGTGCTGGGTTTGAAGGGCAGGCGGAACTGCGACTTCCTGACATACATGGGCACCAGGGAGGTGCTCCCGTTCTCGTCTGGCACTTTGTTCTTGAGCCAGTTGGTGGCTACGCCTTTGTTCAGGCGTCCCGTCTTGGTCTCGTACTCCACCGTCACGGCACAGATGTGGATGGCGTTGGGGTGAACCTGCAGGGAAGGGATGTCAGCGCCAGGCAGAGAGGGAACCCCAGCAACCTCACAGCTCAGTCCCTTGTGCTCAGGGATGGCGAGAAGTTTAACCTAACATTAATGTTGGGATAGCTATTCCTCCCCTGGCAGATCAAACCTCCCAGCATGTCCCACACAGGGCTTCTGTCTTGTGCCCGACTCGCCACAGGACCACTGAGCTTCTCTCAGTATTGCCAGCAACCTCAGGGCTCCAGGCACAAAGTAAAGAGTGAATCTTGACCAACCCCTAAAATGGTACCTTGCTCCCAGGCCCTGAAAGCAAGGCCTATGTGCAGAGAGGAGCAGGGCTGCAGGGAGGGTGGTGGTATCGGCACAGCTGGCTGCAGTGTGGGACCCTCTGCAGACCCCGTGGAAGTTGGGATAACCCCCTCTTATGCACAGATGTAACAAAAGCTGCCCCCCTTACTGAAAGTGTCACCAGGGCAAATTCCCAGTGTCCTGTCCCCAGCTGAGGGGGGGTGACTGCGGCACGGTGGAGCTGCAGCTGTACGCCAGCAGTCTCTTGGCAGCCCCAGTCCCTGCCGGAAGCACGCTCACCTTGGAGGAGGAGGCGATGGAGTAGTAGCGGGCCTGCAGGCGGGGCAGGAGCTCACACAAGTGGTCGATGGCAGGGCGCAGCGAGGGCATGTCCTGCAGGATGGCCAGGATGTTCCTCCGGGCCTCCACCACCCAGCTGAGGTAGAGAGCCTGCGGGCAAGGAGGGCACAAGCGCGATGACTTCTCTATGCGGCTGGCAAACGCTCCCTCAGCTCTCTGCATGTGGTGCCCAGCAGTCCTGGATCCCTTTTGGGGATCCCCCAGCACCCAGTTCAACCCAGCAACTTTGCTGGGAATGCCACAGCTCCCACCTTCCCCTCGGCAGCAGACGATGCCATTTTGCGGAGGCGCTCCTGCTCGCCGGCGTCCGTGGCGTACTGGGCCAGCTCATAGAGGACATTGGTGCGGGGTGGGTTGGTGATGTCCAGGTAGTATGTCAGAGCTGTACGGTAGGACGTGGGGCAGGGGAAGGGATGTTTCTTATTGGATTCCTCTGGAGGAGAGAGGGGAAAAAAAAAATTTAAAATCAGCAATCGCACGCTGTTACGTTAGAGATTTCGTGCCAGCAGCTACATGAAGTGTATGAGAGCTGGAGGCAGAGCAGAGGAAGCAGCTTCAGAGAAGCAAGAGCAGCCGTAGGGCTGAATAGGCCTGTTGGCCAAAGCCCCGATCCCATACTGAAGCAGCTCCAGCACAGGGCAGCTCCCTCTCCAGGCAGCTACATCTCCCAGTAGCCCATTTTGTGTTTCACAGATGCTGCCGGACAGCTTTTCAGAAAAATAAAAGAAAAAAAAAAAATACCCTGTGCTCCCCAGTGGGGCTCTCTGCCCCAAGATACCCATGCATGGAGGCACCCAGCAAACTCCTAGGCCAAGCAGGAGGGCTGTTCTCCATGGCTAATTTGGCCTCATGCACTTACACCTCGTTCAGATCTGGCCTGAAAAGCATCCTTCACCTCCCCTTCAGCCATGGATTCGTGTGCTCACAGCCCCCCTGGGAAAGGTAAGTGCCAGCGGTCGAGGCTGGAGCTGTTCAGTTCAGCAAACAGAGGTCCGTAAGGGACAGGAATGACAACGTGAGGCTGGACAACGAGGGACACCGCATGGGGGAGCTGCGGGCTCCAGCAGTGCACTGAAGCCGGTTGCTCTCTTGAAACCAGGAGCTCTCTTGGGCTTCTGGACCAGCACATCTGATGCCTCAGGTCAGGCTGCGCTGCCTGAGGAGCGAGATGGGCAGCAGCTGCTGTCTCCTTCCTGCCAGCGACCAGCTCTGCTGGGAACGTTGCCCAAGAAAAGCTCTTTGTATCAGCACAAGTGCTCCCTCCTGGCAGTTCGGTCCCTAAGCCTGTGCCTCCTCCAAGGACTGAACAACAGCATCTCAGGCAGGAAGGCCCCTGTTGAGCTCTGGGGCTGCTGCAGCAGAGGGATGTCCTGGCAGGCAGATGCTCTGTAATTAGGAGCGTGCTGTTACATAATTTGTTGTTGAATGGGCACACTAAGTGCATTTCACAACTGACCCACTTCAGCTGGCTCTCAGCAAGCGGGCTCCATGCCACTGTTGCTAAAATGGCACCGCATTCGGAGCAACCACGGGATGTCTGTGTGTCTGGAGGTGCCCTACAGGACCTGAAGGTGATCTGGCTGCTGCTCTGGTGGGCAGGACAGAGGCCATAGCTGAAGGAGAACTGCTGACACTCAGGGGTGATCCATACTCACCGTCCAAATTGTTTAGGGACATGACTGTGTCCAGATCCGTGCCCAGAATCTCACCAATCTGATTCACCAGAGAAGAGTCGTTGGCTGGGTACACTGCCACGTGGTCCCCAGACTCGTACCTGGCACGAGAGCAGGAGGAGAGCAGATGAAACACCAGCACCACTTCTCATCCACCCCAGGCCTGAGCTGCTCAGCTAGAACACAAGCAGGCTGCTGCAAGGGGCAGTAGGACAACTGAGATCTGAGCTGCCACACCGTGCCTACACCATCAGGGATCCCAAAGAGCAGGCAGTAATAGCAGAAAGGACCATTGTGGAATAATGGCTTTAAGGACCAGGTTTTTTTTACACAGGAGCTCCAAGATAACAGCAGTTTTGCCAGAGACTTCAATGAGGCCAGACTTCCAGCAAGGACAAGGCCAACTCCCTAACAGGCAAGGAGCAAAGCTGCTCAAAACCTCTGCAGTATTTTGTTATGTTAAGTCACCTGGATTCATGGCTTTCTCACAAGCACACAGAGGAATTTAAGCCAGCAAGAGTGGTTTTAAGAACAGGGCTTTATTCCCCCTATGCTTGTAAACCTAAGCGAGGCAAATCCAGGCGTGAGCTCATCTGCCTCCTCACTTTTTGAATGACTCCTAGAGAATTCTCACAGCTGGGACTGCTCAGGTAGGACAGGTACGTGCAGCCAGCTCTGGACAGACCCAGAGCAGCCAGCTGGCATGGCCAGGCACTGCACAAGAGCTGGGAGAAAGTCCTGACATGGGGTACCTGATAAGTGGTACAGAAGCCCAGAGGAGCAGCAGTAAGTAATTATGAGAACAAGGTCCTCTTCCAAAATGCCAGATGAGGTCAGTGCCACCTCCTCGTTCTTTGATCCTGTTGAAGACTGCTCCTGCTAAAATAGAGGACCAGTCTCCTGTGGGAAACTACCTGATTTTGGAATTGGAGATATCCAGCTCCAGGTGCATGAGGTGTCGCTCTCCACCCTCATTCAGCTTGCGGTTCTCTGTAACCTGGGCCAGGAAGGGGTTCTTGGCATCGAACGGCCTAGAAGGAAAGACAAGGATCCTCTGGATTACTCTCTGCAGGCTCACAGTGCTTTCCGTATCCAAGCACGTTCCTTCTGCTTCCAGAGCAGGCTCCCACAATTTGAGCATGGGGCTGTCCTGGCTCATGTTTCAAAGCACACCACAGCACAAACCAAATTATGATCCTGCTGCTACCCACACTGGCAGAGAAAACCAATCATTTTCCTTCTAAGCACAGCCCAGCAGTCAACAGCTTCTGTCCCACTAAGAACAAGTGATGCAAGAGTAGATTGGAGGGAATGTCACATCTCAAAGAGGTATTTCAGTTTGGACATAATTTATATAGCTAATCTCCCCAAAGCAAAACTGCAAGCAACCGTCACGCATTAGCTACCCTGGGCGAGTAAAGACTCCGAGCGACCTTAAGACAGATGCTGCAAACGTACCGGCCAAACAGCACATGTGAGCACAGCCACCTTCTCACACACTAATGATTCATTAACTGGGGAATCCCTGAGAGCCCCAGTGAAGATTTGAACCTATTTCTCTTGGGCAGACATCTGTCACATGGCTGCACTGCAGAAATGACACTGCCTGCATAGCACACGTTGTTACAAACATCAAGGACTCCATTGGTCAAAGCCTGGCCCACGTACACCCTGCCCAGGGCAGTTTGGCACTTACGGCTTCTGGTTCTCATAGCTCTTGAGACGACCCATCTCACCGGTGTAGACTTTGTTCATGTTCACATCCGTGTGCACCACCAGCTCATACTGGCGGATGCTGGAGAAGGAAAGGGAGAGGAAAAAAAAAAAAAAGTCAGACTGGAAGTCACAACGTACAGTTGGAACCATCATCTGCTTTGCTGGATTTGCTGCAGTTCAAAACCAAATGGAACTCGCACCCCTTCGCCCCCCTCAAGACATTAGGGAGCAGACATCTGCAGACAACGCAGAAAGCCCAAACTAAGAGGAAGCAGCTTCGCCAGGAGCATCACAACCCAGCAAAGCCATCCACAAAGGAACCAAACCCATCACATCCCCACTCAGAACAGAAATCCAGAGCTGGGTTCAAACTCGCACCAGGACAGGCTCAGTCCAAACAGCCCCACTCACTGATCTACTTCAGATGTGCCCTCTCCAGTCTGGAAGAGGAGGCAACGCACAGGAGAGGGGACAGCAGCTCAGGACTGATGGCACAGCCACCAGTCAGAGGTGGCCAATCTCTCAGGCACCCAGAAGAACCTGCTTCCTTACCCACCTGGACTCTTCTCCTGTAGCCTCCACCCCAAAGTGCTCACACACTGCTGGCCAGAACTGCTCTCTCCAGGTGATGAAGTCTTCTTCCAAGCTAGCCAGGGCAAAAGAAAGATTCAATAACATTGCCCAAGGGGGAGCAAAGGAGTGTTGTTCCCAGAGGAGCTATTTGAGATCCCTATGGACTTTCTCCTTTCACCGTGGCAAAAGGCATTTGTCCTTGGACCCAGGCAGTTTTGGTACCTCCACATACCCACAGATCAGAGGAGCACCTTCAGAGCGCTAAGTGGGTGGGAGGGAACTGTTGCTACACCAGCCACCCCTCCCTTCACTAGCTCTGCCCAGGAAGACTTTGTTATTCAGGCTCGGTCTTTAACAAACTTGGGTCCCCCTTGCCCACTGGTGGCATTAGGCCACCTTCCTAAAAGGCAGATCCCACCATGGCAATGCTTATTTCTCTGGGCTCAGAGCCTCCCACACACAGCACATCCCTCTCATCACATCTTGCAGGCCTTAGAGGCAAAGCTACAGGTTGATGTCATTTCCCCAGTTAAGCTTCTACCCACAGGGTGCTCAGGTGAGCAGAGAGAGGTCAAAAAACCCCAATCATTGTCCAAGTTGGAAAATTGCTGCCTTCCACCATAAAACAAACAGTTCACAAGGACACTGAGTTGTCTCCTCCGCAGGGATGAGTGAGCCTCTCCATACAGGCTGGGTTAGCAGTGGAGCTGCGGCAGAGCAAAGGCAGAGGCTGCAAAGCCTCCCCAAGTATACAGCTATGGTCATTTAAAGCTGATACGAGATCTCACCAGGCACAGGATCCCCTAGGATGCTCTAAGCATACAGGGATCTGCTTGTGGGAGAAAGAACAGACACACACCCCCAGACATGTCAGCTCCCACAACTAGCCCCACAGAGTTTACTTCTTAGTAGTAAAGCCAACTCCCTGCCAAGGTCCCTTCCACAATGCTGTAGACAGCTCTGACCAGCCTCTCAAGCCAAGCTACTCACTTCCCATCGTCATCTCCTAGCCCAAGTTCAAAGATGCGTTGGGCTCCAAGCTCCTCCAGTCTCTTGTCCACATACTTTCCCATGGCATTGAAGTGCTCATAAGTCTTGTTTCCCAGCCCAAAGACCTGGAAGGGAACGCTGGTAAGTGTGGAGAAGCAGGGGCTGGATTTTTCCCATCCTGCTGGCATCCTCTGGCCAGTATCAGCAAGCAAAGGATGTTGAAGAAAAAAAAGAATGGAAGACCAACAGCAAGACCTCTCCCAGCTCCCTGTCAGCTATTTGTGGACTTTCTGAGTAAGAAACTACTACTGGAGAGCAGCCAGCAGGCACCACCACCTCCCCTAAGCCAGGCCTAAGGCACATCAAGAGGATGTGCACACACAAGAGCTGCCTGCATCATCTCCTCAAGGGAGAAGTAAGAACTTGGACTGCCTGGAGACCAATTGCTGTCCCTTGCCTCCCACAAACCACTCGGCAAATGTTTGCTCACTGTTTTATACAGAGCAGCTTAACATCTCCAGCAGTTGATCTTCTCCTCATTTGCAATTACACTGCCTAAGGAATTTGGCCAGGGTTAGGTGAGGTGGCTGTATCTCAGCCAATTATTCAGCTCAGCACAGGAAAAAGAGCTACACACTCCTTCAAGTGATTTAATTTGTGGGAGAAGATCTGGCCCAGGGCTGCTCAATTAGCTTCTGAACAGCAGCAGCAGCCTGTAACTCATTTACAGACCTTGTATTCAAAGTCTGCTGGGCTGTTTGTGGCAAGACATTACCAGCAAACCCTTCTGATTTAGGGAGTGGAGAGAGTACTCCGACATCTGCCTTTAAAGCCCCCAGATACATCTTTGCAAGTGTCCACCAAGCTTGCAGAGGAAGACAATAGAGACCGCATCCAATAGAGGCGTACGAGGCACAGACATCACGTTGTGCCTTTACCCAAACCATGTGCAGGCACAGGGGAGGGCTTCTGACTTTCCTGCCCAAATGCAGCATAAACTGGAAACGAGCCACTTACTGCAAATCGGAGCCCCGACAAGTCAGCGTCAGCCTCCTGCAGCCAGTCGTAGAAGTCTTGGGCATTGTCCGTGGGATCACCCTCACCGTAGGTGGCCATGCAGAACACAGCTAAGGACTTGTCGATCTCAGACAGGCGACTCAGGTCCGACTACAACCAAAGGAAAGAACAAACCCTCAAGGATCCCACAACACAGTTACTGGGCAAGCCTACTTCTAACTCTGGTGTGTGGAACAGCACCACATAATGTTCAACAGCTGATTATAAAAGGGGTTGGGAAAAGCCAAACCCACCTGAAATGGCAAGGGAAACAAAGCTAACCACTCTCCCCAGACTGCAAGTCAAAACTTCTACCCCACCAGGAAAGTGATGGGATTTGCCATACAAGGCTTTAAGGGATCAGGATTGTTGTTTGCTCTGGAGAATGACACAATGTCAATGCCACTGTGCAAGCCTGCAGCAGTATGCGTTTAATGCTGACTACACAAGGAATACAGAGCAAGTTTCATGCTGCCAACGGATGTCTGTTGACTCCCAAACATTCCAGGCTACCTTCCTCTTTCAGTTGTATTGCAGAGTTCACCCCAAATGTAGACTGGCAAGGACCAAGCCCACCTCTGCATCTCTCAGGCTGATCCAATTTCCTTCTCTCCCCTAAATGACACTACAAAAAGGGCAAATGTCCCTTGGCTAGGTCCTTCCTGGTTTTTGAGGGGACACTAAAAGCATGTTACCTATCCTGAGGTTGTTCGTGGCTAAATTACCAAGTCATACTCCTCTGGATCCGCTGCCATGCCCCGGAGGCCATAGCGATGAGCGTCTTTGGAGAGGCGATTGGCAAACTCCTCTGCTGTACCCGTTTGGGAACCATAGAAAACCACTATGTTACGCCCCTGGAGAGGAAAAAAAAAATTCCTGTTAAATGGTGATTACTCATTTA
The DNA here is from genome assembly GCF_028858705.1 of Grus americana. NCBI lineage: Eukaryota > Metazoa > Chordata > Aves > Gruiformes > Gruidae > Grus > Grus americana. The sequence continues at coordinate 7,051,111 of NC_072870.1, read as the reverse complement.
GCAAATGCACAGACGAAGCACATCTTGTCAGACACAAAGGAAATGCCTGGGATCAGGAGCCCTGGACTGCAACCTAAAGGCAGCTAGGAGTCTGCACTCGTACAGGACTCCACACCAGGTTTGCAGCAGAAAACTCGAGGCTAAGCTGTTAAGAACATGACTCTTGTCAATCTCAGAGGGGTGACTCAGGTCAGACTAAAACCCAAAGCAAAGAATAAATCCTCAAGATTTCTCAGCCTCAAGGCTGCAGCGTGACTCCTGGAAACGGGGAACTCCCTGGATGAGAAAGCAGACTTGCCTAAGCTTTGGGAAAATGCCTAAGCACTGGAACTCCTACTCCGCAATGTAGTGGAGCAAGCCAGCTACTTTGAAGTAAAACAGAAAATATATCCAGCCCTTGCTTCTTCCTCTGCTTCCTCTTGTGTCCAGTCCAGGGGAATCAAAACCTGCCAGTTCTGTGTACAACAATTCCCATTCCAGAGTGAGCCAGTTTGGGAACCAACCACACAGATAAACAAATGCCAGCCAATGACTTTAAAGTCTCTGCCATTTCCCTCCTGACTTTGATCTCATATTACATTTTTTTTTCATCAAATTTTCACTTTAATTTTTTCTCTAAGAACAACTCTTGGGCATAGACTGAAAGAGCTACTCCTGCCTGCCCACACAGCCTTCCTCTGGATGCTCTTTGCAGCAGGTATGTGTCCATATCCAAACCAGTCCCTCCCCACTGACAGCTAGACAGTCTCCAGTGGAAAATGGGAAGGACACGAGCTCCTCTACCTTCCCAGCACCCCACATAGCCAGAGCAAGAAGCTTACCGTCTTCTTCATCTTCTCAATGAAGCTGCTGTCTCTCACTGGAGCTGCTCTGAAAGACAGGAGGAGCCTCTTTTCAGATGGGCACCTTCATTCTTTAAGGTCAGGAATAAGCACGTGGGGGAAAAAGTGGCCCCCAAACCATGCTAGATCTCAGAAGGCTACCCAAAGTGGTGAGAGTCCCCATCGACCACTCTTATTCACCCTGTCACAGGGATACCCATCGTTCAGCTGCAGGGCTTCTCCTCTGCACACAGCCATGAACCAGGGACTGTCAGAACACGGGGGAATAGCTGACACCCTGCCTCACCTCCATCGGTAAATCCTCCTGCAGGCAAAGCCCAGGAATTCAGCCCTGAGCGTCAGGAAACCTTTACTCTATCAACTGCTCTGAGGGGTTTCACAGCTGAGCAGGTTACAAGGATCTCTCAGAGCTATGACGCAAGAGTAAGTCTCCAGAAAAATCTCAGAGGCCAAGCCACAGCGGGAGAGAAGGGAACGGAGAGCTCCCTGCTTCCCCCACCACAATGGACAGGCAGGGGATCAGTCCTGAGTCATGCCCCCGCCGCCAGGCGGATTGTCCAAGCTTGAAGTCAGACAGGGCTAAACACCAGCTGTTCTGACCTCAAAACAGCATGCCACACAGGAGTCCCAGAGCTGGAGAGCCCCGTGGAGCAGACAGATGCAGCCGATCAGATCCACAGAGCCTCCAGCAAGGCAACCGCTGCCTGCTGAGGTCCCGCAGGGCTCGCTCCCATGCCAGGGTGTCTGTCCCCAGCACGGAGAACACTTGCAGTATTGCACGGAGGTGGCTTTATCTCAAGAGAGACAAACCACAGCAGCATCAGAAACATCGAGGCAGAGACTCACACTGCTACGGCTACCCTATTAGGCAGGGAGCCAGAAGAGCTTTAGCTATCCTAAGCACACCCATGGGCTTTCAGTGTCACAGGGTGAAAGTAACCCAAGCCCTGGGGACACCGGAGCCCCCACAAGCAGAGGTGTCTCTAGCTACAGTCAGATTAGGCAATAGGGTCTTTTCAAGGCAGGAGGACAAGTGCCAGGAGCTCATGTGCCATCTTCCCCACTGGAGCTTTGGTAGCAGGGAAGAGGAACGTGGGACCCGTTCCCATTTCTCTTTCACAATGGAAGAATGCAAGGCTGGGTCTCCTGTGGGAAGAGAGAAGCCTCCAGGCAAAAAACAAATGGTTTTGGCTCCAGCCCATGTGAGAATGTGCAGAGCTCGCTAACAGTTTCCTAAACTCTGCAGCCCAGAGGGAGGGATCTCTGCGGATGTGCTGAGACATTTGCAGAGCACACACACAGAGCAGCAGGGTGGGGGACGTTCAGTAAAGCATGCCTTCAAGCACCCCTTTCTACCCAAAGGTATTGAGGAGCTCTGTAACCTGGCCAGACAGCTCCAAGCACCGATGCAATCCCATGCAGCACACACCAAAGATAAGCAAACCCTACCCAAAAAAGGTACCCAAGGAGGCTGTGCTCCCCAGAGAGAGATGCTTCATGCCCCCAACTTTGCTCTCTCAGCAGTTAACATTCTCCCTGTGCTGTCTTTAGTTCCCTGTTGGGAACAGGGATATCACAAGCATCTTTGAGAGAACAACCCCAAAACCATGCCCATGCTACCACCAGGATGGGGGCTTGGGAGAACTGCCCCCCAGCCCGCTCACAAGACTCAGCTCTCACTTAGCTTTTGGCTCCCTGGTGAATTTCTTTGGTGTACTGCCCTCTGCAAATGAGATCCAATTAAAATAACTGTTGGGTCAACTGCTAAACAAAATGCTTTTAAAGGAGGAAAAAAAAAAAGTTTTAGGTCTTTTCAGCAAGCTCCCTTTGGAAAAGAAAACACCGCAGTACATGGACCTCATCCGTTTTCAAAGGAGGCAACCCTGCACTGAAGTGTTGTGGTGGAGAAGAGTCTGTGGCTCAGACACAGAAGAAATAATGAGTCTGGCTTTTAGAAAAAGGCTATACAACTCCCTGAAATTGCTTCATCAGGGTGGCTTCAAAGTCTGAGCTGCAAAAATGCACAGACACTGAAGACCAAAATTACACTCATTTCCACCACTCAGCCCGGAAAACTTTGAAGAGAAAGTGAGTTTTCAGCAACAACTGCTCTTACAGCTTAGATATCTCATGGTATGAGCTAAGAGAGTCAGAAGTGACGGGTGGAGGAAAGGGGATTAAGTCCATTGTTGGAGCGAGTCTTTAGCTTGTACAGATTACCCACCCTTGGTGAGAGCCTACAGCACGAGCGACTCCCAGGGTGCTCTGTCACTTTGATTTCAGGAGGGAAAAAGGAGGGGGTAGGAAGTTAGCGACAGCTCAACAAGAATATCAAAGTCTCCGTCTCAGCCAAATGCCTCTCCTTCAGAAAGCTCCCATGCCCGTAGCTTTCCTCCCGAAAGCACACATACATCCAGAAGTGAGAACACAGCCTGGACGTTGCAGAGAAACCAAGCACTGACAGCAGGGTCTCCTCTGGAGCAGCCTGCCTCCAAGCAGAGCCTCTCCCCTTCCTTCTCCTCCTGCCCCAGCAGTGAGAGGTACCCCACTCCACCCAGCTTCAGGGTGGCAGGAGCAACCCTCCAAGTCAGAGCGATCCCGCCTGCCCATCGGGCAAATTAACTCACCTCGCCACGGCCGCCTCTTCTCGCGGGGCCGAGTACGTGCAGCCCATGGTCAGGGCAGGGAAGAGGCAGACAAAGAGTCGCAGGGCAGCCGGGTCTGTCTGCGAGGGGAGGTGTGGGGGGGACGAATCTAACTTAGCTCTGGAGCAACACGCACACAGGCCTTTCCATTCTGCTCCTCCTGGGCATTAAAGACAAGCGTCAGCCTTTTGTTAAGGAGAAGAGAGCCAGCACAAAAGGTCCCAGCACGGGTCATAGCAGGAGAGGTCCCGTCCGCTCAGATACTCGTGGCAGGGCTTTGGAAGTTACTGAGTGGATCCACACAGTCCTGAGAAACTGCAACATCTGGCAGCAGTGGCAGAAAGGAATTAGGAGTGGAGAATGAAACCTCCCAGGATCCTCCGCAGCACACATCCCTCTCCCATCCGTGTGGAGCAGGGGGACGGGACACGAAACCCTCCCCCAGCCTTGTTACCTTGGAAACTGTTTATATCACAGCTGCTTTTATATATATTCTTTTTTAAAAAAAAAAAAAAAAAGTCGGCACTGTAGCTGAATGAAACGATTCCAGACACTGCGTGAGCAACACTATGGGTAACTATGGCAGTGCCATTACGGAGGCGGCTCAAAGGAGTTTGTTCTCTTCAGGATCCTATTAAATTAAATTAGAGATGGTCTCTCTCTCTAACACACACGCAGGCAGCAAAGAGAGCTAATCAGACTAAGGAGTGGGATCAATTCCTGCCACAGGAAGCCCCACAAGCACCAGGGAATGGATTTCTCTATAGCTGCAGAATAGAGATAAGCCAATTTCTGCCCCAAACAATGTTAAAGACGGGGGGGGGGGGGGAGAAGGGAGGGGGTGACACCCAGAGTACCAATCAATGTCTTGCCTGCATCTCCCCAGGGCAACAGTTCGCCAACTCCGGAGCGGGCACATGAGAAAGGAAGAAATACGCAGAGATGCGGACAAAGAATAAAAATAAATTAGCGCGTTCCCCAGGAATGCCCCCACGGGGAACCGCGGTGGCCATGGCTGCATGGCGATTGAGAGCCGTTCTCCCTAATTACATCTGCAGAACAGGCTGTGAGGAAGGCTGCTCCGGTGGTTTCAATTAAGTCTGAAAATGGTCAAAATGCAAGCAATCCTCAGATGGTGGTATCCCGGCCTGCCCTATGCACACGTGTGTTACACAACACAGGTACAGAACGTCTTGTACGCAGCCAGTCTCTGCACACGCTGGGCTCTGTCCCTTCTCCAGAGGCTTTGGGCAGGAAAACAGCTCCGCTTGGCTGTGAGGGTAAGGGTTCAGCAAGCGCCTGAGCTGTGGCTGAACCCAGAGACGCATCATCGGGGCAAGATCATGACCGTTCCCAAGCCACGCGGGCTGGCAGAGCCACGCAGAATGAACCCAGCCCAGATGTCATCCAGAACAGGGCATTTCGACCATGCATCTGTTCTTCCACAACCAAGGGTAGGTGCAGCAGTGGCATTTCCTCCAGCGACCTCACTGAGCTGACGTGGCTTGATCAAGGCATGCTGCTCAGCAGAGGTTCCCAAAAACCCCCAGGATGGCACCGAAGTGCCAGACCCTGTGTTCAGGTCGGAGACTCTGCTTCCACGCTCCCACGTTGCAAGCACCCTCGCTACAGCAGCGGCGGCCATCATGAGGCGTCTGAATTGCTGAGCAGCACTTTTGTCCTCCAGTCTTCCAAGGCTGCAGCTGAAGTTGGGGGCCAAAGTGACACAACAGAAGCCATCACCCAACACCATCAGACGAAGCAGTTCAGCACAGTTCAGCAATTCAAGGCAGAGCTGCAGAGAGTGTGCTGACAAAAAGCAACACCTCTTAAGGTCAAGGCTCTCCACTTCAGCAGGAGACAGTCCCACCAAGGGCACTCTGCCTTCACGGGTCTGGACCAGCTTCCCTGCCTGCAGACGGGCCTGCCCACGGACCAGCTTGCTACCCAGCCAGCCACAGGCAGCGGCTGACGGTGTGATCCTGTATCTTGCTGATTTGCTTGTTCATCGGAAAGGAAACTCCACCCCAGACTCAAAGACGACAAGAGGGAAGGAAACTCGAGGCTGAACAAGCTTTTTTTCCCCACTCATTTTCCTCTCGGTTCCAAGTGTCCCATAAAATAACACTGCAAAAGCTACAGGAAGTCGCCGTCCCCGTCCTGGAGGATGGATGTGCCACCAGTCACAGCCTTGGCTTACGGTCTGCGCTGCCCTCAGACCAGTTACTACACTGACCACAGCAGGGCTGCAGCAGGCAATGGCACAGTCAGGCTCAACGTACAGGGAAAAGCTACTTCAAAGCCTCCTCTCGTTCTTCACCTGCCTGGCTGTCACTTTTTCAAAACGCAATTGCATCAGACAAGGTCCAGAGCAACCTCACCTCCCCTCCCTGGTTATCAGTGACAGGAGGTGCTGCTCTTCCACAGCTCTTGCAAGAGGCAGTTGCATGGAGCTCCCTGCCAGCCATCTCCCCTACAGATGGAGAAGGCAGCACAGACCCCACACAGGAAATGCAGGCAAAATACTCCTGAGTCAGGTGAAAGCCGAAAACCCCAGCCAGTCTCAGATGGAAGCCCAGGTCCTGCAACAGGACGAGGTGGTAACACACACCCGGGGCAGTTAGCAAGCCACTCTGCAGCGTGACTTCTCTGCAAGGTCACGACAGCCTCTGGAAGAGCTGCACGTGATGGGTGGCAGGTGGAAACAGTCTCAAGAATGGTGAGCATGGGAGCTCTCCGAGTCAATCTGCACTATGTTGGGATCTAATTTCAGTTTGATAGGGCCATCTTTCCAGACAGCTTAGCTCTCATCACAGCACAGCCGTTCTCCTTACAGTCTCCAGAGGCAACCGCACGCACAGATACACACAGCCCTCTCTTGCAGGCACGAAAGGGAAAGTATCCTACCGATTCAACAAAACAAATTCCCAAGATAAGGCTGATCAGGCACAGATAGCCGGGCTGCTACCAGCCTCATGTGCACCTGCACAAGGTACTGCAGCCAGGAACATTTCTTTTTAAAACCCCTCCCAGCCAGAAAATGTACTTTCCATCCTCCTGCGACACCAGCGTGTGCAGCCTGCCTGAGTTTGCTCTGAGCTGTGTGCTACTCTTCCCGTTACCCGGGGACTTCACAACAGACCTGGCATCCCAGGCTTGCCTTCAAGCAGAGGCCTCTCATGATCTGACCAAAGCTGAAACGAGGAGACCAAACCTGCTCCTTTTCAATTATGACCTGAATTACAACACAAACACTGGACACTGAGCCCTGAAAAATGAAAGCAGCATAACCCACTAAGGCAGACAGAAAGGTCTGAGGTAACAGACCCACAACCACTTGCTGTGTTTGATTTAGCTTTCACACACAGGGTAACGGGAGCATCAATCCCCTGCTGAAATGCCTTCACTTATCACCAGACATCCTCATCTGAGCAGCCTACAGACAGCTCCTGCCACAGCTTCTTTCCACACCAGGCTGTAAAACTTTGAAATGAAGGACTGACGAATATTTCTTGTCAGAGCAGCACCCACAAAGTGCCATGGGGAGAAACCCACTTCACACAGAACACCTTGCTGGTACAACTGTATGTGTTAAATACAGTGACTTTGCAGCCAGCATTACAAACCCAGAGGATTCACCTTTGGTGTGTGGTTACCTTCTGCAAAGGCCTAATACTGGAAAGCACAGAGCCGGGCTAAGGCTGGTCTTCTCTCTGGGGCAAACTGCACCCATGCAGGGAACAGATCCCAGGAGACTGAAGGGAAAGATATCGCACAACACCAGCTCCTATGGCCTCTGCTGCAGTGGGTTTCAAACCTCTCTACTGCTCTTACCAATGCTCCAGGAGGAAGCAGAAGGAATGAGCTAAAAAGCCGAGCAGAAAAGAGATGTTAAGTTTAGCATGTGCCTGAGACCAGGAACTAAACGCACCCAGATCTCCACCAACACGGCTCGGTCCTGGTCCTAAGCCCTTTGCAGAAGACAGGGTAGAACAAGGACCTCTCCCTCTCCAAATCCAGTCTCCTGCTGCTGTGGTAACCTGGCATCAAAGCCAAACAAGTTTCACAAGACCTGCCAAGCAGCTCGTGCCCAGGAACTCTCCCCCAGCTCCCCAAGACTATTTCTTCTCTTCATAGCTAAGGGTAGATAAGATTCCCGATAGAAAACCTGCTGAAGAGCAAGTCCACCTTTCTCCAGATTTATCTAAACGTGACTTATCAGAAAATGCAAAGAATAGCCAAAGCAATCCTTAAGAGTTTTGAAGTACAGCCAGGGGCTTTCCTGCCTTGTCTTTTCTTCCCTTGCTCGGGAAAGGCAAATTACTGATTTGGGCCACACGGTGGGGTAAGGCAGAACTGCAGCCTGGCTCTGCCATAGGGATTTCTGCATTGTGAGGTGAATGGCTCAGGAGAAACATGAGGGGAGAGAAATGCACTTTGGGACTAAGCCCCCTTGCCGGGGGACCTCCAGAATCCAGCTGAGCTTCCTGCACAGGTGGAAAGTTACACTCACCCCACACTGCCTGAGAGTTGTTACTTACACTGACTGCATTTTGGGGAGGTCTGGGACTTCCTCCTTTTTCTTGCGGAAGAAGAACCAGTAAGTAAGAAGCCCGGTGATGAGTGAGATGAGAAACACATCCATCATGCTGAAGAGAGAGTCTTGCTGTGCAGTGCTGTCGGGAGGGGAGATGGTCGGTTCCATGCTGGCATCCCCCATGATGGTCAGAGGCACTGGAAGCAAAGAAAAACAAATGAACACCAGAATCACACAGTGCAAAGAGAAAAGCATTAAGGGCTGTTCACAGCATACTCTTCCACTGTACATTTACTCCTAGGAGCACAGGGCAGCCCAACAACTCTTTGGAGAGAGACTCTGCACCACAATACTGCAAAATCCTTTTGCACCTTAAGGTATCTCACCGTCCCACCAAGTTTTTCCCTTCCCATTGCATCCACACTGACCCATCAGAAGTGATTTCTGCTCCCCCTTTGCCAGCACCACTGAAGCAGCCCCACATTCCCACCAGAGAGCCCAACCTGGTTCCTACTAACACTCCAGCAAAACTCAACAGGGACTCATGGCTGGCCTTTACTAAAGCCGTTACTCATCATGGAGCCCATGCATGTTGGTGGGGGAAGACCCCACTCTTCCAGTCACCCCACAGATCTGGGTCTTTCTCCCTCCTTTCCACAAGGTGATACAATGCCCTGGACCTACTGCTGTGCTTACAAATCGCAGAGCGGGACTGTGGCATGGTAATTCTGTGAGCATCTCCACATTAGGTCATTATAACACAAATGACAAATACTTCTGATATACTACTCTCCGCCGCATGCAGATTGGATTTACTACCCACCTCTTTCTGGGCCTCTAGCTTCCCAGTCCCCTCCACTCTCTTCCCCAGTTTAACTTCCATCTCCTTCAATTACTCCTTTCAATTTGCTGAGGCAGAGCTTAAGTGACTTGTGACTTGCCCATGGCCATAGCCAAAGTCTGTGGTAGCACAAGGACTAGTACCCAGTCCTCAAGTCCCCGACTAGCCCTGTGGTCCCTGTCCTTTCCCTGGGGAGCCACCCATTGCTCGCTCCTTCCCTCCCACTGCTCTGCCAAAGCTCTAAACTCCTCTGACCCTAGTCCAGATCGCAAGATTATCTTCCCAACACACAAGGACACACTCTGTCCAAGCAAACAGATAATTAACTCAAAACTTGATTTGTAAGGGCAAAGTGACTCTCTTCTTGTACTTGGGCATCCTGCCAACCCAGGAGACCATGGACATTTGAACTTGCACACACAAAAGTGACTCAGAGCTGTGGGGGTGCCACCAGAGAGAAAGGACATGTCCTGTGGCTGAGCCTTGAGGGGACAGTTAACCTGTGCAGCAAACCTGTGCCTGCCGGAGAAAAGCTCCCAGACTGCTTTCCTGGGGGGCTGAAAGAAAAGCAGCGAACTCCAGGCCATGCCTGGGCTGAGAAGTAACACTGACTGAAGTTTAAAGTTATGCTCACACATTCAGACACTGGGAAGAAAAGGGAAGGGGATGCTTAGGGAGTGCTAACGAGGGAGACCAGGTAAGTTCTTCAGCAAATAAGAAGCCCTTGGTGTTACCCCACCAAGGAAAAGCCCAGGTCCGGAGGACACAAAGTACTCTGCCACAGGCCACCAGCTACAAAAGGCAGCTCTGTGAAGTGCAGGTAGAAGTCCACAGCCACCTGGCAGCAATCATGAGTGGGATCCCGGGTATTTTTGCAGCCTAACCAGCTCTCAGCCCCATGAGAAGTTTAATTCTGCGGAGAACTTGGCAAGAGACTATACTGTGAAGGGCACTAAAACACCACTGCAAAGCTTCCCATTAGATTCCCAGAGATGACACTAAGCAGGGGACAGAAGAAAAACGTTAGTGATGCGATGCGACTGCAGACAAGCAAATTGCACATTTCTCTCCATCAGGCAGGTCACCCTGTCCTCCCTCCCTTGCAGACAGGTTTTCCATTGCTGGATCTCTGAGCCAAGCAAGAGCTGGGTGTTATTTATGTACAACTGTAGACTAAACTGTTAGTTAAAGCCTCCGCAACTGGAGCTTAGTTGCCAACAATGCAGAACTCCCAACAAGATCCCTTTCCTCCTCCGTGCTGGGTTCCTGTAAATCAGTGAGGATGATGGAGATTGCGCTAAGCTGGTTTTGGGCAGGAGCTGCACCCCTTCCCTTCTGAGCACCAAATCCAGCACTTGCAGCAGCAGAGCCCCAGGAAAGCCTCCCTGCACAGAGCAGCATCCCTTGTAACTAACTGCACATGGAGGAGAGTTTCAAGCTAGACATGTCTTTGGTGAGCGGCAGCCAGCCCGGGGTGGAATGCATACAGGCTGCATACGCCTGGCCCCACAGCAACTCCCCTCCCAGCTCCAAATAGCTCAGATGTGGACATTCATCAGCTGCCCTTATACAGGGCAAGCAAATGAATTCCTGGGCTAATCAGCAAGGTGAGGGCTATGTCTCCCGCAGCCATTCATTGCCATGCCCAAAGCAAGAGCTTCTAGCCTCCCAGAACAGAGGGGACAAGCAGCAGCTGCCAGGGTTTTGCTTTTTCAAGCCTCCAGAGGTGGTCTGCTCTCCAGAGCAGCGATGCCTTGGAAAGAGGCATCCTTGGGAAGGCAGCTCCCAGGAATGCAGCATGAGCAGACATGGAGGAGGAAGCCGTACTATCTCCTGGCCTTCACCATGCTGCAGCTCTCCAGCACTTCAAAGGGGAACCCTACAGCTGCAGCAGCAGCCGGACAACCTGCTCGCTCCCTGCACCCACAGCCAGAGGGAAGAGCACCATTTCTGGAGGCTTATGGGTCTGGTGCACGGATCAGAGTCTTGGTTCAGTCTCCTCTCTTCAGCCACAAGCCTCCATAGCGTAAAGGTTATATACTGACCTCTAACCCTGGAAGGAAACACAGTCAATCTCTAGTGATGAAACCAAAGAAACAAGAACAGCTTTAATTTTGACGATGGGCTCCACCTGGTCCTGGACATTTAGCTATTCAAGTCCTATATCCTAGCTACAGGTTTTTCTTTTTGCTCTCCCTTCACCATCCCCACCCTCAGGAAAAGGTTTGCTTAGATGTATCAAGAGAAAGGGAAAGAATGTGGAATTAGACCTCACATCTTTTTTGTAAAGGGTTGTCATAACTCAGGAACTATTTATTTAACTTGCTTCACCTTGCACAGGAAGATTATGCCTCAGTTTCTCTCAGTCTTACCTAGTTGGCTGTAACAATTACTTTCCAGAAGTTCACAGCAATTCATGTTCAAATACATGTCCTTTTCTAACTTCCAGTGAAAAGAAACCTGACTCTTACTTGGAATTTAGCTATCCTGGAAATCCAGTAGTCTCTGGAAGGACACTGATAGAATTAGATCAGGTTTTTAAAGGGCAAAAGAGAAGAAATCTATGATGCAGAAGTAAAAGTTCCCCTGACACCAGTTTCAAAGCTAGTTATTTTACCCCAAGGTTTATTATATCTTCAGTCAAGATTAGACAGACTTCCATTTCCCCTTTTTTTCCTTTTTTTTTTTTTTAATTCATGGCTCCAGTTCCTGGATCCCTGTTTACGCACAGAGAATCTGGTGTAAAGCAATCAGTCTCAGCCGAGATGCGAGGCATCTATGTCACACAGAAAAGTCACAACATTTTGAAAGATTGCAATCAAGCGATACTATATTTTAGCACAGCTTTTCAGCCTCTGAACGCAGCTTCTAAACCTGGGAATTTGCTTGATACACGGCAGCCTGCAATCATTCAAATCACCAGGGACCCTCTCTGCACATCTCCATGCTGCCAAACAAATGCACTTCCTTCTCATATTAAAAAATGTACTCCTACTTCTCATGCACATCTCAAGCAAAGGACTGGAAGCACTGTCAGTGCTAGACATCCTCAAATTCCCCATGAATTCCACATGGACTAAAGGTGCTATCACGTCACAGCATTAAAAATATTAAAATATAAATAAAAATAGTATTACAACAAACCAGATGGGATGGGGAGTACCCTAAAAGCCAAGTGGTCAGCAACCCAGAGATCTATTCTTTCCCCTCTCTTGCACACAGCCCACAGCAGCATTAGGAGATGGAGCTGCAGATGCCCCCAAAAGCACGCTGGAGCCCTGAACTCCAACTGTCACGAAACACAGCTGGGAGGTCTCCCTTTCAGCCAAATACAAGGATCTTTCTTTGAGTCACATTGTAGTATCTTCTAGTGACCAAAAAGCCTTGTCTGTGAAGCTAAGTTGGCGATTTGGGCAGGAAGTTGGCTCTTTGACTTGAAGTAGCTTTTTATTTATATAACCTTTGCAATGAGTTTCAAGTATCTCAGGACGATTTGGCTTTCCGGTTCCAGATCAGGACTGCAGCCCATAACTTTTGCTCCAAAAACAAGTGACCAAGCTCTCTGCTAGACTCTCCTACCCTTTGCCATCAAGAGCACACCCTGACCCTACTCACATGAGAGGAAAGGAGAAGGAAGACTGCTGATCAAGCACAGCCCGGGCTGCTCACTGCTCCCACCTCCGATAACCAGGATTCAGCTCCAGCCCGAGGTCACACCAGCCAGCTGATCACAGCCTGTAGCACCAAGCAGCCCCCAGGTTCAGCTCAACACCGTAGAGAGGGCTCCCCACGATTCCCGCGCACCCATGCGGCAATAGGCACAAGTCCCGCTGTGCCCTATGGACTCTGCCTGCCCTGCACCGGGCAGCCCAAAGGCTGCACCCCCATCTCCCATGCCCCTGAGTTTATTGAAACAGCCAGAGTTTTCCCAACAGCAACCAAGTGACACAGCGTCCTTTGGATGCCCGCAGATAAACACAGGAGCTGCAGGCAGAAGGTCTATTTTGTAATACGTGCACGTAAAAACCGGTGACGACCAAGTCAAAATGGAATGGAGTGACATAAACGTGTGCGATGCCATTAGTCACCCTCTGCATGACACTTGCACTGATGCCAGGCACCATTCAAAGGGAGCTCAGCGGGGTGCCAGCAGCCAAGCCTTCCCCAGCCCGCAGCAAGGTTCAGGCTGTCTCAGCTAACTGCTAGCAGGGACACCAAGGAGCCGGTTAAGTCAAGCCATGCCTGCAGGAACAAGCTCACCGTGCGTCTCATGCCACCAACACGAGCCCTGGGGTGCCCAGTCCCACCATGCCAGCTGGCCCATTCCCACCCAGCAAGGACACCTACCGAAGGACTGCTTTCCTTGTCAATGGGAATCCATGCAAGTCACACACAAAAAGCCACCGGCTCCTTCAGACCAGCTTTCTCCAGTTCAGACTCTCAGTAAAAGCCCTGCACAGTCCCAGGGAAGGGGACAAAGGGGCACTGCTACCAGAGCACTTTTCTTGCTCTCTGCAGCCACATGATGACAACCCTCGTGTCACTGACTCAGCACATGCATTGCATTAGTGGACAAAACGGAAACACAGCTGTCACGATTTCTAGCACTGGAAGCTCTGTGCAGCTGGGGATGTCAGCATTACCACGAGATCTGCAAGAGTCACTTTGCTGACTGAGAAGGACCAACCTGAATTTCCTAGGTGCAAATGGGTGTGCATGACCAGATCCCCCTCCCCACCACACGCCTGGCCTGCCTTGCCCCAGGGATCACCCTTTCTCTTGTGCTGACCGTTCTTGCATGGGACCACAGCACAGATCAGAGACATGATCAGCCTCGAGAAGCAGCCTTAAGAAAGCTCCAAAACCCACAGTTTTAAACCAGCAATCAGTTATTTCCACTGGCATTGTGGCACAGCCCCAAAAGACAGCTTCGGAACTGATGGAGACAGTGGAAATAAGCAGCCAAAGCAAATGGAAACTCCTTCTCTTTGTACACCACTGACTTGCAGCCCAAGCTTTAGAAACAATGGCAAAATAAATAGAAACTAACTTAAAAACCAACTAAAACACCTGGGAGGAATAAAGAAAACCACCCAGTGGCCCTCTCACAGGTCCCTATTCCCACAGCATCTGCAAAGCTTGTCGAGAGCTCGCACAGGCGGCAGCACCGAAAGGAAGCTGCAGCAAGGCCCCATTGCTCCGTGCAGCGGTGGCAGTGCAGAAGGAAGAGACTTGCTTACAAACAGGAATGCAGTCTTGTGACCAGCAAAGGGTTTTCTTCTTTCACCCACTAAAGATACATGACAAGTATCTGACGTGTGTCAGGAAGAAGAGCCCCATGGACACAAGCCCACGAGGAAGGAGAAGGGTCAACAGCAGAAAGAGAGCAGGGCTGTAGTAGAGATGGCATTTCTGCCCAGACTCCTGTGCCCAGTCTCTTCTGAATCCCACTGCAGTGAACTCTCCTGTGTGCTAGTGCGTGGTGTTAGGCCAGGAGACCCTTGGGGCAAAACCAGGTCTTCTCTCATTCCTCCTCAGGTATGAATGCAACCGATTAGAATAAGAAATTCTGTTTACATCAGCCTGTGCCAGTTACTGGCCTCAGCAAGTCTCAAATTAGCTTCCCCCCCCCCCCTTCCTTTTTAGTAAAGGGAAACCTGGCAAGAAAAGTGGGCCTTTCCAAAACAAAAGCAGACCATTAAAGTTGGCGCTCAGCTCCAGATTATTTAACATTGCCTTGGATTAGCCTTTTCTCTGTAGCTCTGCTGTGCAGAGATCGCATTTCCCCTCAGTAAGATGCCTTGGTCTGGCCAGATAAGTGGCTGTGCTTGGTGTGGTCTGCACAGGCTCCCTGCTTTGGGTGGGCTCATCCTACGGGCAAGTTCCCAGGGTTCCCTGAGGAAAGGCGGCACGGTGGAAGTCCTCATGGCTTCCTCACCCCATCAGCGTGTTGGCGCTCGCTGTGAAACAGGGCACAAGCCAAAGGCATCCTTTCCTCATCACAGCGATAATGAGCAGTGATCCGGGGCTGACTTTCACAAGTACCTGCGACAGGTTTGACTTTCACTACACCTATCACCTCTGTATCACTTTCTTCCCACGTACTTAAAAAAAAAAATCCCAGCACATCCCACAACTTCCCATTAATCACCACCACCCAATAAAGAAGGGTGGAAAGCAGCAGAGTTTCTCTACACATCACTGGGAAAGTGACTCTCCATGGGCCTTCCAGCAACGCAGAAACCCCAATCTAACCAGAGAACTTGGCTGCAGCAGCACCTCGAGCTGCGGTAAGGCACACCCAACTAAAAGCTGGTTTTTTTGGTGAAACAGAACAAATTACTCTCACTGTGCAAGGTCTCTTCTAGCCAGACCTTGACACACTGGCTCAGACGTCGGCAAAACTTCTATTTTAGGCATGAGACAGATGCGGAGCGTGCATCAGTCAGTCTGGAGCTTGAAATACTGCATATTTGAGCTTTCACTGTCACACTTGGATTTTTTTCTGGTCAATGTGTCTTATTCAAGGACAGCAGAGCAGCTGTAAAAGCAAGGAAGAGAACAAGAGGAGGAACGGTTTTACTGAGGCAGAAAGCAACTCCACCCTACGGGTATACCAAGGTGAGGCTATGCAGTAAGCCCAGCACACCGAACTAAAGGCCTTAAAGCATTATCCAACACAAAAATGAATTCAAACTTGCCAAGCTGCCTTAAAAGAAAGCACCCCAGAATTATTGAATTTGCACACTTCCTTTCACCAGATAAAAGCCTGTCTCGCAACCTTTAAACAAGGATGTGGGGTATCTCACCGGCTTAGACGCCTGAACACCTTCCTTCATGCAGATTAACGTGAGCCAGCACAGAAAAACAAATGTTGAGGATTACAGGATAAATAAAACCTAAGAGCAGCATGTAAACAGAACCCCCTGCTAACTAATACCGCTCCCCAGCCTCCCTTCCCAGGGAGGGACAAAAATCAATCCTTCAGGCATTGTTTGAAAGCGGAATAGGGGTCTCAACGGCGCCAATATTCGGGAGTTGGGACAAGGGTGCAGGAGCTTTAGACCATCCTTTTACCAACTACCCTGGGCAAATGACTTGCTCAGAGGGCTACACTGCAAAATCTCAGGAGCAACCCATTCAGGTGTGTATTCTGCATGGTTAAGGTCCTGCTGAAGATGTTTTTTTAAGCTCAAGAGGGCAATATGGTCTTTTTTCTTCTGCAAGTGTTGTACCCAATGCTGCCACCACAGGTGGAAGTTCAGTGAAAACCACCTCCTGCCTGCATTTGTTGAGGGTTTGTGTGACAAGCTGTGATTTTGCCTGCAGCCACTACAGGGAGGGGAGCACTATGGACAAGGTTGGTAGCCACAGACTTTGACTTCTTCCAACAGGAAGAGTTTGGACAGCAAAACCCTCTAATGTTGTTCTCGTTTGGGAGGTTTCCTTTGAAACTAACAGCTGGAAGAGCATCAGAGGCGCATGGTTAAATAGATCCTGAAAAGGTTTAAGAGCTGTAAAGACCTCTGATCGGAACACTATGTTTTGGGGATTTATTTATTTCAAGAAAACCAAGCGCTGTTTGTATGGAACCAGGACATTTTGTATTTATAAGGTAACTTTCCTCTGAGGATGCGAGAGCTCTTCAGACATTACATGCCTGTCTCCCACATTGCTGTAAGGGACAGAGGTGTGACTGCACCATCCTTACATGTCTGCAACTCTGCAAAAGAGCTGCCCTCCTGGTCCCAGACCCAGGCTTCACATCTGGCTGCCCTGTTAGAAGTGTGTGCAGTCACCCTACGAACCTCCCTGCCTGCTATGGGTAATGCAACCTGAGCTGTATTTTACTTTTTTGAACGCTTGTGAAATACAGACAACAACCCAGCCCAGTCCCCTGCAATCACACACAGCCGCGTGCACCAGCAGACCCCAGAACATCAATCCCATACCCAAAGCGGAGATCCCTGTGCTGAAAAGGGACACGAGGCCACAGGACGACAGACGAGTCAGGCAGGGAGTCAGGGGGGTCACAGGCTGAAAGGCTGATCCTGGGTTACAAAAACTGGAGGTCTCCAACTCCACCCCAGTACAGTCAATGTAAACAGAAGATACTTCACACAGGATTTTTCTTTCCCTTCGTAACGTGAGCTGCTCCTCTTACCTCCAGTGGTTATGCATACAGCCCTGTTACACAACCAGGGCTTGCACAATCCTTGCAAGCATTTTATCAGCTTGCTCCTCCAAAGCTTGGAGTTAGTTAGAACCCAGAGATGCTAGCAATGACCCGTGAAAGCAAGCCAATAGACGCATTTCACAAGGAACCGTGCAGCAAGATCCAGCATACTTGCCAGCACTGCAAAGACAGACCTACCAACTCCCTAAGCTGGTTACTAAACCTTCCTGGCAGACTCGCACACGCACTGCCAGAGCCAGATTTTCCAAGAAGAAAATAATCAACCCCATCTTCAACTCCAAAGTTGCCCATCTGCTACTCCACAGAGCAAAAATGGAAAGGACAATTAGTCAATAACTGGAGGTCCAGAAGCAGCTGATAACTAAGCAAGAATACTACAATAATCTGCCACCATAGGTCCAACTCTGCCGCTCTTTGGACTTGTGACCTTAGAGGAGCCACCAGAGATACAAGCGGTCCTCTTTTGCTCTTTACAGATTCTGTGAGTGATCAACAGCACACGATTGACTTGAATGTTTACGTGGGGAAAAGCAGCAAGAGATTACGAGCAGCCTGTAATTATTTGTTCTGATATATGAAATTTCAAACTCTCTAAAAAAAAAAATCTTGGCAGAGGTGCACCTGTCACTGCAGGGCTCGTGACTCACTCTCAACAATAGTGTGCATAAAGTAACCTCACCACTCGGATCAAATGATCACATTGGGAAAGCAACTTATGCAAGTTCTACAAATTGTGCTTTTAGACATAGGAGAGCCCACGTCAGGAAACTGATCAAAGTTCAGTGTCAGCAGAGGTAACTGCCGGGTAGCTTTCCTTTATACCAGAGGAAAGGGATGGGGAGGAGATGGCAGAAGCACAGACCTGAGCAGGGAAGCCTTTTTCCTAGTCCTTCAGGACTGAGCAAACACATTATCTCGGCTGCGTCGCAACAGCCAAAGGAGAGAGTAAAAATCAAGCAGGATTTCAGTCCGCTCATGGATCTCTGTGCCGCTTTTGCTGCAGGTGAACTGGGTAAAGAAACCATGGCTGCTGACCACCCCCCACCCCCCCCCCGCAAACCCAACTGCGCCCACAGATGCTCCACAACCTGCGACACTCAAAAGAAAGAGGTTACCTTGTACCAACGGTTCTGCAAGCAAACGCTGATGGGGCCTGTGAGCTCCAGCACAAAGCAAGCAGCAAGGAAAGTGTCCCTCAAGACAAAGAGTTTTGGTCGTACGCCCCGTCGAGCTCCTCCAGCTGCTTGGGAAGAAACAAAGTAAAAGTTGCAGAAGGCACTTACTTGCTCAACCCTGGCTACCCAGAAGGCACCACCCCAGAGATTATTGACTGAACAGGAGGCAAATGCAAAGTGATGACAAAGCAAGAGGGTTTACTCAGTCACAATTGGAGCAGGACTAATTATCAGAGGGTTAAGCCAGCTGCGTGACACTACCTCCTCCTTCCTGCCCACTCTTCACCACTCGCCACGGCTTTTACACGAAAAGATTAGAAGTGCTCAGTTGTGTCAGTTTTTTTTTCCTGTAGCGCTGGTATCCTCCCTGCTTCCTCCCTGCCTTATAGAAAAGCATTTTGCAAATATAGTTCTTGTGCACCATCACATCCACATGTGACACAGAGGACTCTCTGAATCCAGCCACTCTGTGCCCTTCCCACTCTGCTTCAGAGCAATCAACCATCACAAGATGCATCTGAAGGAAAACCAAGAGCTGTACTGGGACAATTTCAGGTTCTCCAGGAGGGATCTGGCTCACCAGCCCCTTCCCTGACAAAACTGATTAATCTACAAGTTCGCTTTGCATATGCACAACAAGTCATCAGGATTTCTCAGAGAGCTGCAGAAATACCGAAAGAAAGCACATTCCCTTCTATCTAGCAAAAGGATGCATGCATCAGTGCATCCCACTAAGCACAGCTCTGCTGGCTAACAACAACCAAAAAAATATTAAATCCTGCAGCTCCTCACTACAGCGCACGTGAGGCACAAAGCCCTGTGGAAGGAGGGATGTCCCCACCATCACTGTTTCACTTTCAGAATTTTGAATCAGAAACTTGATCATGCTTTGTACTTTTCCAGTTTCTCAACTAGATATATGTTTCTGTTTTATAAAAAAAGCTGCAGAACTACAAACACATTTCACTTTTCCAAATTCATTTGTATTAGCCGGAAAACCTCAGTCAACCCTCTTCGCTATATGCATTCCACCAAGCATTACTATTTCTTTTCACATTCTGAAAGTTCACCCAAGGTCTAAACACCGGCACACCAAAGCACACTCCAAGCTGCACCAGCTGTGCTTACTCCTGCAAGTAAGACAACTTCCTAAGAACCAATTCCACGTTGATGACTAACTTCCAACACCACAATCCATGTGTCTTCACCCCCTCCAGCTTTAATACTCCCAAACAGGGGGTTTTCCATTATTTCCTTCAACAAGCACATTCCCTAAGGGGATAACTTCACTCTCCAAAGCAGTTCCGTCAGGATAAGATGTGGATAAACAATCTCCCAACACCACAAAAGTTTATGAAGGGAAACAGGCAGAACGACAGTGAACCAGCCCAGCGTGCAGTAAAGGCATCAGTTAGACACCAGCAATAACTTTCTGCAGAGAAGGGCCAGAAAAAGAGGTTCATTGAAGGCTTCTAACCAGCAGCAGCCTGGGATGGGGAAGCACAAGCAACCCTTCAGCGCTGTGGAAGCGAGGCAGGGCGGACATCACCCCGGAGCACCCCCCTCCCGGGCTGCTGGCCCAGGACCTGCCAGGGGGCTCAGTGTGGAGCAGCACGGGGGGCAGGCAGGGCCACAAGCGCTGGCTCCTGCCCTGCCTCACACTCCCTCCTCAGCCCGATGGTGGGGACCCAAGGTGCTGCCAAGCTCCCTGCCCCACAGCCCCCAGGGAGCCAGGCACAACAGGGGCACCCCCAGAATAACAGGGGGCCCACTCATGCCAGCCCCCCCCGGTAACAGCTGGTCATCCCAGGCCCCCACAAACAACAGGGGGCCCACTCATGCCAGCACCCCCAAGTAACAGCTGGTCATCCCAGGCCCCCCCAAATAACAGAGGGCCCACCCGTGCTAGCCCCTGCAGCAACAGCTGGTCATCCCAGGCCCCCCCAAACAACAGGGGCTCCAGTCACATCAGCCTCCCCCAACTAACGGGGGGCCCCCTCACACAGCCCCCCACCCGGGGCACCCCAGTCATCCCCCTTCTCCCAATAACGGATGGCCCAGTCACACCAGTCCCCCCCCACATGAGAGGGGCCCCGCTCACCCCACCCGGCCCTCCCCTCTCCACCACAGAGGACCCAGGTGTCCCAGCCCGGCCTCCCCCACCCCAGCCACAGGGCACCGACCCAGGGCCCCGGCTCCCCCCGGCAGCCGCCCGCCCCACCACGGAAGCCCGCGATGCCCGGCCCCACAGCCCGGCCCGGGAGAGCGGCCCCCCGGGCCCCCCGCAGCACCCACCGCCCGGCCCGGCCTGTCCCACACTGGCGGCGGCGCCCCGCAGCCCCGGCGCGGCCGGCACGTAGGGCGGATCGCACCACTCGGGCGCGCGCGTGAGGGGGGGACACGCTCCGCCCCCGCTGCCCGCCAATGGGCTGAGAGCGCGCCCGCCTCAGGAGATCTCCCCCTCTGCAGCGCGGGGTTGGTACGGCCCCAGCGCGCCCGGCGTGGTGTGTGGGAGGGGGTCTTAAAGGGACAGGGAGCCCTGGGGAGGGAGGGGTGCTGGGGTCAAAGGTCACGGTGGGGGTCAGGGAGAGAGCTCAGGGGTCAGAGGCCAGGGCTGGGGAGCAGGAGAGGGGGTTAGGATTAGGGTGCGGTCAAGGGTGGGGGTCAGGGTGCAGAGGGCAGGGTCAGAGGTCACAGTCCAGTATAAGCAGGGGGTCAGAGGTCAAAGTGGGGGTCAGGGTTGGGGCCGACACTGGGGTCAAGGAGGGGTCAGGGCTGGGGTCAGGGCACGGAGCAGCTTTGGACACGGGCCCTGTCTGCACCGGGACCCCCGGCCTGGCGGTGCCCGGGGGCGGTGGCGGTGCGAAGGCCCATCCCCTGGGGCGCACGCTGGCACCGAGCGGCGCTGGAAACGCGGGGCTGCTCCCGATCTAACCGCAACCCAGACGATTCGGATGTTTTGGGGAGGCCTTTCTCCTAACGCCGCCCCCACCGGGGACTTGCACAAGCAGCTCCGGAAACGTCCCCGGCGCTCCGGGCAGGAGAGGCTTCGCAACCCGGCCCCCAGACCCCAGCTCCCGCAGGCACGGAGGGACGGGCGCTCTCCCCTCTCCTTCGTTTGAGAAGCCGGGTCACGACTGCGCTAAGCCCAGCCCGGCCGGAGCCAGGAACGCGGCTGCTCACCCCGACCTCACCGGGCAGCATCGCATGCGGGGTTGCCCCGGGGCTGGTTCCCCTCCCTCGGCCGGCCAGGGGCTGGGACGCTCGAGGTCATGGTCCTGCCGCTGTGTTGACACTCGCCTCAGAGTCAATAAAACCCCCGGGGAAGGTGCAAAGTCCGGCAAAGGCCAGCACGCACCCGTGGGGCCAGGAGGGGTGCGAGGCGGGGGGCGCCGACCCAAAAAGCACCGGCTCTGGGACAGCGGTGCCCGGGACTGCGGGGACGCCCCCTTTCATGACGGCAGCCCAGCACGGGGCTCGGGGCTGCCGGGCACCGCTGCCACCCGCACAGGCCCTGGAGTGACGCTGCAGAAGCTCCCGGGGTGACTCTGGTCCATGACCATCCCCCAGGGGGTGAACGGCCACAGGTTAAAGACGGCAGCAGCTGGGACGTGCCTGCACCAGCCCTGGGGGACGGCAGGACGGAGCTGGTCCATGCTTTGGGGTCACGGGGCCCATAGGGTGCCCAGAGCCGGGACAGGCATTATGGTGCAGCCCATCCTGCTCTGTTCCCAGCGGGGAAGGGGCTCTGATCGCACCCAGCCAAAACCCCCGGGGAAGACCCCCCCCACAGGGACCCATTTGGTTGGAGTTTTCCTTCCACACATATTTCTCCCACCCGCCACAGGGCACACGCGAGTGAGCTCACACCTCTCCAGCTCTCCTCCATCCCCAGCACAAGTTGGGGCTGAACTTTTGGCCGCAGAACATCCATGGTGCCGGCACACAAGCCGGGACCCGGTGGGACAGCCATAGCGGCGGCGTTTGGTGGTGCCCTGGCACAGCTAACGCGGCCCCCCGCGCAGGATAGCTGTCTGCACGCGCGTGTGCTTTGCCACAAACAAACGAGCAGCAGGAAAGCAAAGAAATACAGTCAGGTTCTTCTTTGGACACGGGCGTCTCCTGCCAGGCCTCCCTGCAGCATGTTCCCCCCGGGGAACTCATCCCAGGCTGAACTGGGGGTTTATTGATTTTTTATTTTTTTTTTTCCTGCTTTAGGAACTTTAATTCTCTGTCTCCCCTCCAAGGAAGTGACCTGGTACTGCAACATGCAACCAGCAACGCTGCTGTGAGCTTAGGCAGGCAAATGCCAAAGCCCGATGAGCTGATTTTTACCTCCCCTGTCTTACAAATGTGATTTCTCTTTTCAGCCTTAGCCACGTTTTGACGTCTCATCCCGACCCCTTCCCTGGGCAAGGAGTTCTGAGTTTGCCACCAGCCCTGAGGCACTGGGACTTGGTTGGACTCCACTGCTGGAGAAGCAGAAGTTCCTCGGCTGATGTATACAAGAGCATTTTGCGGTGAAAGGGCTGCCCTGGGGAGAGGCAGGGAACGGACTTTGCTAGAAACCATCTTTACCTTTCCAAAGGCGCATCCAAAGGCCACTGAACGCAGGACCGGCACATTTGAAGTGACAGGTAGACACTGTGGCAGCTGTGCAGCTGGACTTGGAACGGCTCCGGGGACGTGGTGGAAGCTGCAGAGATCAGAGACCAAGCGATCTGCCAACGTCACCAAGATGC
This sequence comes from Grus americana, assembly GCF_028858705.1. Taxonomy (NCBI): domain Eukaryota; kingdom Metazoa; phylum Chordata; class Aves; order Gruiformes; family Gruidae; genus Grus; species Grus americana. Next base: position 7,028,132 of record NC_072870.1, on the reverse strand, counting down.
TTCCGACAGAGCTGGGAGGAGAAGGAAAAAACCCCAAACTGTGGTTTTGTGCCCACCCCACCGCGTCCCACCCCCGGGCTCGCCTGCAGGGCTGCGGCAGCTGCCTTGTCTCAGCACGGAAAGGTTAACAGCTCCCACCGGCGTGTCCCCGCGCTGCTGCCGGGGCCAAGGGGACCGCCTCACCCCTGGGAGGGGGTTTGCTGTCGTTTTGCCGGCCGTTCCCCAGGCTCGGGGCTGTTCTTGCTGCCGGCAGTGACGCTATGGGGACTTGTACAGGCCAGGGCTTCCTTTACCACTGTAAAGCCGTGAAACTGCTCGCTGGAAACTCGCCATCCCTTTGACGGCTCTGCAGGGAGAGCAAATCTCTTAACCAGATCTGCTGATAAGAGTCGGAAAGGAAAAATAACCCATTTCCAGCCTCACGAGCATTTTCCAGTGTGCAGTACCGCTCGCCCCCCGTGCGTGTCCTTCGCTACCAGCCTGACACACAGCTAGCATCCATGGGACACCCACAGCCTGCCCCACAGTCCCCATCGCACCCAGTCCACCACCCCGAGGGATGTGCTCCAGTTCCTCATTTGAAAGCAAACACAGAGACGTAGCAGTTTGTCTTTCAGATTGCGTTTCAAGTTTACAATTTGGAGGTATACAACATTTGTGATTGCTACCAGTCCTCATCACGCTTCTGTACATTTCTGGATAAAAACAGTGATAAAATTCCTAGATTTACAGACAAGGATCTCGCAAGGAGGAAAATCAAGGCACTAACAAGAGTGGAGTAGCAACATTTCAATGTTATCTCTAGTGTTTCTTTCCTGGTATTAAAAATATGCTTTTAAGTTCCAAACAAGCGCCTTATCCTGTTCTTACCCCATACTAAACTCCTAACAATGCAATTTCTGTCAGCAGTTCAAGAAAAACAGGACCATGAAGCCAAGGCCATTTGTGATCCCATGGAGGAGTGACACAATCAGGGACGAGATGAGCAGGCCGCCAGCTCCAGATGTCCCACCAGCTCCAGGCTGGTTCCCAAATTGCTGCATCCTCCTGCAGAACGCCCCCGCCCAGGGGCTTTGTGAGCAGAGCTCCTTACCAATGCGTATCTGAGGTCTAAGTCCTCAGCATTCACTTTGGTCTTCCCCCGCAGCAAGCCCCGGCGAGGCCACGCGTAGCTGTGGCAGTCATCCCAGAAGGGCTGCTGGAGAAGGAAGCGGCTGTACGGCAACATGGGGCTTCTTCAGACGCTGAAGAGGGGAAAAAAGAGGCACGTACATGCTTTGCAGCACGCAGCTGCCAACGCTGCCCATGACCCCGGCTCACTGATAGCATGGAAGAGCCCCGAGGCTATTGTGTTTCTGAGGGACAGGTTAGGCACTGCAAGAACATCTCCAAGAGCAGTAATGGCACTTTGTGCTTCATCTAGCACTTTTTTTTTTTTTTTGGAGCACAACAAAGCTCTAAACAAAGAATCAAGGACAATAGTCGAGATCCTGGCTGATTTACAGACACAGAGACAGCAGGTTCCTCCCAGGCATGGCAGTAAAGCAGCTACACAGCTGGAAATAAAGCTCAAGTCCCACCAACTCGACCAAACTCCTTTGTCACTGCCACAGGCACCAACCACCACATCCTGCTCTGCATCCCTTGCCGAAAATTCCCCCCTCCCACACGCCTCTCCACCAGCTCTGAAGAAAACAGAGAGAGATTGTGCTAATATTGGTGGATGAGACATCTAAAGCTGAGCAGCATGAACAACCCCATGGAACTGCTACATTCCAGTTAATTCTTCTAACCCGCTGTTAAGGTCCTCCCCATCTCCTTGGATTTATATACATTTGCTCCACAAATGGCCAAAATCCCTTATCGAAGAGTCTTCCACTACTTTGCCTGCATCTGAGGTTGCCTTCTCGGCAAACGCTGGCAACACAGGCTGAGCTAGTGCAGTGCTATCAGATAATGAAGGCAACGTGTTGGTGCACACACAGACTGCAGCCAAGGACCTTTGGCATTTTAAAGCTGCATTTTGAGGGGCAGAAAAGGGTGTTTTGTCCTCTTGCCGCAACCCTGGTTTAACAAGCCTTGCTTCAACGCACACTCTCAATGGAGGAGTCACTAGTAGAACAGATATCTGTCCCCCTCCACTCAAATATTAAGTTATAAACTAAGGCTTCCATGATTTCAACTTCTTTTCGGTCCTATCTATATCATACCCGTAAACAAGAGAGGAGGCCAAGAGCCTCAGTGTAGATGGGACTTGTCCTTATTGCTGCTGCCTAGTTAAACGCCAGATTAGTCCAGTGTTTTGACAACTAAGTTGGGGAGCTGATGCGCTGTAAAAGTGGCCACGTGGAAAAAGGCAGCTGCTAAATACAGCAATGAAAAAAAGACTCCAAAAGGATGAGAAGCGCACAGAGTTGATACGGTCCCCATCCCCCAGCAATATCAAAAAGTAAAAAAAAAATTATAAAGGAAATATAATTACTCTGTGCCCAGGGAGCAGGGGAATGGCCTATGGTGGAGCTACCAACCCATTCCACTAGTCACCCCAGATACAGCAAAGATACTGGCAATGCGCTGCTGCGTACAGTATGAGAGTGCTGCTGCTTTCTGGAGGATCAGTACACCTGGACTCTCAAAAATTCAGCTGAAACAGCAGCCATTGTGGCTGCAGGATACCCTGATGCTTGCTGAACCCCAGGCAAGGGGCCCAGACCTGCAGGTGTCTGTGGATCCGTCGGGCACACGCACTGCGGGGGAGAGAACTGGCCCTGCGGGCAGCACAGCCCAGGCGAGGCTCCAGCTTGAGCCTGCACGTGACGCTCGCTGAAAGCTCCTCTGCCTTGGTGGGGGGAAGAAGCGAGGCTGCGTCCTGCAGCATGGCCATGCTGAGATGCCTCGTGTCCCAGAGCGTGGCCACATCCCGGAGCGCAGCTATGTTGAAACCCTTGGCTCTGCACATTCAGGTGCTGCATATGCAAAGAGAGAAGAGCTGGAGGCGAAGAGCAGTAGTAGCTTTGGGTGGGGTAGGCGCCTGGCGCAGGGTTCATCCTGGGCAGGAAAAACACAGAAGGTTACAGTGTGTTCAAAACTGGCATGGCCTAATTAGTGCTGGAAGTGCCCTGGGGGTAGATTTGCTCCTGACCAGTGCTCAGAAAGGTCACTGCAATCCATCACAGAGATTCACTGCAACAAGAGAAGCTCTTATTATAAGCAGCACTTGAGTAAAAATAGGTTTATGGATCTCCCAGGACAGATGTTCCCTCTCCCAACCCACACCAATTCCACACCCACTGAACAAGCGCGGTTCTTGGCCCTGAATCTCTCTGTGCAAGGAATACGCAAGCCAAACTGCAGCTTGAAGATTTCTGTACGCATCCTCCCTGCCTTCCACTGAACAACACATCTGCTAAGTTATTAATCAGGAGAAGTCACAGTTGCCAAGTGTTATTTATCAAGAAGTCATAAAGCCCTTTGGTGCGATTAAGAGCCCAGGGTATAGAGCGAAAAGGGAAGGAGGAGAGAGTTACAAATAAAATTAATCATTCAGAAGGAAGGTTTAGAAACAGCTTTTGCCAACAGAAGGCATGAGTCATCCCATTGAAAGACATCAAGAGAGGGGCAATCTGCCTCGAAGCCAAAGCCTCTGGGACTTCAGGAGTATGGCTCAGCCCACGTACAACGCTAAGTGCTGAGAATCAAGACAATACTCATGAAGACTACGACTACCAGGTTCCCAGCAAGAATAAGAGATTGGCTCATGCTGGAGGTTTTGGGCTTGGAATTTTTTTTTTATTATTATTTGCAGTTTGGTTTGGGGTTTTTTTATTTGTGGACACAAACATGATGCCAAAGCCTGGACCTCCTAGAAATGTCTCCTGTCTGGTGTCAAGTTGATGCTTGAAGTCTTATGAATATTAAAAAAAAAAACCAACAAAACCCCGACCAAAACACAAAACCCAAACCATCAAGAGCTCTTACTTGGGAATAAGAATCAAAGTAATGAAAATTAAGCCCCAGAAGCACATACAGACCTTGTGACTAAGACACAGACACATGCAAATTTAGCTGCAGAAATGGAAACATCCTAGAAACACCTTCCCACGCCCTGCTTGATAGTCATATGTTTATGTAAATACCTTTGAGCCAGAATAGTCTATTTATGTCATCTCACCTAAAGAAAGCAGGTTTAGACACAGAGCTGCGGCGCTGCACGCAACAGTTATTAGCAGAAGCATTAGACTAATGCGGACACAGGCTCAGCATGCAGCAAGACAGTCCCTCCTCCCAAAAGCAGCACTTGCACAGAAGGAAGAGAGTTAAAAGACAAATGCAGCTGGATCTGCCTGGCCTCCTCTGCAAGCACTCACATGTCTGAGTGCCCCGATGGATCTGGGGTACGCTCCTGCTCCAGCCAAGGGCTTCTTTTATGGTTTGCCCATGGATGAGGGCAGATACAAACACTTGGGAATGCTTCAATTTCAAAGAATGCTTTACAGTGAGCTGATGGCTTAAACAACACATAGAATTTAACCTTTAATAGAAGACTATCCTTCCTCTGGGAAACTGAAAAAGGGAAAAAATCTGGGAAACTGAAAAAGGGAAAAAATCCAACCACATTTCCAATCTTTTTAGAATACAAGTGAGTTCTCATGGCTTGTGATACACATAAACTTAAAACCATTCCTGAACATCAGCCACAGGCTCCAAAGGTCTCTTTTTGGCAAAGCAATCTTGCCTTGACACTGAAAACACGCATTGAACTTTGTGACATCTTTAATTTAAAATGCTCTGCTCCTACATAGATTTGGACATGACTCACTTCACAGCAATCCTGGGAAGCAAGGTGGGGCAAACAAAGATAAAGATCACGCCCCAGGGAGCAATATAGCCAGGAACAAACACCAGAACTCCTAATGTTAGGGCAAAACCGCACAACTTAGCCTTCATGTCAGCCGAGCCGCAATACCTTCGCACGGGTACACACTGCCCTTGCAGCAAATGAGAGGTCTGTCACCTCCGTTCAGTTCTCACTGAATGACCTGGCTGAGTTAATCTGTGATACCATATTAGTCTCAGTAATGTCACCAGTGTAACATCAATGGGTCAGCACGTTCCTCTTAACACCCAGGATACGAACACGACACGCATAATACAGCTGTTAAAGTGATTTAATGCCTCCAAATTCCTGTATATCATAAGATCTTTCACAGAAACTCCTGTACTTACTTGCCGCTCTCAAAGGCTCTTCTCTCTGCTAAGGACCCTGGGATATATTTCAGCCCTGGTATCCTCTTCAGCAGGCTGAAAGGGAACACCCGGTCCAGCTTAGAGCCCACTGACTCTGGAAAATCCAAGCAGAAACAGTAGCCAAGACCATCTGAAATCAGCAGCATGTTAAGGAGGACTACAGACAAAACACACTCATTTCTAACACAGCTGCATGCAACTCCCCTCTGGCCACAAACCACTTTCCCTGGAGAATTCTCCCAGTTCTACCCAGTGCCATCTTCACAGACCATCGCCCTTCTCAGCTCTGTGTTCCCTGTGTGGACTAAAGCCACAGGGGAAGCACAAGGTGAAAAACAAATGCAGAATTGGGTGTGATAAGGACCAGCAAAGCCAGTGAGAGGTTAATGCAGAGCAAGAGCCCAGGAAACACCACAAAGCCAGTGTATCTCGGCAACAAGAACCGCAGCACGTCCTCCTCCTCGCAAACCAGCGATCCCACTCTGGTTCAGGGCTTCACACTTGGAAAGGATACAGGTTTCCCCAGCTAGGAGCCCACACAGGTTACTCAGGAGAGAAGAGTGGGGGATAAACCATGCTATGCAAAGCATAAACCACGGTACCAGCACCACTGGGACTCTAACCCCAAAAAACAGACTCCTCTTCATCCGCGAGCGGGTGGTGGACACACCCAGCATGGCAAAAGCTACTGGCATGAATCCTTTGGCATCTTCCACCTTTGAGACTCTCGAGACAATGGTCTCAAGTAAGAGGTACAGGAGGGCAGAGAGGATGGCAAATGCGATGGTGAGGAAGCAGTGCTTCACAGTGCCAACGTTCTTCTCAAAGCTGCCAGCAAAATACCAGATGATGATGGCACCACAGGTCAAGGATATCAGGTCTTCGTAGACAAAGATGTAGGTAACTAACCTGTGAACTGAACACACCAGCACGTTAGAAGGGCAGAGGCAGCAATGAATTTGTTTTAAGCCACTACGATGACATGCTTGAGCAGAGGGAGAGTGAGCCTACAGGATTCATTAGTAGCTTTCATTTCTATCCTGGTGTAGAACAGAATGAACCTGAGGCCTTTAAAACGTAAGGCGTAAATAATCAAATTAAAAACAAGCGCTATCTTGGGTAACGCAGACATGCAGACTGACTCACCCCTACTATTCTGTGGTTCTGTGACTCCTTACAGCATCTTCCAATCCCTAAAGGGGCTACAGGAAAGCCGGAGAGTTTACAAGTGCATGGGGTGATAGGACAAGGGGGAATGGCCTGAAGCTAAAGGAGGGGAGATTTAGATGAGATATTAGGAAGAAATTCTTCCCTGTGAGGCTGGTGAGACCCTGGCACAGGTTGCCCAGAGAAGCTGTGGCTGCCCCTGGCTCCCTGGCAGTGTTCAAGGCCAGGTTGGATGGGGCTTTGGGCAACCTGGGCTAGTGGAGGGTGTCCCTGCCCATGGCAGGGGGTTGGAACTAGATGGGCTGTGAGGTCCCTTCCCACCCAAACCAGTCTGGGGTTCTATGACTCTTGCTGCTTCCTGGAAAAAAGCAGCAGTATCTGTGGAAAATTTCAGTCTCATTAAAAGAAAAGGCGAGACATAAAAACAACTGTTACAGTAACTATGATTTTGCTCAAAAGACAAACACTTCTCAAACTGCTAGAAGACTGTTTTTTCTTACAAAAAACACACAGTTTATCGGGCCTCAGAAGTGCTCCCAGGCCTTCTGGTCAGCCATGCTCCTGGGTGCTCTGTGAGGACTAAGCCAAACAGGCCTCCACATCTCTCCTGTCAACCTCAGTCCTATAGCAGGAAAAATACAGGCAGACTATCCCCCGGCACATCCTGACTGCCCCTCCTGGAACTCATCCATCAGCTCAGAGCACCGGGCCGCTATAAAGAAATCACTGCATGTTGGCAAGCAGTAACATGGGGAATTAAGAGCGTGATAAAGTCATTCTGGGAGTACCACAGGGACCAAGGAAAGCGAATCCTCCAAGCTCCTAGCAGCACACCCCACTTCTGTATAATAACAAGGGCCAGAGATGGGGGCTGAGGGGGGGAGCAGCCTGATGTAGGACATGGGGATGCCCTGGGGGCTGAGATGGATGCGCAGCAAGCTCGGTGCAGGCCAGGGGAAGTGCTTAGAGAGGGGGGAGCAAGGGGCACGGTGCGGGTCATGGGGAAGGCCGAGAGAGGCGGGCCACGGAGGGAGCACAGGCCCGGCGAGGGGCTTGAGGAGGGGGGACCAAGGACTTCAGGGTAGGACACGGGGAAGGCCCGGAGAGGAGGGAAGCAAAGGCTCGGTGCGGGATTCGGGGAAAGCCTGGAATGGGAGACCCACGGAGTGGGGGGGAGGACGGGGCCGGACGGGGCCGGGCGCGGCCCGGGCAGACGGAGGAAGCCGAGGAGGCAGGGAGCGCTCCGGCCCGGCTGCCCCCGCTCACCTTCCCCCGCGCGCAGGGCGGCGGGCCGCAGCGAGGCGGCGGAGCGGGCGGCGGGCAGTCCCCGCAGCAGCCCGGGCGCGGAGGCGCCGAGCGACAGCAGAAGCGTGAGGACAGAAGCGACCGGCGGGCGCCCCCACCCCGCCGCCATGCTGCCGCGCGCACCGCCCAGCTTCCGGCCGCCGCCGGAAGGCCTGGACCGTTGCCGTGGCAACGCGAGGCGCTGCGGCGCCTCCGTTACCATGGAGACAGGCGGGCGGTGTTTTGGCTTTATTTCCCCTCTTTTTAATTTTTTATTATTATTATTATTTTTTCCCTTCCCAGAAGGGAAAAATACCCCCACCGAGAGGTGTGAGCGATCGCTGGAAGCTCACCCCAGGCCGGGTTACTGCCGGCCCTCCACCACAGGCAGGAGGCCCCACTGGCCCCCCGGAGCCAGGAAGGCCCCGAACACCCCGCCCGCTCCCCGCTGCCCGTGTCGTGGGGTTAGGCTACTTGGAAGGGCCGAGCATCTCCCTTCAGGTGTGACAAACAGAGGCGGACAGGCGCATCTGCACCAGAGCCACGTCCGATCGCCCACACTGGGGCAAATGATTGCCCAAAGACAGGCCTCCTCCATGGCAGTGTGTTACAAACCGGGCTAAACCTGGAACAGCATCAACTTTGCTGTTGACTACAGTGTTGTGCACGTACTGGATGAACACACCACTGCCTGAAGGGAAGTGGTGGATAAAGGGGTGCTCCAGTTGGGAGCCCCTCGCCCTGAGAAGCCTCTGCATGAGGAGAAGGGTGTGCAGAAAAAAAGTGAGAGGCAGGGACAAATGGAGGCTTTGCCCCAAGGTTGGTGGGAGGTCCCCAGCAGTGAGCAGAAGATGCCTTCCCCATTGCCCAGTTCCTGGTGCTTGGACCCGCACCCACTCGCCATGAACAGCTCGGGGGCAGAAACACTCCCCTGCCACCAGCTCCTCCTCCGGACAAGACCCCAGTCGCTGGCTGCTGGCTCACGTCTAATGAGAGAACCATGAGGTCTCATCTGCATGGGAAGGATCAGAAGAAACACACCTTCCTCCACCCTCTCTGGTTTTGCAAAGTAGAGAAAGCATTTGAAGCAGCTGGGATCTCTTCCAGCCGGGGATGAGCAGAGGGTTGTTTGACATCTTTTCCCCACCCCAGCTTCTAAGTTTTTTGAAAGCAACAGGAGAGCACAGCACAGATCTGCCAGCAGGCAAACAGACACGTGAGCTTGTTGCTCTGTCTCAATTAATGCCATTTTCCATTTGTGAGAATCTTCAATCCCTGAGGAATGTAAAGGCACCGAGAGGCTCCACGCATTGTTTGGGATCTTCCCTAATCCCGACGGCGCACTGCAAAGGCAGTCTTTGTGAGAGGGCCCACGTTGTCACAGACGGGAAGGTTCACGGTGCGAGAGAAGACCTCGCAGCTGGAGGAGATAAGTTTTTTCAAGGAGAAACCAAAAGACAGGGACAGAGTTCAACCCTTTTTTTTTTTAATTAATCATTGTAGTCACTGATTGTTTTGCAGAAACTTATTTTAGGCTGTGGCAGTGGGATTTGCCTCCCGCTGCTACGCCTGGGGATTAGGGGGGAAGAAATGGCCCAACTTGTTTGCAAATCTGCTCAATCCATTTGGCTGAAAACAGAGAATGCTCTTCCCTGCCTTTAAAAAAAACCAAAACAAAACAGGGTAAAAGCTCACAGCACTCGCTGTTTCCCCGGCTGATGCACGAGCAGACTGTCACTACTCAGAAAGTGTGCAACTGCTAACTTTCCCTGACTCTCACAAGAAGGTAGCTTGATCTGAAACAAGAAATATGACCATGAAAAACAATCACATGAAATAATCAACATTGCTTTTGCTGTCATTTCAGTTTATTTCTCATCAATCTTCCTTTCTGAAGCAATGTCTCATTTCACACATGTGCTTCCTGAGATCACAATCCCTTTTCTTAGAAAGCCATTCTCCAAGTCAATATTTGGCTTTTTAAGAGCAAAAACCCTGGCAAACCCTGTGGGTGGTTTTTTTTTCTCTTTAGGATCCAGATTTTGGATGTTTTCTTTAACTCCATCTCAGCATCTCACTCCTTTTCTCAACTGTGCACGCCCGAAGCGTCGCAAGGACTTTCTGTCCTGGCTGCTGTGAATTTTGGCATGGTGAATTCTCTTTTGGAAAGCTTGAAACACTTTCCAGCCTAAATGGCGATGCACAAGCGGGGTGACGAGGGGGAACCGGGGGCGGTGGGCTGCTGGTGCGGAAAGCCGGGCGTCCGCCCGGCTTTCCGCACCAGCAGCCCACCGCCCCCGGTTCCCCCTCGTCACCCCGCCCACACCCTACGTGTTTATCAATTAAACTAATTTAATATGTTAAGCGATTCCCGCACAGCCTCCTACACCCCAACCCATACAGCGCCGAGCACCCGCCGCTCCTTCCCCTTGGTACAACCCACCCGCACCCCCTCCGCCCGCGGTGACTTGGTACGGTCCTTTTCCCCTCCCACCCACCACCCCCCTCACTTCCCTACGCGGGTGGTAGGTGCCGCGCACGCTGATTGGCTACTCGGCCCCGCAGTCCGCGCGAGCTGCGGGTGCTTCAGTGTGCGCGCGGCCGGCGCGGCGCTTGGTCCCTCTTGTCTCTCACCCCCTCCCCTTTCCCTCTCCCCTTTTCCCTCAGTCCGGTTAGTGACCGCTGCCGCCGCCGCCGCCATGGCTTCGGGTAGGTGCTTCCAGGCCCGGCGGGCTGTGGGGGTGTTGGTGGCTGTTCTGTTTCCCGTCGCCGAGGGCGGGGGTTGTGGGCGCGGGAGGGCGGGTGAGCGCCATGTGGCGCAGGTAGAAAAGGCCGCGGCCATGTTAGGGGGGGGGGGGAGACGCGGCCCCTTCCTCTACCCTCCCCCCCGCTCCCTTTACCGCCGCTCCGCGCTCCCTCCGGCGGAGAGGGGGAGGGGAGCCACGCCCCCGCTGGCCACGCCCCCTTTCGATCGAGGCCACGCCCCCTCCCAGGGGAGCCCCGCTCCGCGAGGAATGTCCGGACCCCGCCCCTTTGTGCCCGGGGGCGTGGTCAGCCTGGCCACGCCTCCCGTGTCGGAATGGGGTGGGGGGCGTGGAGGCAGGGGCCCATCGCGGCCGCCCGCTCGGGTCCTGCGTGGATGTAGGCCCCCCCCTTTTGGGTGTGGGCCCCCCCGGCATGTGGGACCCCCCCTCTGGGTTGTGCCACACCCCCTGCTGTGAGATGTGGACCCCCCTTTGGTTTATGCTCCTCCCCCCGTGTAGGCCCCCACTTTTGGATCATGTACCCGCCCCAGTGTGAGATGTAAGCCCCCCTCCTTTCTGGGTTATGGCCCTTCCCCCATGTGGGCCTCCCTTTGGGTGGCGTGTTGTCCCCCATGCGAGATGTGGACCCACCTTTCAGTCGTGCTGCTCCCCACAGCGTGATCTGTGTGCTCTCCCTTGGGGTCAACACCCCCATGGAATGCAACACCCCCCCACACCTTGGGACATTCCCTCCCCACCCCCAGCATGGGACCCACCTTTGTGTCCAGTATCTGCTGCATCTGCCCTGCATTCTGCTCTAGCAGCCCCCCCAGGGCACCAGTCTAGCCAAGGGGCTGGTTTCACAGCCCCCCTGCTGTGAGCTTAAACATGCACGGGCTGTGATTCCTTTCCCAATGGCGGCCTTTACTTGAGTATGGGCACAGTATGTCTGCTGTCCCACAGGACTTGTCACAGCCCAGCTTCTCCTGGGACTTCTGCGAGCGTGTTGTGTTGCTGTTTCTTCATCCCCTTTGAGGTGAAACTGTTTTGGTCCCACCAGCAGTGATGCCCCTGTGAAGCCGTGGATAGGTTGTGTACCCCAGAATGGGAGAAGGGATGTAAGGGCTGTAGGTCCTTTGTGGAGTGAGCCATGTTTTAGTAGGGTTGAGCCATTTTAGTGTTATCTCACACTGTGTGTGTGAATGATAGAGAATAAAACCGAAACAAAGCAAGGTGTGTTAAAGGAATCCTTTAATGCAAGGACAGCCCTTTGCCATGAGAAGAAAACATGTCTGAAGGTACCATCAAATGACTTCACACCATGAAATCCTCTACCAAATGAGTAAAGTTGGGCAGCAAACTAAACCCACGTTCTTCCCAAACCTCAGGTACTTCCCAGTCAAGCACCTGAGAGTGTCTTCTCTGTTTTTACTCTGTGGTGATGCTCAAACATGAGATTATTTTTCTGTTGAGAATACTACAGAAGCAATGCTGCTTCTTTATATGAATTTCTTTGTACAAAAACTTCTGTTTTCAAGCATTCACAGCAAAATCTTCTATGTTAAGAGGAATACGCTTCCTGAGCAATGCAAGGTGACTAGTCTGCTATGCCTCAGTTCATTAACAGGAAATTTTTCCATGAGCTTTTTAAACATTAAGAAAAAATGTTTGCATATCCAGGAATTTCCAGAATAAACTATCTGTTGTTTCTGAAAATACTTACAGACTCTTGTCCACGTTGAGCCCACCGAAATAAATCGATCAGAAGCCTGTAGACTAAGCACTTCAACAAAAGACGTAGAAAAATTGTATAAATAAAGGAACTTCCTCTGATTCTACGTATTCATTTTTTACAGGCTCGTTATCTGGTTGCTTACAAACTTTTTCCAAAATTTTGTGGTTTGGCAGAAGTTCATAAGGGAGAAGCTAAGGAGAATTAAATGTAGTCCTTCAGTTTATAGCTGATCACATCCTTACTCAAGAATTCTTTCTGATAAAACCATTAATACTCTTTGTTTTAACTAGCAGCATTAATGGCATATAAATTTTAGAGTGAAACCATCATTTAAAAATGCCATTACATATTTAATAGTAATCTTTATGATCATTAATTGAAATAATGTAAAAAAATTGACCTTCATCTCATTAAAAACAATAAACATGTTTCAGTTGCACTTCTTAAAAATGCTTTTTTCATTATGAAAAGGCAATGAAATATTTGTGTAGCAGAGCAAAAGGAAGAATGTTTCATATCTGAGGAACCGCTTTATAGGACGTGTGAAATGAAATATTATTTAATCTCATCTTAGCTTTTGGTAAATGTTACTCTTACAGAATATGAAATTTGATGCTTTTTATTGCCTCGAGGAGGTAATTTACCATTAAAAATGCTGCTTCATGTCTGAATAGCATAGGTGATATCCTCATCTTGGAAGTATATATGCTTGTATTTAAGTATATGTGTAAGTACTGGCAGGATTGGATTTATAACCAGATGAGAGAGGTATAATGAACAGATTTTTTTATAATGAACAGATGTTTTGATTGGAAAATGGTTATGGACATTTGTAGCTTATGACATTTATCCTGCATTGTAATTCACTCTTGGTTTCAGCTTTTTAGCCAATTCTAGGTGTAGAGGTTAGAGGGAGTGAGTGGGGAAAGACCGAAATCAGGAATGAAAACAGAGAAGTTCTTAACAGTTTTTACTAGACCACGGCGCCACAATATTTGTACAAATTCTTGAAGTGATTTGAAAGGAACAGGAAAATTGCAGGGCTGTTATCCAGAGTGACAGTACTGGTGAGGCTGGTAGGGAAAGGAGGAAAGTGTTTGAGTTTTGACAAGAAGATGGGAATTTCAAGCAAAAATGACAAGAGGAATTGAGACTCCGGCGTAGAAAGCGAGGTCGGCAGGGTCGGTGTGGTTAGGAAGTTGGTGGGGTTTGGGCCGTGTGAGTATCTCTGCTGGTGACCATCTGAATCCTGAAGGGCCTGAGGTTGGTGGAGCAATGCACGTGTGTCTGTGTCCGATACATGCAGAAACTAAGTCTGTAGGAATGTGTGTTTTCCCCTGTATAGTAAGAGCTTTTAACACAGAGAAAAAATGGCAGTTCTGCAGAAGACAAGGAAATCCATCATTGTGCAATTAACAAGATAAAATAATGTGATAAGCTAATTCCTAAAGACAAAGCACCCTACTTAAGAACTGAATTCCAGCTAGCAGATAATGTTGATAGCTTTTACAAATTAGATGCTCTGTTTTAAATACAAGTCAAACCATTTCAGTGATTTTTTTTTTTTTTTTTAACTTGAGGTCATATTTTGAAATCCACATTCTTCCAGTGCGTTTCAAGAATCAATTTCTGTGATAACTGATGTTTACATTAATTGGAAATAATATTCATAATACTTGCCTGGACAATTTGTGTTGAGTGTAAATCAATTAATTCTTGCATGGTTCGAGCTATCTAATATTTCTCCTTTTGCAACGTGAGAGAAGGGAAATGTCATGTTCTTCCATCCCTGATTTTATGTCTCCAAATTCTGCCCGTGTCTGTGCCCTTTTGCTAGGCAGAGCTTTCTGAAGGCATCTTAAAAAGGGGTCCAGCAGGACAGACGTACTTCGCTTCCCTTGCTGCATTCTGTTCATTGACGGTGGCACTGTTTTCAATAGCCATTAGAGGGGGTTGTGCAGTTCCGAATATCTGAAGCGATGCCTTGAAAATGGAATTCACATCCTTCAAAAGGAAAGTTCAAAGTGGCTATACCTGTTTCGAGTCCCCCGCACCCTGTGCTCCTGGTCTCCCAGCCTCAGCATTTTCTTTTTTTTTGTTAATAAAGAGGAAGCTGTCTCATTCTGCAGGGAAAGTAGCTGCGTTATCCAGTGTACTTGAACCTTTCTCCCTCTCCCCAAATTTCTTCCTCTTATAGTAAGTAGAGGAACAAAATGTTAATTGGAAGTTCTCAATATGACTTACTTCTTTTTCTAGATTCTGGAAGTTACAGTCAGTCTGGGGGCCAGCAGAGGTATGTGTTGGGTTTTTTTGCTGTTAGCAATTAAATAAAAGGCCATTTAGGATTCCCAGCATGGTGTTTGAATCTTTGGGCACGATATAGCGTTGATACGCTTTTGGAGTTACAGGTGCAGGAAGCTTGCTGCCCTGGGCCTTTATTCAGATGTCTTATAAAACAGGGGAAAAAATTATATTCCTGAAGGGAAGACAATAAGCAGGTTTGAAATGGAATGTTCTTTTAATACTAAGAACTTTTGAAATGTGAATATAGAGAAATGTTTTTCATGTGACCTCCTTAAGCTGTTCACTGAGCTTTTAGTCAAAGGCTATACACATGTGAAGATGGTGGACCATATAGATGTAACATTTTATTTTTCCATTTTATTTTCCAGTTGGAGGGAAATTTTTGTTAAAATCCTCTGATAACTGTTCGTAATTGTGAAATTTAAAAGCCATTTCATAAAATAGTTGCAAGTTTGGGGGGGTATTTTAATCAGTGAAACAAAAATGTTTTTATGGAAGCACGAAAATCATGGCTAATACTGACTGTGCTAATGAAAGTCACAAGGTTCTATGCATGTAGCACTGCATGAATTTGAGTTTATTTCTGAGTATGATATGAGTTTCAGCACATGGTTCTTCTGTCAGTTCACGAAGTCTTAAAGTGGCAGAATAACGAGTAAGTATAATCTAAAGCTAGTGCCGTTTTTGATGATCTTGTCGAATAGACCAACAAATACCAAATTGACAGTGATTGATTAGAATAAAATTAACTTTGTAAGAATATACTGAAAAAATGCCTTGGTTTCATATGATAGTTTTCTGTGATTCTGAAGAATCTGTCAAATTAGAGTAAGCCCAACTTTCACGTACTTTAAATCTACACTTGAAACAAGGCAGAAATTAAAATAAGCTCTTCTCGTTTCTGACAGTCAGCTATGATAACCATTAGTTTATTGACACATTTCTAATATGCCTGCAACTGCAGTACTCAGACTAAACACCTATTTTGGAATGAAAAGAAACTAAAAATAAGACAAAAAATACCTTTACTTTCCAACCCATGTGGAGGGTGCTGTAAGCATTTACTAAATGCGTTTTTCTCTTACAGCTATTCATCCTATGGCAATCAGAGCAGTCAAAATTATGGACAACCACAGGTAGGTTGAAAAAAACCCATGGTGTCTTTCAAAGCAGGTGTTCCTTGAGCAAAAATAATCGTTCCTTGGTGACCATATCTGGGCCAGGAAGAAGTCCATTCTCAGCTGTGCTTGATGTTTGCAGTCGTGTCTAGCAAAGGAAAACTGATTAGCTGCTGTGGAATTTAATGCTTATTTGAGTATGTTCTTGAAATTACAGGGATATTCTGGTTATGGGCAGAGTGGAGACAATTCCTCCTACGGACAGAACTATGGAAGCTATCATGGGAACTATGGACAAAATCAAACAGGTTTGGCTAGCTTGTTACATTCATTGGCAGTAATTCAAAGATGAATATTTACTAAAAAATTTCTTCCTCGATTTCCAGGTTATGGACAAGATTCCCAGGGATATGATGATGAATCCAGTTATGAAAATCAGAATCAGAGCTCGTACAACCAGCAGTCTTATGGCAGTCAGGGGCAGCAGAAAGGGTCGTCTAGAGGGTAAGGAAGCCGAGATTAACAGTATCTATTTAAAGTACTGTCTAGTAGCTGTACATTCTTAAATAGGGCTATAACAAATTTCCTGCTATCATTGCTAAAAGACAAACGTCTGAAAATCCACATTCTTAAGACTTTTTTTTAATGCCTGAAAGAACATTAAGGGAAGAATATTTCTTTATATAAGAAGGATGGATGCAGTTGTTTTGAAGTCAAGTTGTACAGGGAGATACACTTTAGGTCTTTCGATAGTACTACAATGAAGAATGGACTTGGTAGAGAGTATTTTGATTAGGAAAAAGATGTATCGAGTACTTTTCCAGTCACATTCTTCTGTATAAACTTAAAGTACTCTTACTAACTTCACATAAGCTGTTCACAAGGAAATTCTTAGCTGTTCTTAGATTTGCAGACTTCTTATCTGATTTAGAATGCCACTTCTTGGTGAAAGAAGAGGAGAGGATTCAGAAATGTCATTTAAGAAATTTCTTTTTCCGACTAAGTAGGATTCTCAAAACATCACGTTCTTATATTCTCATCAATAACCTAAGTGTGCCTGTGCATACTGCACTCTGATTCAGTACTTCACGCTATTGCAAATGTCTTTTACTGATGTTGTATTCAAATAAGTTTCAGGAGGATTAATAATACGACTTTGAAAGTATGTTGGAAAATACAGCTCGACTTTCTGTAATGACTTGTAAGGCCACTTGGTGCTAGAATACCTTCATGATCTGATTTACAATCTTCGTGCATACACCCCAAGGTTACTACTTGCATTAGATTTTTATTGAGCATCATGTGGCCTCTTTAAAATTTGTCATGTTCAATTGTCATGTACTAAACTTCATTCTTGTATCCAGCGTCCAAATATTTTTGTATTTTTTTGCAAACTGATAATCTGGACTTCAGCAAACCTGTACTTGGTTTCTGGTTTTTGTAGTTACGATTACAAAACATCTTAATGTAAACAAGCAAGGTCTTAATCTGTCAGCAGTAGGTGCTGTCGCTCAGAGTGTCTTTTTTGCATCCCTAACAAGGAAGGTACATCGTTAAGTTTTGCTTTGCTTTGCTTTCTGAGCATTTATTAGAGCTGTACAGAGGTACAGGACTAGGCAATAATGTAGTTTTAACTCTGTGCGCATGCAGTGGGGAAAAAATGCAGTAGAGCATAGATTCTCCAACAAGTTGGTTTTGATCAAGAAAATTAAAAAAAAAAGACATTAGAGGGAAACTTTTCAGTGTATGGTTATAACAAGTAAGGAGAAACTGAGAAATTAAATGATAGCAACTTTGATGAGGATGGCCACAAAATTGTAGCTCTTGCATCCTAAGGGAAGGAAGGAAAACCAACAAATAGTGGATGCTCTAGATGTTTCCTTCACTGGTGATGGTGCAAAGGCTAAAGTGGAGCTGACTTTTTTTGAAGTGAAGATACTAACAAAAATCTTAGCAAGTTTGTTGCTGCTGGGATTATTACGTTAAAGCTAAGATCTAGGCTAGAAGTGGGAGAGAGCGGATTAGATGGGTATTGACATGGATGAGATATTTTGAGATTGATTGAACCCAATGGACTTCATTTGCTTTGAAAAGCTGGTGGAAATTTTCTGTAGGCTCTTAGATTTTTTTGGTTGGTTGTTTTTTTGTGAAACATTTTGGCTAGCAAGTGAGATTGCCAAAGGCTGGAAAGTGGCAAATGTAGTGCCTCGTCTTTTGAAAAAGGGTAGAAGCAGGGAAAAGGAAGAGAAGAAAGGGTGGCAGAGGTCAGTGATTAATTTCAATTACCAAAAAAATAATATGGTTAAGCTGCAGCTAAGTACCCAGGGGAAAAACAAAGGTATGAGTAACAGCCAGTGTTTCCTGGATGCAGTTTCTTTCTCATAAATCTATATAATGTCTTGCTATCAAATGGTAACCCAACTGGAACTATTCTCTCGTATAGCTAGATTTTCAAAGTACTTTTGTTTCTACCTTGGACGCTGAAGTAGCCTGGGGAAGTATAGTGTAGGTGAGATTTCTTTCTGGTTGCTATAAAGTTGTTACTAGCCAGAGAAGAGTTACAACTCCCTCTTAGAATGTACAGCCACATCGTGTTGGAGTATCTTAGTTGTGATATTGGTCAATGTTTCTGATGAAAGTTGGTGAGATAGTATATGTAGATGGCACTAAAGTGAGAAGAACTGCAAGTATGTCAGAGGGCATCACAAGAGTTAGAAAAGTTTTTGGCCAAATGGTAGAACACCCAGAAAAAGATAGGTCGCAATTCAGTGAAAGCAAAATTTGGGGATTTTTTTTTTTTTTTTTTTAATAGGCGGCAAGTATCAGCTACACAATAGAACATGAGCAGCGAGGTGTTCCCTGCAGTTGCGTAGAGAAGGATTTGGTGGTTAGCAGGTCACGGGCTGTGTGTCAGCCATTGTCATGCTACTGGGGAGAGGGGAGGAAGCAAGCATTGTACTGGAATATGTAAAGGGAGTGATGCTCTTAAGTTAGATTTACAGCAGAAATCGAGAATGTCTTGAAAGCAATGGTAACGTACAATTTTCTGCCTTGCTTTTTTTGGAAGCCCGATATATCCTGACAGAGATGAAACGTGGAATATTTTCGTATGTGTATGCCAGCAATGACTGGGAGGTAACTGTGACTAGGAAATTTTAGCAATGTCATGAATTTTCAGCCATTATTTTGCTCTCTATTCTGTGAACATTTAGCTATTAATACAAATTCTGTTTATTTTAAGTGGAAGAGGCTCTTATGAACAAAAGTCAAACTATGGTCAGCACCAAAGCTCTTATGACCAGCAGTCAAGCTATGGACAAAACCAAGACTCTTATGACCAGCAGTCAAGCTCATACGACCAGCAGTCGGGCTATGGCCACCAGGGCTCATACGACCAGCAGTCGGGCTATGGCCACCAGGGCTCATACGACCAAAAGTCAGGCTATAACCAGCACCAAAGCTCATATGGCCATTCTCAGCAATCCTACCAGTCTCAGAAGGGAAGTTATAGCCACAACAGCCAAGGTAAAATTCACAGATTGAATTCAATATTGGCTAATAAAGTTGAACAGAAGCACTGTGAAATGGTTGGATTTTCTTCCACAGACAGTTGATTTGATGCATAGTTAAAGCTTTTGTTCTGTGTTGATATTCTTGGGGAATATTTTATTTGTTAAGACTTGTTAAGATGAAAAACTGTTGGGGCCCCAAAATTGTTGCATTTGCCTTTGTTGGAGGCAGCCTTGCAGAGTCCATCTCCCCGAGTTCTGCAAATTCTAAATGGAGTTTTCTTCCTAAGCTATTTTGAACCTTCTTCCTGCATGAGGGTGACATGTCTTGATCAGTCATGAGGGGCTTTTGCAGTTCACATTCCAGCTTTACACTGTGTAGGTGAATTCTGAGATAGACGGTTGAAGATCAAGCCTTTTTTTTTTTTCTTTTTTTTTCTTTTTTTTTTTTTTTTTTTTTTTTTTTCTTTTTTTTTTCATTTTTTTCATTTTTTTTTCATTTTTTTTCATTTTTTTTTTTCATTTTTTTTCTTTTTTTTTCTTTTTTTTTTTCTCCAGTAACTTCACACAAGCAGCACAACCCACACTCTTTATCCTTGTTCTGTCTTCAGTGATGTCTTTTGCAGACTGGGAAGGCTATATGGAAGTGGAATGAAAAGTACATTTTGGACAATATGTGTTTAAAGTTTGGAAAATGGAGTGTAATTAAAGCACAGAGTGTTTACTTTCTGAGATACCTTGTGGCTCTGGAAGCCAAAGGAGATAACTGGAACAAAGTCAAACTTTGCTCCATTACTTTGTGGCGTAGATACCGTAAGAAGGATTTAGGAGTTCATGCTTTCCAGGTTTAAATGGCAGACTTCATGAGGGGAAAAAAATTGTAGGGTGGGAATTCGCTGCACTGCAGTTTGCACTGCAATTTACTCATGCTTTGTTTTGTTTTACTCATTCCTCCAGATGATCGTCGTGAAAAGAGTAGGTATGGAGAAGATAATAGAGGATATGGCGGGTCACAGGGAGGAGGTAGAGGGGGATATGACATGGATGGAAGAGGTCATATGTCTGGATATAGGTAAGTGATCTCATTCCAGTGCCTGCAGTTCCTTACCCCTGTTTTTTATTATTTAGCTGGTTTTAATTTTTGTTTACTATAAGTCTGTTCCTAATGTGGTTCAGATTTAGATTTCCAAAAATGGAAGGTTTCTAAAATTAAACCTGTCTGCCCTGCACAGAAATGCATTTTGTCTAGGAAAAGCTTTTAGGCTCAGATAGATTGAGACCAAGCATTTGATTGTTATGACACATAGCTGCATTTTATTTACGTGAGTTGGAATACAAAAACTGCCTGAGCCCATCCCTTGAAATAAGATACGTTAAAACCTGTAAAAATGTGTTTTCAATGGCAAGAAAACCAACAGTCAGAGATTGAGAAAGCTTTATAAAATTCATAGCTAAGATAGCTAACATTTTAGCAGGGAAGTATTTTGATTTTACAATGACAAATCATTACACTGAGGTTGGCTAATTATCTTTCTGCTCCCTAAATAATTTAGGAATAACATTACTTGTCCTTTACTGTCTTTTGCAGTTGTAAACTTCTTTTAAAATAGTTTTGTTATTGGTCTAGCTGTCAGTCTAAATATGTTTATTTTAGGTACATTTGAAATACTAAATACTGTTAGCCTTTCTGCAATTGCCTTAGCCCTGTTCCTGTCAAGAAAATTTATGCACATATTTAATTTTGTGCTTGCAGATGATTTCATGCATAGGTCTGAGAGATTGGGACCTCTGCTTTCAATCCTATAGAATTAGGCCAGATGACATTATTATTTCTTAATAAACGGTCACAATTGGCTACCCTTTATGTACCTCTGTGAAATGATTGGAGATGTAGAGTGCTCTTGGATGCAAAATAAGAACGTTGAAGCTTCCAGTGAGCTTTGAAGTGTCGCTTATTAGCACCACTCACCCTTTAATAGGCTGCACAGTTCGGGGTTGTTGCTAGAACTCTAATTATACAATGCTGTTTACTTTTGAAAGGATTTCTTTTTAAACCACATTGAAAATTTCCCTAAGGTGGTCCCAAATTGTATTTCATGGCTTGCTGTTCTGATGATGTAGGTGGACCCTATCTCTCCTAATTAGTGTGGTAGCACAATTACAAAAGTGTATTAATAGTTATTTTATGTTACAGTTTGCTGGGGCTTTATATAATATAAACTTAACTAAGAAAGTAATTTCTAAGTTCAGTTTCAGTTAAAACTGAGCAATTTTTTAAAATCAGCTTTTCTGTGTGGATGAGGGTTTTCCATATTCCTGTGATGAAATCTGGGGGTTTTAAGAATAGTTTATAGCTGAGCCCTTTCCAATAAGAGGAATGAATGTGAGCTTCAAAAAACACACTTTTGGTAGATTTTACCACTTTGAAACAAACTTCTGTCTTTGCAAGATAAAGTAAGATAAATTAATGTCTGTGAAAATAAAACCTCTTCCCTTAGTTTTTCCAAAATATAAGAAACATTTTGTTCACGCATCCCTGTGGATAATAGTACTTCAGTGGACATGAAAGCCAAAACAAGGAAAAAGAGTGGAGGTGAATGAAGTGGGGGAAAATACAGCAAAGTGGGAAGGCATTTATTAGGACATCTCTCTGCTTCTGTTAATGCAGTCTTTAATGCCTTTTGCAATGGACTTTTTCTGAAATTACAGTGTTGTATATGTTTATTCAGTCTTTCTGCATAATTATGATGGAGGATTCTGCTTCTGACATATATTTTACCAAAGTCATGCTTATTAGAAGAGCGTAAAAGGTTAAATTAAATAGCAAACTGTATAATCAAAGGGAAAATAACTTCTAATAAGGGAAGAAATCATGTTTAGTCCTGTGAAAATGTGGGGTTTCAGAGTAGTTTTTTGGGTGGTTTTGGTTTGTTTTTTTCTCCCTGAAAGCAACTTGTGTAGGAATGTCAAGTTTATCTCCAGTAATTAGTTATCATTTTCAGTTTTTCACTTCAATCACATTTTAATGCTTAACATTAAATTGTGGAAATTCCATAACCATCAGGAAGTAATCTTACCTACAACTTGTCTACACAGATGTTTGTACTGCTGTAATAACATAGGCTTTGAGGTTTTTTTGTAGTGGTTAGAAAATAATGTGTAAATGGGTTCTATGAACGCAAAAAAAAATTTTTCCTTGACATTATCAAAAAAAAAAAGCTAACTTGAGATGATAACGAATTAATCTCTTCTGTGTTAGCTAGTCATAAAAATTTTGTCTTGACTGACATTTAAATGCAGGGAGAACTTGTTGCAGCTCGTCATTTGTCAGTAAGAGCTTCACCCAGTCATTGCTGTCCTTACAGCTGTGTTGCCTAATCTGCTCTATAGTGCTGGGCCATCGATGCGTCCTCTTTACAAGCGTCATCGCTGACTTGCTGCTGTCCTGTACTGGTGATACAGTGACTTTGGCTGGAGCATCAGTTCTCCTGCAAGATTCTTGCGAGTTGCGTTGGCCTGTATAAACCAGCCCTGTGTGAAGGTCTCACGGAGCAGCCTGCAAGTGCGAAAAATAATTCTGGAATACTTGGGGCAAAGCCAAATTAGCATTTTTTAAATTTTCAGAGCTTTCATTTCTTTGAATAACCTTTATAAAAGTACTTCAAAACACAGTTGGTAATGTTAAGGTATGAATCGTTATTCTGAAAACTAGAATGACTTGAATATGTACTGTAATAAATACTTTCAGCAGTCATTTTTCTTTTGTGCCTGTGCAGCACTGAGAAGAAAATATCTTTTGAGAAATAACTGTTCAGGTTCCCTAGCTGATACTATTACGATAGGGAACAATCATTTTCTGATGCGTCAGACGTTCACTTTTTAATCTTAGTAACTTTGGGTTTCAAAATTATTCTTGAGTTGGTTTTTTTAATGGTCTTGAATTACATTTTTTGGGATTTTAGTAGAATTTTTCACCCTTTCATTTTGAAGCTTGAAAAATTGATGATCTCACTAATTTGTATTTTGGCTAAGAAGCAAAATCTTCTCTTTTTTTAAAAAAAAACACCCCTCATAGTAGTAGAGTCTCATCTTTGAGCTCTTGGTTAGAAAGCAGGTACACCAGGTCTTGAGAATGCAGAGTTTTACTCTAAGTTATTCTTCCAAGTTTCCTTGTAGAATGTCACCTTTTTGTTAGAGTCCTCATCCAAAAGGTAAGGAATTAATTGCTCATTGTGATTGTGGGACCGAATTGTTTTGGTTAAGCGCGCAAGTGGGGAAATACAGTAGCAATACAAAGCAGGTTGGTTTTCTTTAATCTTGGGAAAGCCATCAGGCAGTGGAGTAGCTGTACCTGTGGCAGTGCCCTGCTTTAGAGTCTGTGGGTTAAATGGGAGAAGTTTTGCACTTGAATCCGCTCATGCAGTCTGTGTTGGTGGAACAACATAGACGCAGTTTAGAATAGGATTTATCATTGCATTAGGATTTGTCATAGAAATCTTAACTTTGCTCAGCATAGGTATTTTTTTTTCTCCCTCTTGTACAGATTTGGTGTTGATGTACTGTAAACAAAAGTTACCCATGCAGCTTAATTGCTATACTAGTTATTATGAGTGGGAATTAGCTTATTGTGATATAAAGAAACTACAATTTAGTGCAAATGTTTTTTACAACAGTGCGGTTTGTGTTCAGAACTAGTATTTTGACTTGTATATGCTTGAGCTTAGCCTTATATAGACTTGGAAAAACATGAACGGGGCAATAAATATAGACAGAAGAAAAAAAGAAGAAAAAGCCACATGTCAGTGACTTTATTGGTGCACTAAGCATTCCATTCTTGTTTTTAAAAAATACATTCTTACATGTGACTCCCACACTCTTGGCAAGACAGATGCATGTTGGAGGCTGAAATTTGGTTCCTGAATTCTTAGTGCTACCTCTGCCAATGTCTGATTGCTTTTTTTAAGTATGTTTCTTGTATCTGTAGTGTTGAGCTCTCCATGTAACTGTGCCTTTAATTTAAGGAGTTATTCCCAGCTGAAGTAAGCAATGTTCAGATGAACTCCATTTACACTCAAGTAGGTGATGTTTAAATTTATGACTGAGTATAGGGAGCAAAGAACATCTGATGACATTTGTTTCATAGCAGGAAGTTTTTGTCACTACGAATCGTGCCACATTTTGGCTGCTTGCAATTCAGTCTCTTATTTTATTATCTTTGGTGGCATTGCTGAATTTTATCTACCTGTTCATGATTCCAGCAGCGGATGTTAAAACCCCAAACTCCATCTGGTTGCCCATCTATCTGGTCTGTGTGTAAGACTGGTAAAGCAAGACACTGTGAAAGACTGCAATTCTATTTTCCACGAGTTCAGTGACAATAGTGTGGGAACTAACTCAGTTGCTGAGATTGAGACTTAGAGTTCAGGTCTCAGTGGGGGATAAATCTGAGACTGTGGCATCAGTTGCTTGCAAACACAGACTTCACTTGCTGTAGTGTATCCTCATGCCTCCTGGAGATCTTTGGTAGCTTTGCCCAGCAATCTCAGGAAGGTAACACGCTGCAGCTTTATAAATCACATATGAAACGGGACTTAAGCCGAGGAAAGCATTAATCTGTCATCAAAGGCATCTGTCACTGAATTGATGTGGGTTTTGGTTGGGTTGGTCATGTGAGACTAAGCAGAAGATAACATGCTGAAGCGTACTTGGGCAAAAACATATTTCTATAGACATTAATTAAAAAACTAATTAAAAATTGTGGGTTGCACTTGTTAGCGTGGGGTGCAGAATTACTGTATCACAAAGTTAGAAATTAGGCGTTTGACTATGACTTCCTTTACATTTTATATATCCAACTCTATCACTTCTCAGAATGATGGTGCACCCATTTTTACCCAGTATCTGAGCAAACTCCTCACTTCCTGTGAAATCCTGGCTGTGTTGAGCACAAACTTATTTTCTGTATTGTTGGGTCTTTCTAATTTATGCCTCTACTGCTGTGTACTTTCAAATCGGAAAGCGTACATATTCTGGATAATGCTGTCCCGATGAACTGGGATTATAATCTAGGGTTGGAAAACTTTGATAACATTTCCATGGTTGATGTGTTCACTCTTGTTATTTCTGAGTTAAAATTCTAGAAGAGCGGGCATCCTACTGAAAATTGTGTCGTAATGAAGTGGTATATAACAGTAAAATTTTTTTTATGATAACTATTGTGTTTTTTATCATCAGTCTTTGAAAACAGCCAGCCTTGAATAAAGACCAGCTCTGATGTTGCATAGAAAATTCATTCATTTTAGCTCTTTAATGAGCAGAATTAATTACTTACAAGTAAATGACACTGCAGTTTAGCATTCCAATATTTTCTGTGGAAATGCAATTTAAAATCTGCAAAAAAAAATTATTTTAAGAGAAGTCCCCGTAAAAATGATAGTCCGTTTTGACAAACATCTAATACTCCATATATGTGCTGTCACAGAATGTCAGTCACCCTTCGGAGAATGTCTCTAAACCCAGTTTTGATAATAGCTGTTGAAACCTGCTTTCTTGTTAGTTCCTCGTTTTGGACTGATTTATCTCATTAATGATAAGTAAGCAGTATTTCCCATTCATGACTTCACTTTTGCTGTAACGTAAACAGATATACAGAGTGCCAAAGAAGTTACTCCCTAATTTTACCTCATTGCCTTTTGCCGGGGTGCTTGTGTCCCATGTTTGGGCTCTGATGTGGTGACAGATAGATTGAATGAAAGCCTGGAGTGACTTCTGGTTGTAAAGTGCATTGGTGAAGAGGCTACTTGTACTGGCACGAGTTCCAGAGTCGAGAGAGCCCTCTGCATCAGGGTTTGAACTTAACACTGGCTTTATCTCAGCTGCTGAGTGTGAAGGCTCTCAGGATTAGGTGAACCTGCCTAATTTTCAGGTGCGTCCCCCACACAAAGGAGGGCAAGCAGGCAGTTGTACATGGCAGCAGGTGACAATCTTTCTGACACTTGGTTATTGACTTTCTAAAAAATCCAGTGGTTGTATTTTTCTTGAAGGCTTTGCGTATTGATCATATTGTGTTCATAACGTGGATGCAATTAAAAATGCTGTTGTGAAAAATCCTGCTAGTACGAATATTGACATTGAAAAGAGTGAGGGTTTATTTTCATGCGCATAATTGGAGGTGTAACGTCCTGTTTAAAAATCCCCTTCTAACCTTTGAAAATTGATATGTGTAATCTCTTAACTTGGTCTACATTTTGTGCCACAGGTTTCAGAATGAATGAAATAAAACTTCACGGCCTCTGCTTTTGAAGCTCACATACACACACCTTCTCTGTCATGTCAAGTGCTAATAGTACAGTAGGTCCCCACAGACCCTTTTTCAGAGAATGGCTGATACTGCGAATTTGTCCCCCTATATAAAGGCATAACAATGGAGGTTAATTAACTTTAGCTCTTAATTCTAGGAAAGTACTTATTATTCCAACATAGCAATTACATCTACAATTAAAGCCCATTAACCTTCATGAAAATAATGTTTCTGTTTTAAACCTCAGTTTTTAATAGCAGTCATTTTGGCTTATGGGATGGGAGAAACGAGGACATGTGTATGGGTTAGTTTAAAATACTCCTCAGGGCTTCTCTTCTCCAGTGCAGCACCCTGTGAGATTATGCACTTTCATGTAATTTAATCTTTGAACATGAATGAGTAGTGAGGAGAATGTAGAGATGGTGCTTTAGCTGCCAGACAGTAACTCTCAACTTATGATCAGTTAACTGTAGATTGAGCCTTGGGCTCAGCACATAGAGACTTAAGGAAGAAATCATTTCTTCAATTTTTCCTCTGCAGTGGTGGTGACCGTGGTGGCTTCAAAAATTACGGTGGTAAGTGCCGAGTATCCAAAAATGTTTCAGTGGAAATTCTTTATAAATCTAAAAGCCACCAATATCTTGTTACTATCTAGTAGAAGCATTATAGCGTTTTGGTGAGGCTGGTGTGTTCATGAGTTTTAATAGCCAAACTCTTAGCAATAAACTGGATTTCTACTTTGACAAATTGCATGAAAGAATTTGTGGAGACAGTGACATTCACCGGATTTTTTTTTCTTTTCTTTAAAATTTCTTTAAAATTTTTGTTACAAATGCTTCTTAGAAAGGTACTAGAGGTAAAAAAAAAAAAAAAAAAAAAAAGTGGTAAACTGCTTGGTGATCTGACAACCAGCATTTGCAAGATAACACCAGCATAGCATCAGTGTGGCAACTGCCACATGCTGCAAGTTAAAGAACACGTTAACGTCCTACAGACACCTTCTGTTGAACGTTTTAATCTAAATATTCTCTAAATCTCTGGTTAATGTTTTAGATCTTAGATGCATTACATACATACTTTAAATATTTTCTTGTCTCTAAAAAAGTCATTTGAAAATGTTTTGCTAAAAATAGTATTTTTCTTTTTTTTTCTTTTTTTTCTTTTTTTTTTTCTTTTTTTTTTAAACCCGTTTCATAGGTCAAAGGGATTATGGACCGAGATCAGATGCTGGTAAGAAAAAAAAGCAGTGGGTGGGAGTGGATTGTAGCTCTTAGGTCATTGCTTTTAAAATGGATGTCTAGAAAAATGGATGTGGCTGCAATTCCCATGGCTCAGAAGAAATTTAGCTAGAGCTTGTCTTCCTTGAAAGAAATGTATTTTATTAAAGCACATGTGAATTTTTGGATGTCTTCTCGTGCTGCAAGTAAGAATTTGCTGATGAACTTTGAATCTGCTTGAGCCAAGCAGCTGTTTTCGCTGCCATAACACTTCTGCTAAACTTGTGTTATTTAAAACATGTACTACTTGATGGTTTTGGATGTCCTAGCTGCATGGACGAGTTGAGTGTGTGGCAGACAGCTGGTCAGCTGTTGAGTGTATTTGCTCTCTGATGTACCACAGCATCCGAAGGTGCTGTGCGTGCATTTATGAAGATGATGTTAACTTCAAAATTATGCTCTCTGCTCATCTTGTATTTCATACAAGATGAAATTCTTTGGGATTTAAGGGTCTGCTACCGGGCAGTATAGACCTGTGCTTAAAATGTTGCTTCTGTTGCTACCACAAAAATGCATGGTAAATGGAGCTTATTTTTTTGTAGATTCAGAGTCTGACAACTCTGATAACAACACTATCTTCGTGCAAGGACTTGGAGAGGATGTTTCAACAGACCAAGTGGCAGACTATTTCAAACAAATTGGTATTATAAAGGTGTGTGAAATGAGAACTCGTTGGTAAGAAGGAGGAGAACTTGCAGAGCTAGTGCTTTGGAAATGTACTGGTATCGTTCAAGGCAGATGCTCACTCTGACTCCCCAGCAGTTGTAGATAATGTTTTTATCTGGGTTCCCAGATGACAGCTCATTTGTAAGCTGGCAGCACTAGCAGCTTTTTTCTAGTGACATTTAGATTGCTTTGTATCTATTCATTAGTCTTTATAACCCTTAACGCTCCCACTCTATCCATTGCACTACCCTCATACTTCAAGTATGTTTCTGTGTTCTATGGCTCACTCTTCTGTTTCTGCAATTCTAAATTAGGGCTTCCTGTACTTGACCTCAATTTTTGTAGAAACTGGCCCATCGTTACTTCATGGAGAACAGTCATTCAGTATTCTTCAGTCAAAAGCATCTGTTTCTGCAGGCTGGCTCCAAGAGAATCTTCTTTCTAATGATACTTAGCTGTTACAGTTTATGCTATGAACTGCCTTTACCATTATTTCTCCTATGCCAAGTGTGTAACCTTTCCTTTCAGACCAACAAAAAGACTGGCAAACCTATGATAAATCTTTATACAGATAAGGATACTGGCAAACCAAAGGGAGAAGCAACAGTATCTTTTGATGACCCTCCTTCTGCTAAAGCAGCGATTGACTGGTTTGACGGTGGGTGAAAGTACCTGTTCTTTTGGTTATTTATGATTCTAACAAGCAGTGGAAGAAGCAAATCAATAACCTCACTGGGGACCCCATGCTACTTTTGTTTGGCTTTTTTTTTTTTTTTTTAAACAAAGTTCTCTATTTCATGGTATTTTGTGTGTGCTACCTCTCTCTCTCATTTGGTGGAACAGCAGCTAGTGATTAAGACCAAAAAAGTGTAATGAAACTGTTAGGGTGTACTGCTGTACCTCAGTCATCCCTGCACAAAGTATGAGAGATGGTGTTCGTGTCACTCGGGAGAGCCTAACTTTTTGTTCAGTCCAGTTGAGCAGTGATCTGTGTTAGCAGCTGGAGGGATTTCCTACAGTGTGAGTGTTCGTGTTGTTAGTGCTGTGGTAACAGTTTTAGAGTTTGGTAGTGGTTATGGCAATCTTGTGCCAAGGGCTTTGTGTATACGCAGTGAAGAACAAGGGGTTTTTGTAATTACGGGTTCAGTGGATGAAGAGAGCAGATCCCAGAAATACGTTGATGTAAAACTCTTCAGACTTGATGCAGGAAATATACTCTTTTGTAGTGGTAAACCTGGGGGATGAGGGAAGTGCCTGCTCCTGTGACCTTCTGTGTTCACAGAATTTTAATAATACTGGGCAGAAACAAAAGGACATACTCTGCATCTGGTATCAAATGATAGTGCGTAAAAAGAATCTGGCATGGCAAGCTATTTGATGGTTTATATTTTGCTAATAAAATGCAAATTGACTTTTGTTTAGGAGGGTAAAGCAAATATGACTATATTAGGCACCCTGTTTGTTCTGTGATAAACCTTGTATCTATGAAGAACTGAGACTTTGTATTGAAAAAGTCCCATGTTTTTAATTTTTGTGCTGGCTGTTGAATTGTACAAAAGCCTTGTTGCCTGACTTGGGGGAAGAACAGAGTTCTAACATCCAAACTACTTGTCCATGAACATGGCCAGAAATCTTTAAATGTTCTTATGTATCTAGTTAAATTACAACTTACAGATCCCATTTAAATTAAGAGAAATATCTGTGGGTTTATGGAGAACCTAGCAAGTACCTCAGTGTTTGCCATCTCACATTTGGATCAGTGCTTTCAAGAATAAGAGATTTACTCCAGACTCGCCTGTGTCCTAAGAGCTTTGTATTCAGTCTGTATGTGCAAATCACTTCTGTTCTTCTGAACTGGCTGCTGTGCTGTTGGGAGCTGTATTGATCTTTCTCTCACTTTCTGTCTTTCCACAGGAAAAGAATTCAATGGCAATGTTATCAAAGTTTCTTTTGCAACTAGAAGGCCTGAATTCATGAGAGGAGGTGGAGGTGGCGGACGTCGAGGTAGGACGAAAATCTGTAGAATCCTTGTTTTTGCGTAGTTAAATGCTTTTTAACTATTACTGGTTTACAAAAGAGAAGTTGACTTGGAAGCAGTGGTTCATCAAAGTATATGGGCCTCTGGGATTCTGCCGTGAAAGGGAGTAATGAGGATTGAACCAAGTTAGGTAAACTGAAATGTGTAATCTCTTTTGCACAGCACAGAATTTATGCTTTCCTTTTGAACTGGAAGGTCTCCAGGTCATGTCTCGGCATTGCTTTTAAACAGATAGTATAACAATGATGTGGGGGCTGTACGGGTTCCACACATATACATGTGAATTCTCAGTGAGTGTTTGCTTATTACAGCAAAGCCTTGAGATACTCCGGTGTTTCCAGATGGTATTAAGCAGGGTAAATTATTCAACTGCTGCTTACTTAGAGCAGCAGTTGGATGTCCAACTCTGTTAATTAATTAGATGTTAATTTCCCTGATTCTCTGCATAATACAGTTTTGTTAGTAGTCCACTGGATATTAATTACCATTTTACAGGAAACATGCTTTGTGTGGTGGCTGTCAAGAAATTTTGGTCCTTAAATCAGGCAGTTTTGTAGGCTGATAACAAATGATTTTTCAAGACCTTCAATTGGTATAAAAGTTCTTAATCTTTTTAATGCAGAAAGCTAGAACTATGTTGTCCCTGTGCTTGTGTCAGATGCATCCTGGCATTAATCCAGACAGATCTTTTTTGTTGTTGTTGTTGAATTTTTGTTCTGTGACTAAGTCTGACAATATGTGATTGATATTATACATTGTTAAAGCTTTATGAAATTCTATTAATGCACATAGTGGGTTTACATTTACCCATTGGTAATTCAAGCAGATCAAATTTCCTTTTATTGCTGAAAAAGAATTTATAAAAAATATGTGATTTTTTTTTCTGGCCACTATGTGCTATCCTTGCTTCTTATTTTTCCCCATCCACCTAAGTTATAAATCTGTGCATATGAACATGTGTATTAAAGCTATGCAGATACATGAACTTCAGGACATCGAATGCTGTTGAGATTTGGTGGTGGCTGAAACTTCTGTTATCATTTGTCCAAGTCTTCTAACTGTCTTGTAGCTAGTAGTAAATCAGCTAGTAGATGCTGAATTCTACGGTAGTACAACTTTTTTTTGTCATTGGCACCACCTGCTTCTTTCAGAGTGCCTAATACAGTTTCAGAGTCTTGCCTAGTAGGGATATATTTACATTAAACACTCCTTCTTCCACCTGAAAAGTCTGTCACTTGGATTCTGAAGCCAGTGACAGTCCTTAATAAATGTTTCTCATGTATAGGTATAGACACTTCCTCTCCTTTATTCTGATTATAATTTTGTCTACAGGTTCACGAGGTGGATATGGAAGAGGTGGGGGCTTCCAGGGTAGAAGTGGGGAACCCAAAAATGGTGATTGGGTTTGTCCTAACCCGTAAGTGTCATTTTAATTGGGCAGTGGTGTTTCATATATGCTCTCTGAGTTTCTTAGCAGCTAAGTCTGGGGAATCCTTGTCTTCTGCAGGGCCTGTGGTAATATGAACTTTGCTCGCCGGAATTCCTGCAACCAGTGTGGTGAGCCCAGACCAGAAGATTCACGTCCATCAGGAGGTGTGTAAAAGATCAGTCAAAACAACTGCGTCTGTTCCGAAGTGTTAGAAGTGTTAATGACATCTGCAGCTTTTTGAAAAGCCTAGCTGATGTGTCGCTTTGCGTTTTCCTCCAGATTTTCGTGGCAGAGGTGGCTATGGAGGAGAAAGAGGATATCGAGGCCGTGGTGGCAGAGGCGGTGATCGGGGAGGTGGCTACGGTGGTAA
Source organism: Grus americana (assembly GCF_028858705.1). Taxonomy (NCBI): domain Eukaryota; kingdom Metazoa; phylum Chordata; class Aves; order Gruiformes; family Gruidae; genus Grus; species Grus americana. The sequence continues at coordinate 6,995,944 of NC_072870.1, read as the reverse complement.
AATGGGAGGAAGGTAAGCAGTTTCTTTGCCCTTGCTTGGTTGTGTGGCGTACAGACTGTGGAATTGATAGGAACTGTGGGAAAAGTGTTGTTTATGTGTGTATGCACAACTGCTATGAAAACATTAACTGTAGATAGGAGCTTCCGGAGAAAATAAGTCAGTTTGCCTCTTGAGTCTGTTCTGTGAGCATTTTTGGATAAGGCTATCTAAACATAGAAGAATACACAGAAGTTAGTGTAGAGATGTTTGTCTGAAGGGACTATTTGTTACTCGCTTAAGGGATTCCTTATAACTTTTTATTTCCCTTTCAGAAATGATTTCAGAAATGATCAACGCAACAGACCATACTGAAGATCACTGTGAATGTTTTGTTTGTCTTCTTGATGCGTTTGATAGTGAAATTGCCAGAGTTTTGCCTGCCGCTTCACCCATGGCCTCTTTGGATAGTGGAATTGAGTGAAACTAGATTTTTATTTTGGTGGGAGGGATTGGGGCGGTTTGGGAGGATTTTTTTTAAGCAAGACATTGAAATTTAATCTTGATTTCAACATTCTCTTTTCTTCCCCCCCTATACCTTTCCAACAGGCCCTAAGAAGGAAAAGGATAAACTGTAAAATATTGCCAAAATATGAAGTGTTTTGTAATACAACAATAAATGCTGATTGTTTTATTTGTGAAATCTTACTGTTTCACAATTACTTCAGTTGCCTGCATTTCCTTACAGACTCCCTCTCTTCCTAAGTAGTAAATAGGGTCTGGTTTGGAATGTCACTGCTGCTTCAACCCCAGCTCTGTGCTGCAGGGAAGTCTGTGGCGAGCCCACTTGCTATCCATCCCCTCTATCCCAGGCTTGCGGACTTGTCCCCTGTGCCTTTCTTATTTCCCTCTGAGACTGAAGTCCTGCGTTGCCTGCGTTTCCTGCTACGTGTGCTTTGGTGTGCCCTGCAGCCTTCCTGAGGAGCAGGCAGATGGCAGTGTGTTCTTGTGCTGCCAAGGAGCGTACTGTGTCCAGGCCAGGGTAACTCAAAAACCAAGGTGGAATGACTCCAAAAAAAAAAAAAAAAAAGGTAATTTGCTATATATTGCTGTACCTTTTAATTGCTGCTTTTGAAGTGTAGGTGATGGCAGACAAGTGTTGTGTGCAGCCGTTTCATCTTGGAGATAAGATGCAGGCGAGGTTCAGTAGACACGTTGTGAGCATTTGGGATTTGGCACCGAAGCCAAGGTTTGAAGAAAGAAGAGATTAATTATCCCTCCTCCTCAGACGAGGTCACCCTGCACGCTGCAGGAGTGGGTTGGTGGGAAACTGAGGGAAGCCGCGCTGCCACAGTCAGCCTGTGTCCAGTGCTACCTTGTCATCGCTGGCTTTTGAGAGAGAACATCCGGACGTACAATACTCCGGTGGGCAAAACACTACAAATACAAGTTCTCGGGGTCGGTACTTACAGTCTGGATAATTGGGTATACAGCTGCACAATATCCATGGCCTCTCACAAAGAAATGAACAAAAATAGCTTTTGTTAATGTTTGTAAGCCAGCTCCCCAGCCTGGTGTACGTTGATGGTCATGGTAAGTTCAAATCAGCCGTTACCCATGGCTGTAAATGTTATAATTATGCTGTGCCGTTTTAAGGTTTCTCCTGGAAAGCACGGCTGCTGTCGCTGCTCTGTCAGAAACGGCATTTGTCACGAATTCTGGATGGCTTCTTACTCTTAAAACAGTGAATTTGAGGTACATGTGTATTAGTGACATTATAAAATTTAATGTATAGGTGAGGCTTTCAATATTGGGGCAACAGTTCCAGCTCCCTTTAATGCCGACAAGGCTTCCAACCCCACTTTCTCCCCCAGGCTAAGAGCACTTACATCTTTATAAACAGCCTCTACCCAGCTGCATTACTAAGTAGACCAATATTCAAGTAAGCCACAAAACTGCTGGAGCTGTCACCACCTTCACGGCTTTTCCAGCCTGGCAGGATGCTGGACGTTTGTTTTGTTTATGTTCTATTCTGTCTCGGGGCAGAACACAACCTGTGTTTTTTTAGGACAGTGAAGATAGCTTCACCAGCTGTTTTGTCATCTTACAGAAAACTTGCAAGTCAGGGAAAGGGGGAGGCTAGTTTGATGGCACGTATGTTTTTAGTTGCTTTTGGTGTAGGGAGAGTTGAATTAGTTTAGAGATGCCTGGGAAGCGATGTTTTGTAAAAGATGTAAACCCAGATGATGGTTTAACTATGTCATTGCCCTCCAACTGTTTCTGCTGAGTCCTTTAGCACTGCAGTTTTTCTCCACAACTGCCTGAAGTTCAGCAGGGTAAGCTTTACCTGAGGTGAAAAGAAAAGAAACTTAAAAGTAAAAAAATCAGTAACTAGTATATTAAGGATTGAATGAGTTTTAGCTCTTCCTGACATGGTAACGTTTGCTGTTAACTTGCACTCTGGTTAAGCAGACTGCTCTTTTAACTACAGCGCCTTACAGTCGTGCTAGGAATATTCCTGCATTTAGTTAAATGAACTGAGCAGGCTTCATATTGAAGTCTGCACTGCTGGCACTGCAAGTAGGGATTTATTTGTAATATTATGGAAATAAAGTGCTTTACTAATGGTCAGCACTGTTGGTTTTGTTTTGTTGGTTTTTTTTTTTTTGGAAACAGGTGAAGGTGTCTATTGACAAGTAATCTTTTAACAGACCAACAGCTGAGTCAAAAATGCACAGCTCATAAATCCTACTTTGAATTTATCTTTAGTCGGTGCTCTGGAAGAATTTGGTGGGACTTCATGTAATAAAAGTGCAAACTAAGGAGAGAGAGGACTGCAGATCTGTCAGGAGGCAGGAAACCAAGAGAAGCTATCGCTGCAGAAGGAGTGGGTTCGGGTCATCTGAGCTGGGCACAGAGGCTCTGCTTCCTTCATCTCTTTTTCTGATCTCTTCTCCAATATGTTTTCTAAGCGGCGTGGTTTTAGTTTTGGAAATCAGTCCTGTATGGAATGCTGGTGGCTTATTTATAAAAACACATCTAGCACTTGCCAAGCTCAACAATGACTTTATGGAGAGAAGCGTAACAGAGGGATGCCAATGCAGAAGAAGCATATGATCATTATGGAGCTGAAATGCAACAAAAATAGCTAAACAATTTAAAAGGCAGCCAAATAATTTCTGTGCTGGCTCTATCCAGCCAAACCCACCTCACCCTAAGAAGTAATGCAACTTAATAAGTTGCTCAAATACCACAGTCCTAGAGAAGAGATATGGAAAGCTGTGACTGAAGCCAATAGCTCGAGACTTTGGGGGTTTGAGGCCAGGATTTAGCCAGTGCTGCTTTGCCTAATCTAGAAATGATAATTCCCATTTCCAGGGTAACAAAGAGCTCTGTGATGTCCCCAGTAGTTGGTGATGCTAATGCTGCTGTAGAAATTGCTTGTAAAGCTGTTGTAATAAAACACAGCTGTAAGAATGTGCCCGAAGCTGCAGAAGAGCTTAAAAGTCCCCTTTCATATTAATATGATGTCTGCTGGAACTCAGGTGACAGCCTGGTCCTAGAAAGAGAGATCCATAGGTTTAGCTGTCCTCTGAGCAAATAACCGGTGAGATTCAAACTGCTCCGGCCAACGCAGCACAACTTGTGCTGATGGTTTTTGTAGGAGGGCTCGTGAGCTGGGTGCAGCCTCTCTTGACCTCCCCGACTTCCCAGGAGCTCTGCGCTCAAAAGGTAAAGCCAAGGAAAGTATGTACGGATTTTGCATTTTCTGGTTTTTATTTCCTAAACACCCTTCTGATATTTTTTCCTGGTGCTGTTGAAGACAGGATACTGAACTAGACAGACTTGCCTAACACATGAAGGACATGGGGAACTCCGTTGACTTCTCAGAACTTACTGTGCACAGATGAAGTACCCAAGAAAACAGCGTGTAAGCAGAAAAGCTTTACCCTTGTGGCAGCTAAAGCCAGGGCAACATAAGCCTCTTGTGCTTTTTTTTTTTTTTTAAAGAATTCGACTCTTGCAGGCTAGGATTGCTGCCTGTACCGGAGGGCAGGAGGGACAGCTGGTTCTGTGACTCTGCCCGTCTGATGTAAGCTGAAGTGGTCCCAGATCTGGCCACCTTTCAGCAGCAGGATTAGTATTTTTGAGGTTGCCTGACATGGCACCCAGCGAGCCGTCCCACTGCTCCCCAGCTGCTGCAACTGTTGCTGAGCAGGAAACATTTGAAGAATGACTGTTCTGAGGCGGTGTCTCGAGTGGATGAAATGGAACGACTTGAACGTGTTCTCAGTGCAAAGTATGAAAGATTGTTTTTTTTTTTTTTTTTTTAACGAGCAGTTCTTGTGCATCACATCCATCTTGGGTCGAAACTGGTCCAGGGGTAATGGTGTTGCTATTTGTGTGTTATCAGTTGTGGTAAACATTAAAAGCTGCTCTGAGAAATTTCACGTCATTAAAGTGCTGTTTCATAATGTTGGTTTATAAACTCCTCTTGGAGCTCACCTCCACCGGAAGCAGGCGGTGATTCACTGGCGGTTCAGCTGTTTGCTCCGCAGCGCCCAACTGCTCTACGCTGCTCCCGTCAACAAACAAGCCCTTGTGCTTCCAGACTCTGTGTCTGTGATAACAGCATTTAGTTCTCCGTGACGTTTTCAGGTGGATATGCTGATGTTATTGAATTAGGAACCCTCTGGATCTCCCAAGTTCAAGCTGTGGAGGCATCTTAGGAAGGGGTTTTGAAATCAAGGTAGCTGACTGCATTGAGACCTTTTGTATTAAATTCAAAAGAGATGGGATTTTGCGTAGAACCCAAGAAATCGGGAATGTTTAGGCAGTCAGAGCTTGTGTGGACCTGTTTGCACCCCCAGCAAGTTTGCCGACAACACCAAGCTGTGTGGTGCAGTGGACATGCTGGACAGAAGGGATGCCGTCCAGAGGGACCTGGACAGGCTGGAGAGGTGGGTCCACGTGAACCACGTGAAGTTCCACAAGGCCAAGTGCAAGGTCCTGCACGTGGGTTGGGGCAATCCCAAGCACAACTCCAGGCTGGGTGGGGAATGGATGGAGAGCAGCCCTGAGGAGAAGGACATGGGGGCGTTGGGGGATGAGAAGCTCAACATGACCCAGCAATGTGCTCTTGCAGCCCAGAAAGCCAACTGCATCCTAGGCTGCATCCCCAGCAGCGTGACCAGCAGGTCGAGGGAGGGGATTCTGCCCCTCCACTCCGCTCTCAGACATGGACCCATTGGAGCGAGTCCAGAGGCGGCCATGAAGATGCTCAGAGGGCTGGAGCACCTCTGCTATGGAGACAGGCTGAGAGAGTTGGGGGTGTTCAGCCTGGAGAAGAGAAGGCTCTGGGGAGACCTAGGAGCACCTTCCAGTCCCTACAGGGGCTCCAGGAAAGCTGGAGAGGGGCTGGTGACAAGGGCAGGGAGTGACAGGACAAGGGGGAATGGCCTGAAGCTGAAGGAGGGGAGATTTAGATGAGATATTAGGAAGAAATTCTTCCCTGTGAGGGTGGTGAGGCCCTGGCTCCCTGGCAGTGTTCAAGGCCAGGTTGGATGAGGCTTTGGGCAACCTGGGCTAGTGGAGGGTGTCCCTGCCCATGGCAGGGGGTTGGAACTAGATGGGCTTTGAGGTCCCTTCTGACCCAAACCAGTCTGATTTATCATGCTCTTCTGAGAATGTTTCTTAGTAAAACTTTGTCAGGTATTTGCCACAGGCTTAACTTCTCAAGTTTCAGTTTTAGGGTAGAAGTTACAAGGATTCAAACTTTCTTCTGCCCCTTTTCTGAGTTTTTACCTAAAGCTGAAAGAGTTGGAAATCTGCTCACCTTTCCACAAGACAGCTTTTCTGTTCCTGATACCATTCTGATTACAGCAGCTGGATAAACATCTTTATAGTCTGAGCCAAAAATCTGCAGACAACTGTGATTTGGCATCTCCAAGGCTGGGCTGAATTCTTCTCTGTCTGAATGCCCAAACCCCTAAGGACTAATGCAGCAGCCCGGGGAAATGCCAGGTCGGAAAGCTGGCTGCTCCGGGGGCTGCAGGTGCCCTCCCAGAGGCTTTGCCACATGACAATAAGCAGAGGAGGGAGTTTCCTGCTCCTGCTGGAGCCCGGCCAGTCACTTTCTCATCATCCATGTTCTTAAGTGGAAGAGCAGATGGATCAGTTGCTTCCTAGAGACGAACCAAACACGGATGCGTTTGCAGACAGAGCTGCTCTTGTTTTGAAAGGAAGCGTTGCGCTGACCTGTGCAAGGAGCCGCCGGCCCTTGGGTCTCTACAGCAAGGCCAAGTATTCCCCTTGCACCAGCCCTTACGGCGTGCCAGCCCCCTGCCATGCTCTCCCGGCAGCCCCTCGGTCAGCGCTTACTGGCCCAGTCACGACCTTCTTCATGTCTCCCATCTGTATTTTTTCCCCCGTGGCTCAGCGACTTCCTTATTTTGCCATGTTACGTGGTTCCCTTTCTCTCTCCTTCGAATCCCGCTCGCCTTCCCTGCTTGCCGCAAAGCAATGTGTTACGGGATCCCTGCGCATCTCTTCAAGCTGCACTCAACAGATGCTCCTGTAACTTCAGATTTTGGCATGATTAAAAAGAAAAGGAAGAGGCCTGTGAGCTTTAAAATAGGTGTGTGGTTGAAGCTGGCATGAAAACAAAAGCAGATCTAAGTCACATCCTATTTTTTCCCCCAAACCAAAGCAGAATCAAAACATCCTTTTGCTTTAGTCAAATTAAAACAAAATATTCAAACAAAATACTGCAGGGAGTAAACAGAGCTGTTGACTTGTCACTGGAAACCGCAAGATCGTTGGCTGTGTACGAGTTGCAGGAGAGGCTGCAATGCCTTGGGTGGTAAACAGCCCCTCGTTTTCTCCATGGGTGACCAAGTCCCATGGCTAGGAGGGAAATTTAAGTGTAAAGAGTGCAAATCAACAGCCTTGATGGGGTGTTATTTCGTAAAGCTTGAGAACAAGCTGCTCTAACATGTGGGGTCATTTTTACCAGACCCCTGAAGAGGGGTAGCGTTGCTTGTCCAGCCTCCTGCATTGCTGCACTAGTGCTGGCCACTGTCAGAGACCCCCCCCCACGTCCGAGCCCTCATCCGCTCTGCATCCGTGTGGTCTGGGCCACCGATGAACACAAGTTTAGGAAAAGCTGGACTTGCTTTCTCCTTCCCTTTCGCCCAGCTTCAAATTGGGCAGAGCCCAAGCCTAGCTGCCACAGCGAGCAGGACGTTTGTCCCAGCACCCTGACCTGCCCCGAGAGACGGCACCCGCAGCGGGGTGCATCCTGGCACGGCCACCGCGTGTGTCCTGCTCTGCCATGCACGGGGCGAGTTAGCGACACCCCCCAGGCCTGGGAGCGGAGCAGAGGTGCTGCGCAGGGGAGAACGAGAGGGATCCATCCTCGGTGCTACGTGGGAGCGAGCTGGGTGCAGGCCGAGCCCGCGGGGCTGCTCCCGAGGCTGGGGATGGGGCTGTGGTGGCCTTAAGATCCCAAGGGGGGGTCTGTGCCGGGGGCAGAGCTGCCCCCTCGCCCTCGGCTCTGTTCCCCCCCCTGCACAAACTGTACGGGTGCGTGCGGGAGAGGGATGCGGAGGGAAGGGGCATCACCCTGCTGGGAAAGGGGGACGCAGAACGCACAAGGGATGATTTCCCCGTGCCAGACGGCGAAGGAGGCGCCGGGGCTGTGTGAGGAGCAGCGGGGCGGGGGGGAGGGAGCTCCCTGTGCAGGGGGGAGCCCCCGCCGCTCGGGTGCCGCCGGCGGAGCCCAGCCCTCGGCCGGGACTGGGGCTTGGGCGGGCCGGGGCCGCCCCCGGGGCCGGGGCGGGGAGAGGCGAGCGGAGCCGAGCCGAGCCGGGGCCGCGCCGCCCGGTGCGGATCGGTGCGGAGGGGAGCGGAGCGGAGCCGGCAATGGGAGCGCGGGCGGGCGGGGCGCTGCGGGCCGCTCTGGCGCTGGGGCTGCTGGCGGCGGCGCAGCCCGGCCCGGCCGCTCGGCAGCGGCGGGAGGCGGAGGTAGGAGCGGGACCGGGGCACGGCGTGGGGGGGACACACGGACACACAGGACACCGGGGGGGGGGGGGGCCGGGAGCTGCCACCCGCCGTCCTGCACGCGGCCGTCGAGGTGTGTGCGTGCCCCGGGTGTGCCCGTCTGTAGGTGTGTGCCCGTCTGTAGGTGTGTGCCCGTCTGTAGGTGTGTGCCCGAGATGCGTGCGCACCATAGGAGCGTGTCCGCGAGTGCCCACGCGTGTGCGTCCAGGCCGTAGCTGTGTGCCGTGCGTGGCACGGGCGTGTGCCCACGGATGGTGAGGGTGAGCCCCGCGTGCCGCGGGCGTGTGCGTGCCAGCCCCAGCTTTGTGCCCCGTGCCCGCTGGCGGTGCGTCCGTGCCGGAGCCGTGTGCGTGCGTGGCGTGGGATACGGCCGTGCCTGCTGGAGCCGGGCCCGCGCCCTACGTTCGTGGTTGGGGTGCCAAGGTGTGTGCCCGCAGCCGCTGTACGGGGCGGCGTGTCCCTGCGGGTGAGGTGCAGCTGCAAACCCACCCTTCCCAGGGCTCTGACAAGGACAAAAGCCTCGCGCGAGGAAACCTTCCCATCTCCCAGCAGATCAGGATGGGACAAAAGCCGAGCTTTCCCCCCCATCACCTCTGTTTGGATTTCTTCTGTCTGTCCCCGTATCATTGTCACGCCGTGCTGCCGTCCGTTCCTGTTTGTTTTGGGAGGACAAGGTATGAGATTTGGCTGCTGAACAAAGGTTAATGTTGCGGATTTGGTTTTTGTTTGGGCATCCATCCAGTGTATGTTTGCACAGATGCTTGATTTTTAAAACCCCCAGCAAGTCCTGGTGGATTAATTGGGATTTTTCACGTGCTCTAAGATGAAACCTGCACATAAATGCTCAGAGGGTTGTTTTAATGTGCAGGCTTCTTATGCCGGGAGATGCTGTTTCGAAGAGGTGCTTTATACGTGTGCTTGTCCCAGTGTGTACTAACCTCAGCCTGGCCCCTCACGACACCTGGAGAAAAATAAATCTGCAAAATTCTTAATGCTCAGAAAATCAGTGATTTAAAATTCACTTCAGAAGGAAAACCAGGTCATTGGGGGCGAGAGCTTTAAAAGGGCCGATCTGACTTTTGATTCCTCAGCGGTGACTTCTGCAAACTTCTCCCTTGAGGCCTCAGAGCAAGTCCTGGGACTGCGGCAGATCCCAGGCGAGAGGTGCCGGGCGAGTGACTTTCCTGTCTCCCTGCCTCAGTTTCCCCAGTGCGATGTGCTGCGCTGGCCAGGCACTTTGGGACGATATGTACAATGGAAATGTGTAGAGACTGGGGTAAGAAAGCTTGCCTAAATAAACCGAGCAGTTAATTTGGCTTTTAAGAGGAAGCCAAAATTCTCACATAACATCAAATAGTTCTAGTTACTTGTGGCTTTCAGACCACTGCCAGGCTTTGCTTCTAAAACTTTTTTTATTGCTTTTAAAATAACCAAAGTTAGCAACGATGGGTTGTGCAAACTTAGATGCAGAAGTCTGAGAAAATGTCCTGTTGTGTTATTTTCCTAGCTTGTGCCCTTGTTTTCACTGCATTTGTATCAATTGCAGCTCCAAAAAAAAAAAAAAGAAAAGAAAAAGAAGGAAAGTTTGGAAATTTAATTTGAAACATTTGTACGTTAAATCATCTTCTTATCTACAGGCTCCAGATAGGAGAAGATCTGATGCTAGATCGCACGTAGTTTGGCAGACCTGGTTTCTGGCTGGGTTGTGCTCAGGACAGCAGCGGGGTGTGTGGTAATGCCCGAGTCTGATCCTGGGGGATTGTGTAAAATACATGGCACACGAGACCTCGCCCCGTGCTGGGGGTGAAGAGCGTGGCCGAGCGCTGGTGATGCCAAGGACAAAGGACAATAAAGTCCCTGTAGTGATTTGTGTGAGAAGCTACAGGTCTGCTGCGATGGGAAGGAAAAATTGATTAGAAAGTGGAGAAAAGCAAGGAATGGAAATGGAGAGCGAGACTAAGGGACCAAGACATTCTCATTTCGTTCTTTTTTTTTTAAATTCTTTTTTTTTCAAATTCTTTTTTTTTCCTATCCTGCCCTTCCTCTCCCTCTCTTGCAGTGGCCTCTGACTTTCTCCCCTCGGAAACGCAAGGGCTCGCATTTAGCATCGGCTGTGAGCTGTGTTTGTGCTGAGAAATGCTCCAGTGTCCGGATGAGCTCCTTTGCGGAGCAGGCAGCCAGTTGGGATGCTGGATGGTGAGCACAGCCTGGCCGGAGCGAGGGTCTCTGGGTACCAGCCAGCACATTGTGGGGGCTCAGGGGTCAGCTGGGATCCCGGGGTGCTCCCAGGGCACCCCCACATTTTCCCTCTGATTGAAAGAAGAGGAAGAAACCCTTCCTGGGAAAAATTCCTGCTGTTGAGCCTCAGCATGGCAATGCGAGGAGCCGGGGGGAGAGGAGGAGGAATTACTGAGGTGCCGTCACCCCTGCGAGGCACCGCTGGGCTCGGCGCGGCTGGGGAGAGCGAGTAAAACCCGTGAGATCATGGCCCTGCGTCGCTGCCGATAGTGGGGCTGTGGCAAACGGTTCCAAGGCACCCCGCGGTTCTCCGGTGTGATTAACAGCCCCATGAGTCACTGCAGCGTGAACAGCCCCGCTTTCTTCCCAGCTCTCCCCCCAAAACAATCCCCCCTTGTTACTGCGAATAACGCCCGCCAGGCAAGGGGCCGGCGGCTGCTGGGAGTGGGCAGGTCGCCTTCCCCCCCGGTTCCCATCCCAATGGAGGGCGAAAACCAAGCGTCTTGTTTCCTTTCTCTCCTTAGACATGAAAGCACAACCAGTCTGCGTGACCGAACTGGTTTGTCAGCTGCTCCGGTATTCGCAGGGGAAGGTTTGGCCAAGCGCGGTGTTTTCCCTTGTTTTCCCGAGTGCTTTTGGGTCGCGTTCGGATAGCTTCGGTGCTGCCGGAGCTGTGGCTGGGGGTACAGCCCGTCGCTACCCCGGGCGTGGGGTGCCTGGCGTGCAGGGGTGAATTGCAGTGATTGCTGATGAGATATTCCTGAATTTAACACACAAACAAGCTGAGTGATCCGCCAGCCCCGCAGGCAGACGCCACCAAGCCCAGTGCATTTCATGGCATTTGTTTCCTTTCAAGTGATGCGGTATTTATTTTTCCTGCCCCGTAGCATCCCTCCTGTCCAGGCAGACGGGGAGGCAGGGAGCTAGCTCCGGTTCAGCATCCCGAAGATCTGGGTTACTGAAACCAGGAGGGGTTTTGGTTAGACCTGCTGCAGTCCTGGCCCGCTGCCTCTGCTTCTCAGCTCCAGAACATCAAGTGTGAAAACTGAAGGAGCTTAAAAGACGCTGGGCACGGTATTTCCCCAGCTCCACATCTTCAGTGGCAAGTAGATAATTTCCAGCTAAAGTAGATTTTCGGGGGGGGGGTAGGTGGGAGAGGAGATTCCTTCAGGACCGGATTAGGCACCCTGGGGAGCATCACAGCAATGAGACGGGGCTTGGGGTTTTAATCACCCTCTGTTATTAACGTACAGAATTAGCTTGACATTTTGCCGTCTTTTCAGCGGGAGGACAACCAAGCTCTGTACTTGCTAATCTCCCTTCTTGTGTGTCTCTGTGTGTCTATATCTATAATATTTATATAGATACTTATACGCACACTTAAACAAAAGAGACACAAGGACTCTGCCTAAGGGTTTGCAACTGCAGGCAGGAATGTGGCTTGGGAGAGCGGAGAGAAAGGAACGTTTTTAAATGCCTTGACATCTTCCGAAGGCAGTGCTCCGGCAGGCAGCGACCCGATGGGCAGGAGGAGCCGCCGTTCCTTCTGCGGCCATGCCAAAACATGCTCATCCTGGGGGTCAGCTCCCCTTGTGTCTGTGCTGCGGGGGAAACTGAGGCTGGAAAGCGGGAGCTGCAGCTTCCCCTGTGTCTGTCTCGGCAGTGAAATGATACAGGATGGAGCCTGGTGCTGCTGGGCGCTGGGGCTGAGGACCCACCTGGGCTGGCTCACTGGGCTGCTGTTGTCTCCTGCTTAAAACCAGAAAGACCTCAGAGGTGCAGCTTGCAGCCGGCGTCCTCTGTGACTGCGGCACGAAACGCCTGCCCGCCCTTCGGCAGGATGGGATCGATTCCCTCCGCTGCTGGGGGCGGACGGGAGAGATGGGGTTTGGATCCAGGCGGAGCAGAAGGGACCACGGTCCATGGGAGCCCAGCGCGAAGCTTCTCTGATACTTAACCGGTGGAAAGGTGCCAGAAGCTGAGTGTCCGGAGGGGAGGGCAGGCAGGACCGGAGCCTGCTGTCTCTGCACTCTTGTTATCCCCGTTTCCAGGGAGGGAGGTCTAATTGTATTTGCTGTTGGCCGTCTTCCACCCGGGATGCCTGCGGTCGAGGGCAAGGTGTTTCCTTGGCTTTAGCTCTTGGCAGAGATGATTTCCAGGGTTGTAACCAGCTCCCCGTCAGAGCCCTGAGATGGGAAGGGCCCCTCCGTCTCCCCCAAACCATCCTCCCGCTGTCCCTGCTGCAGCCTCGAAGGCTTCTCTGCCCCAGCACTGGCTCCCGGGCAGCCGGATATTTCCTCTTCTCCCTCCCTCGTGCAGATGGGGAGCTGGGCATATTTCGTATTAACACTCCCATCTTGGTTTCCTGCTGTTTTTCTTTCCCCATTGTATGGAAGAGAGCATTTCCCCATCTGGGGCAGGAGGGAGGGGGTTTTCCCAGCACTGCCAGGCTTTGTGTTGCCTCTGGTGCCAGCTCCCACCCAGCCCTGCCAGAGCCTGGCTGGTCTCTGGGGGTTGTGCAGGGCACGGGCAGTGCTGGAGGGGATCTTCATTCGGGCACAGGACACCATGGCACGGGGCTCTGGGGTTCCCCTGCCACCCTGAAATGTCTCTGGTCCAGGGGACTTTGTGCTCTGCTGCCTGACCAACGCCTTGCGCAGTGGAGGATCAGCGCATCCCTCTCCCGTAGCTCTGGGTTTCCAGGGCTAGCATCGCCTGGGGCTCACAATAACCGTGTCTAGAAAACAGAACAAAATTTCTCCTGGTGGTTTTGCAGCCCGAGAGCTGGTGCCTGTGTGGGAGAACCTCAACCTGACGCGGGCCAGAAGCTGCAGGGCAAGTGCCGCTTTGGTTGGACTTGCAAAGCTCAAGGAGATCTGCAGAGGAATAATAAAGCCGGTGGCCTGTGTACGTTTGGGTGCTGCTCAAGAGCAGCTGCTCTGGTAGCGGTTGCTTTTTTGCCATGCACCCTGACTTGTCCAGATGGGGTTTCAAGCCTTCGTGAGATCATGGTGGGAAAAAAATATTTTCATGCTTTAAGAATGGGATTGTGTTCGGTTACAGGAGAGGAAACAGCTTCAAGTTGTTGTTTTTCAGATGCTGAGTGAAAAGCAAAATTGTGGTAGAAAAGGTTTAGACTGTGCCATGATTTGAGACCCGGGACTTTCTGTCTGGGTGCTTTGTAGCTCACATTTATCTGCGGTGATGTAACCGCCAGGGATTATCACCCCGCGTCCATATATGTAGCTGATGATTTTCTAATTCTGGAGGAGAACGTTATAAAAACACAACCACAGAGGAAGAGGGCCAGATACCTTCTCCTCTCCAGACTACTCTCTCAGTGCTACCAGGCCTCCCTGCCGCCCCGTCCCCGGGAGGCTCCCCCATCCCTGTATCCTCCTTCCCTGCCTGAGCGTTCCGCGTCGCTGCAGTATTTTGCCTCCGGGTACCCGTGTAAAGTGGGGAGTTACCCCGTACCGCTGGAGAGGTGGCATGTCCAGGGTATACGGTCCACCCCCGGGCAGCGATGTTGCGGCTTCGCCCGGCAGACAAACCGAAGCTCTCTCCTGCCGGCGCGGCTCTTACTCACACCCGATTTATCCTGACTCACCGGGACCGGGTGTGCGGTGTCTGGGTTACTCCGGCCGTGCTCCGGCTTTTACTGCCGCAGCCAGATGCTGCTACAAGATGCTGCTGCCTCCGGCCAAGGTAGGCAGCTGGCAAATGTGTTCGGTGGGAAACACCGCCAAGTTTTTCGGCTGGGGCTGGGTGAAGAGCGTGTCCCGGCAGGAAGCCGTGCCGGTCCTTGCCATGATGCGGTGGGAGGGGGATCCTCCTGGTAGAAGGGGCATAAAGGAGGAGGTCAATTCGGTAGCTGGAGGAGATGAGGTCTGGGAAGGAGGTAGGGAGGGTTTGCAAAGGGGTGAGCAACAGGCAGAGAGCACGTGGCAGCTGCCTGCCCTGCCTGCAGGGAGGTGGCGGGCGCAGCGGGTGACGTGTTTGGGGATGACGTGAAGATGACTGTTAAGGGCAAGCGGAGGGTTTGGGCAGGAGGAGGAGAGGGAGGGGCCCTGCTGCACCCCAGGGCTGCCATATCCAGAAACCGCTCCCGCTCCCCACCAGGTGAGCGGCCAAGCGCGGCCGGCTCGGTGCTGCCCGCGCCCAGGAAGGGATGCTGCCGCCTCTGTGGGGGCACAGTGGGGGTCGAATCGCCCGCCGGAGGTGGATGGTGAGGGGTAGCATCGCGTGCAGGTTTACACCAACCCCCTTCTCTCGGCGCTGAGATGAGCAGGGAGGGAGGAGACTTTAAAAGCCCAAGTATTTCCAGTCCGTGGCATTCCTGGTGCTCAGCCCACCTCTCCTTTGGGATGCTGGAAACGAAGCAGCCACTTTCACTTTTTATTCCTCGTTACTTTAGCTCCCATTCTCTTGCACTGGCAGGATGCTGGGCGGCTCGTTTGTCTCCTGCAGACGTCGCCGCCGGCGGGGAAGGCGGGTGTGGAGCATTCCTGCGATGGTGGCCATTGACTTCTCCGAAAGCTGGGGGCGCAGGCTGGGCAGAGGGAAGCCGCTTATTTTCTTTAACGTGCAATTTATGTGTTGGAGCAAGTTCAGAGCGACAATCTCCGTCCATGTAAATGGCCGATAAGAAGAAGAATGGTTTGGCAGAGCAGATTGCCCCCGGAGCGTCTCCGCTTTGCAGCAGCACATCCTGCCTGAGGATGGGGGGAGGCTGCAGCCTGACCCCGTCTCACCCCACCCTACTCATGTCCACAGCATTTTAGCCTTTATTTTAATCATTGCGTTGAGCCGAGGTGATTAGAGCTGTGGGTTTGGTAGCCTCTGGCTGCGGATGACATGGCAGCGGGGGTTTTTTTGGATCCGTTGATAGCAATGTTTCCTCCTACGCCTCCATCATGTCATGGCCAAAAACCCACGAGCCATCAAAAATGACGGGGAGGAGACACACGTAAACCTGTAGGAGCGCAGGAGGTGCGGCTGCTTGGGGTGCAGAGGTCTCGGGGAAAAAAAATAACGGGGCATTTCTGCACAGCCCTGGGTTTGCTGTGCTGTTTCCCATCGCATCTCCTTCTTTCTCCCCCCCCTCCCAAGCCAACACGTGCAAACGCCTGCCCGTGCTCTGAGCTGCGCCTCTCCCGTGTCTCTTCTTGCAGCTGTTCCTGGAGAAATACGGCTACTTCGGCGAGCTGGGGACCGGCATGCACAGCCCCGCCGAGTTCACGGAGGCGGTGAGGTACGAGCCTTTTATTTAAAACCGCAGCAGAAGTGCAGCAACTCTGGCTGCGTGGGAGCTGCCGGTGCTTGGGGTGGGGGTGTGGGGGGGGTGTCTTTTTGCAGCCGGGGGCTCTCTCTTGCGCGGTCCGATGATAAAGCACAACTGGTCCTTTTTGGAAACGCCGGCCCGTACCCAGCTCCTGCAGCTGGATGCTGGCTGCTGGCAGCCCAGCGCCTCGCTGCGCTGCTTTATTTGCCTTTTATGGCCCGGTGCTCCCCTTACGATAATCTCTGCGGCGAGGCCGAGGTTGGGGACGGCTGGGAGATGTCTGGGGGCCGAGCTGACAGCCCCTGCTCAAACTTCTCCTATCGAGATCGCATCGGCTCTGAGAGCATCCCTGGCCTGACCCTGGGCAAAGTCAAGTGCAAAGTCAACCAACCAGGGTTAAAAACTGGGAAAGGTATTTTTTAGGCTCCCCTGTGTACTTTTGTCCTGTTAGGACATGGCTCACTGGTCAGATGTGGTTGCAGAGGGAAATTCTTCTTGTTTTATCACCTGGATGTGTTCCTCATGGCGGGGCACAAAGCTCGCTGGGCGAAAGCTCTGGCTCAGGTCAAACACCCGGCACAAACACAACCAAAACCCCTGGGGGGGCTCCGGGTGTGGGTGCTGACCTCTCCCTTCCTCTTCCAGAGACTTCCAGCGGGTGACCCACCTCCCGCTCAGCGGGGTCCTGGACGCCCCCACGCTCCATCAGATGGCTCTGCCGCGCTGCGGCACGGGCGACGGGGAGAGCCGCGCTGCCGGGGCACACCGGGCGTCTGCCACCCGGCGCCGCAGGCGCACCACGCAGCACGGTGAGCATCGATGCCGGGGGTCCTGGTGAGGTTTGGGTTTCTGGGGTGCTGGCAGTCCAACTCTTCCATCCCAGCTCCTGGAGATGCGGCTGAGGATGGGAGGCGCAGCCCCGCTGGCACAGCGTCCATCCCAGGACCTGCCTGGGCTTTGCACCACTTTATTTTTAAACCTCTTTATTTTTAGTTGTTCTGTATGGCTTGATGTCAGCAATGAATAGAGATGCAACTCCCCCTCATGGGGAAATTCAGCTCTCTGGGGTGGTTTTACTGCTGTCCAGGGAGCTGGGACATCTCCCAAGGAGCTATCAGGTCACCGTGGCCCCAGGCACGGCCGTGGTGGCATGATCCGGAGGGCAGGGGCAGGCACACAGGGACGTTATCTCCAGGCTCTGCTGAGCTTCGAGACGTCTAATGTGTGTTAGTCACCCCGCAGTAACTGCAAAACCTGCTGGTGCTGGGCTGCCTGGCCACGGGGAGTTGTTTGACCCACATTAAGGAGTTTAACTCTGCTCCGAGCAACCTCTCTTGCTCCTCTGTGTCCAGGACTGGGCCTCTTGTCTCTCATGAGCTGCCTCTTGGGCTTGTGGGTGAGTAACTGGATTCCTAGAGAGCAAGAGGGCTGGAACCAGCTGCGCTTAGGACATGGGAAAAATGAAGGCGAGATTAGGAAAAGGCTCTGTGCCATGTCAGGCTGTCTCTGCATCTGGCAGGGCTGGCGATGGACGGCCCCGGGAGACAGCCCGCTCATCCCCCTCCTCCCTCTGACTTTCCTTCCAAACCCTGACACGATGCATCGCCCCTGCAGGCGCCAGCCCGGGCAGAGGGTCTGCCGTGCCCCGGACAGGAGGGTGACGAGGCAGAGCCGGGACCGGCGTGCAGCAGGAGACGGGCGAACAGAAGCAGCCTGTGCCCTGCGGTGGCAAGAGACGCCCGGCAGCCCCAAGCCCAGGCAGGGAAGGGCTCCGCGCGGTGCCGGTTATTGCTCCGGCGATCTGGTGCCGGCAGATCCCCTGCGGCGGCGAGCCGGGGTGCAGCCGGCGGCAGCGCCAGCAGGCAGCGGGGATGGGAGCAGCGCCATACCCGTGCCCACGGGCTGCGGGGGAAGGAGAGGGTGCCCGCACGGCTGGCGGCACCGGCCAGGAAGGCCGCAGGCTTTGTGCTAAGTTGGCTGTTGATCCTACTTGAAGCAGGAAGCCGCCGCAGCTGAGCCAGCAAAGTGCTTTGTTATCCACCCCTCTCCCAGCAGGACCTTCGCCGGCAGCCGCCGTGTCCGTCATCCCACCAGCTTCAGGCAACACTCGCACCCCGGCGTGCGGGCAAAAGCCGGCCCCGGTTAGCTTCGGCTCCCAGCTGGGTCGGCCCGGCAGCGGTGGCCCGCGCGGGGCTGGGGAGGGCGTCCGTCCCTTCGGCGGCTCCAGGGCTCGGTCCCAGCCCAGCGGTGGAGATTGGGTCCCTGCGTGGGACGGGGTCCAGCACGTCCACCCCGCTCTGTGCCTCTAAACAAAACTTCCCCTCTGCAGACGAAGCCCAAGGCTTTCTGCTCTCCGGGGAGGTTTGGGGACAGGTCCTGTTTGCCTCCAGAAGGGGACCGGGTTTGGAAATCAGTCTGCAGTGGAGGGCGCTGGGAAGAGGACTTTCTTCTAGCTGCCTTGCTGGGCTTTACAGGCACCAGAGCTGGCCGGGAGCTCTGCTGTCCTCGGCCAGACGGCATGTTGGGCAGCCGGCGTCCTGCATTTCCCCTCAGGGAACTCCCTGCCTGCGATTGTCCCGGGCTCCCAGCCCTCCTCTTCCCGAGAGCCGGCCACGTTCGCCTGGCCCAGCCCTGCCTGCTGGTGCCATCCGTCTGCGGGGAGATGCTCTGCTCCCGCGGAGGGAAGGGCAGGATGCCGGGGCCTCACCTTAGGGCCGCAGCCGCCCACGCGGGTTATTTAGTCTCTGACCACGCAGGGTTTGTCCTGGGTACTGGCAAGCGCAGCCGTGTCCCTTTTGAGTTGGAGGCTGTTGTTGCACTGGGGAGCAGGGGGGGCTGGTTCTGCCCCGGGAGGGCGACCGGCTGGCCCGGAGCCTCCCGTGCCGTGGGCTGCTCAGAAACTGAGGGGAAGGAAAGCAGAGCTGGTGGGGCTTGTCCCTGTGGCCGGGGAGGGTGAGCTGGGACGGGACGTCTGCCAGCTTTGCTGAGCAGCTTGGCTCAGACCCACGACAGCGAGCCCCGGCGTGCTGCCGGCTCCGTTCCCCGTGTTTCCCCGCACATCTGGAGCAGGCGCTGGAGGTCTGTTGCTGCTCCCACGCCTCGGCACCGGCTCTGGCACCTGCATCTTCCCAGAGCAGCCCCACAGCTTCTCTCTTGCTCCTGGACACCCCCGGCCAGGTGTAATCGTGGGGTCCCGGGGTCCCCACAGCTGCCGAGGGCACTGGAGGAGGAGGAGGGGGCTGTGATGCTGCACGGCGGCTGTGGGAACTCACATCTTTGCACCGCTGCATGGTGGGAGGAGGGTGGAGACCTTAGGGGGATCTCACGGGCTTGTCCTCTTCATCATTGTCACCCCCAGTGGCATGGGGGCTGTGTCTCCCCTGAAAGGACAGAGCTTTTAAGGAAGCCATGGGCAGTAAGATCCTTGGTGACGGTAAAACGATGCTTTTGGAATGAATGGTGAGCAGTGGTTTGTCCCTGGCTGGGGTATCCCCAGCTGGGCTTCCAGGCAACATCTTCTGCAGGTAGAAATGGCCAGGGTGCCCTTAAAAACGGTGAAAACCCAGCCCTGACCACTGAGGAGATGGCCTCCTTTCCTGGCCTCGGCTCAGTATCTGCTGTGTTCAAATTACTCGTACGGTGGGGGAAGAAAAGAGATCCCCTTAAAAAAAGACAAGGCTGGGACTCGGGGAGGGAGTTCAGGGGAGACAGGGAGGGTCCCCCTCTCACCAAGGGAGCTTTGGGTGCTGGGGAGTCCCAGCCCTGCACACACACATCCTGTTGCCCCCCTGGTTTTGGTGTCCCTGCAGCATCCAGGCTTGGTGGAGAGGGTTGAGGCACCGCAGGGACCAGCCGCAGGGACCAGCCGCAGGGCTCTGCTGCAGCTCCCCCGGTAGAAACAGGCACTGTCCCTCCCCTCCCGCGCTCGCCAGCCAGCTGAATGGAGCCCTGGACATCTCTGGGTCTCTGGGCATGTGATGGAGATCAGCATCATGGTGTTCCGTACCATTCCTTCCCGGGGAGGTGTTTCAAACCCAGCTGCTCTCCCCTTGAGGACTGGCTCTTTTTTCCCTCTAGCTGGTGCCCAGCTCTCAGTAAATCTGCGTAGGCGGGCTGCACTCCTGTATCCCCCCTCCCCGCAGTCCCGTTGTGCCCCCAAGGTGCTGCTGAGAGCCCTTTCCACGCCTTCTGCCTTTGGGCTACTTGTTTTCGGAGGTGGTTTTGCTTCCCCTCCCTGATAGCCAGTCCTTAGGCTGCATCTTCGTCTGGGCGTGAAGTTGGCATCAGGCAGGAGACCTGCAGGTCAGGGACCTGTGCTGGATTTGGCCCTGGAAAGTACGATGAGGCGAGGGGGCGTTCAGACTGGGTGCCCCAGCTTCTTCTCTCCTCAAACAGGTTTTGGCCCCTCTCTTGGGGTTTGGTTGTAGCTCCAGCCTTGGGAATCTCTGAGTGGGGTCTGGTGGTGGCACCTTCAGAGGGACCTCATGGGTCCTGCTGCTGGTACATGGTGCTGAGGCAGCTGGTCAGACACCTGGGTTGACTTTCAGCTTCAGCTTGGGAAAGCCATGGCTTTTCCCAGCACCGGGAAGCTTTCCTCCACCCAAGCAACCCCCAGGTCAAAGAACAAGTCCAAGTCCCCACCGTCATGCTGAGCTTGTCCCTCTTGCAGGCGGGAGGTGGTACAAGCGGCACCTGACCTACCGGGTGGTGAACTGGCCCTCCTACCTGCCGCAGCACGAGGTGCGCCTGGCCGTGAAAGCTGCCTTTGAGCTCTGGAGCAACGTGTCCTCACTGGTGTTTTGGGAGGCGCAGGATGGCCCAGCTGACATCCGCCTGACCTTCTTCCATGGGGACCACAACGATGGACTCAACAACGCCTTCGATGGACCAGGTGCTGGTCGCTTCCCCCTCGTAAGCTTCTCTTTTACAACGTGGGCTCTTCCCCGGCAGGGAGGAGGGCTGGGGCGGCAATGGGCTGGGGGTGCTGGAGGCGAGGCTCTGCCCCGGCAGTCCCTCTAACTGAGAACACTTCCCAGTTTGCACCAGTTTGCTTTCTGATTTGGGGGTCCTCACTCCCAACTCTGCAATGGAGGGACTGCTGGCGAGGCGGTTGAGATGCTCGTTGTAGGATCATGCTGATGGCCTTTGAGGAGCCTTCCCCACCCTGACGGCATCCTCCAAACCTGAGCTCGTTCTTTCCAGATAAGCTGTTCTGCACAGTGCTATCAGGCTTTCTCTCTCCTTGAGCCCTTGCCTGGCATGGGTCACTCTGGTGGCTTCAGTCCCTGGCCCAAGCCTGGGGCAAGAAACCAAACTCATAAACCACAGAGCAGACAACCCCCCGTGCTCAGAAGCAGAAGGCAGAGCAGGTTTGGGCTGCACCCGCTGTGGGAAGCTGCTGTTCTTTCTCAGGAGACCTCCCAAAGAGCTAAAATTGATGCGTATTTAAGCAAACCAGAGCTGCATGTGCCCCCCTGCCCCTCAGCTTGTGGCTGTGGTCCTCTCCTGCCCCACGGTCCCTGATGGCTCTCGTGTCCCCAGGAGGTGCCCTGGCTCACGCCTTCTTCCCGCGGCGCGGAGAAGCCCACTTCGACAGCGCCGAGCGCTGGTCCCTGCGCAGCGGCAAAGGACGCAACCTCTTCGTCGTGGTGGCACATGAGGTTGGCCACACGCTGGGGCTGGAGCACTCCCCCGTCAAGAGTGCCCTGATGTCTCCCTACTACAAGAAGCTCGGCAAGGATTTTGTCCTCAGCTGGGATGACATCTTGGCTATCCAGAACTTGTACGGTGAGCCTGGCTTCCCCGAGCATCCCTTGGTTCCTCCGCGGCTGTTCCGTGAGATGGAGAGGCAGGAGCAGGGATGGGAGCAGGTCCCTGCAAGGGGAGAGGACTACATGCAAGGGACACGGTGGGGATGGGCCCATACCTTTGCGGTTGGGGAGGAGGATGTGGTAGGGCATGTGGGATGGGTACCAGGCCCTCCAGTTGAAGGTTGGACTTGCTGCCCACTTGTTTGCAACCAGGGAAACTGGTGCATGGTTTTTGAGGGTACCGAGGGGTCTTTGCCACCACCATAGAGAGGGGGACAGGAACCACAGTGGGACAAGGAGTGTTTGGAGCCCTGGGACAGATCCCCAGCCCTGTGCTCATGCAGTGCGCTGGGGAAAGCCATTTCCCTGCCCCTTCTCCACAACTCACCACTCCTTCCTCCATCCCAGGGAAGCCCTCCAAGGGCTTGGCCATCCAGCTCCCAGGAAAGGTCTTCACTCACTTCCAGGACTGGAGCACGGACCTTTATGGTGGGGACCGGCAGCAGAGGAGCCTCAGTGCCTATTACTGCCACTCCTTCTTCGATGCCATAACTGCTGGTGAGTGTTCGTTGGTGCAGCCCTCTCCCGAAACATGCGCCCCTACACCTCGCCCCAGTGCTGCAGCAGCCTGTTTCTGCTCTGATAAGCTCCAGCGGTGGGAAGGGGGGGGTTTGGCTGGTCCACAGCCCTGTACGTGCTCCTGAGGCTGGTGGCATCACCAATGCACGTCGCTGCTGCAGAGTGGAGCATCTTGAGGACACAGCGATGGCTTGGTGTATTGGGAGAGGGGAAAACATCCTAAAACTTGGGCCGTGGCAACGCTTATTTGCTGCAGGAGCTCAACCATGAAAGATGAGCCTTGAGAGGGAGCTGTGATCAGCTTTTGTCCTCTCCAGGCTGGAGTGGAGGTGATGAATGATGAAAGCTGAGAGGGTGGCTGGAAAGGCAGAAGGGAGCCTCCAAAACCCGAGCATCCTCGAAGCACCGCGGAGCTGCGCAGGGAGGAGAGGGGAACCGGGGCGTGGTGGCCGGGAGGTGGGACGAGGCTTTTCACCTCTCTCTCCTGTGACCCCCCTCACTCCTCCCTCTGCCCCGCAGACACGGATCACAACCTCTACATCTTCAAGGGCAGCCACTACTGGGTGGTGCCGGCGAGCAGCAATGCCAGCGACCCGCAGCCCCTGCAGACGCGCTGGCCTGGCCTCCCCGCCGGCATCGATGCCTGCGCCTGGTCCCAGCTCAGCCGCAAGTTTTACTTCTTCAAAGGTACGTGAGGCACGGCAGGAGAGCTCCCTCGGGGCTGCCACCGCTCCTGCCTGCTGGTCTGGCTGTCCGGGTCTGGCTGGAGCACCTTCTGCTGCCCATGGCCCCTGTCCCCTCCCGCTGGTCCCGTCCCAGGGCTGAGCTGGGGCATCACTGGGTCCCGCACGTGCAAAATCCCACAGGAGCCGTGGGCTCGGTGCCTACCGTGGATTAACTATGGCTTTGGGCGTATCGCCCCGGCTGCTTGCACCCCACCGTGTGCCTCAGTTTCCCCTTGAACGCATTCAGGAGAGCGGCACTCACCTGTGTTTGAAAAAAAACCCAGATGCATCAAACCATTCGGGGTCTCTGGGAGAAAATGCTCCCCAGAGATGTGTGGCCACAGGGGAGATGAGGTGACCGCGGCATTTTCATGGTGCCCGTGGTCCCCTGCGCCGTGCCAGGGGCTGAGCTGTCACGGGGAGCCGGAACGCCATCCGCAAGCTGCCCGGCGGCACGCTGCAGCCGGACGGGTAGAGGAAGGTCAAACCAGGCAGCTTGGCTGCTGGGGTCAGCCCCAACTTTTAATGGAAACCAGTGGCCGGCTCGTGAGAAAGGGGGCTTTGTTGCTTCGGCTGGATGAGAGCCCAAAGCCCCTCTCCCTCCCCAGCCCTCAGCCGCTCCCTCCCTGCCCAGGGCTGGGTCAGGCCACGGCGTGCGAGCAGAAAGGGGCTTTTGTCTGCCTGCTCTGCGGGGACGGCCGAGCGCTCGGCCCCGGTTGCAATTCCTGCTGCTGCAGTCCTGTTCTTGGTTGTCCCGGCCCTGGAGGGGTCTGTGTCTGTCTGTCTGTCCCGCTCGCTGGGCAGGAACAGGGAGGAGGTTTGCAAAGAAGCAGCATGGGTTAGCGGCCAGCGTGGTGGCCTTGCTCTGTACCTCGCAGTCTCTTTCCGTGTCTTCAAGCCCCTGAGCTACTGTGCCTCAGTTTCCCCCCTCCAGCCTGGTCCATGGGGCAGCCCCGCAGTGGTGCTGGTAGGGTCACCAGTGGCATGGATGTCACGGATGCATGTCTCAGGCTGCCGGGCTGGCCCCGTGGCCGAGTCCTTCCACATCTCCTGGAGCTGGTCCTGTGATGGGGGTGGGCACTAACCCCTCTACCCTGCTCTTCCCAGGTGGCCGATGCTGGCGCTACACGGGCTCCACCCTGGAGGCAGGTTTCCCCCAGAAATGCAGCGCCCGCGGCCTCCCGCGCCACCCCGACACCGCGCTCTACTTCCAGCAGCTCCGGCACCTGGTCCTCTTCAAAGGACCCAAGTACTTCGTGGTGAGCGAGGAGACCCTCGGCGTGGAGCCCTACTACCCCCGCAGCCTGCGGGACTGGGAGGGCTTGCCCCCCGGCACGGCGGGCGCCCTTACCCACCGCGACGGCTTCATCTACTTCTTTCGGGATGACCAGTACTGGCAATTCGACCGGGCGAAGCTGCAAGTGGTGGCCACTGGCAAATGGGCCACCGAGCTGCCCTGGATGGGCTGCTGGGATGCAAACGGTGGGCAGGTCCTCTTCTGAGCAGAGCGTGCTGGGATGAAATGGGGGGGGGTGGGGGGTGCGGAACCCTACCTTGCTTGCAGCTGCCTGGATCCCTCTTTATTTGACTCTGATTCCTGTCCGGGGACGGTTCGGCAGGGACCGGCAGGTTGGGGCTGCCCGTGGCCGGCCGGAGCCGTGGGTCGGTGGAGCGGTGCCCCGGCACAGCAGGGATGCAGCCGGGACGGGGCAGCCATCAGCCCAGGCGGGTCTGCCACAGCCAGGCGGGCTGGAAGCTTTGAGAGACAATATTTTTTTAAAAAAAAAAAAAGACCACAAAGAAAGGTATAAGCCATGGAGACTGCAAACACACCCATTTCTGCAAACTTTCAGAATATCGTTACGCATTTCTTTCAAACCGGGACTGGGGTTTGTTGATGCTTTAGCTGTCGTTTTCCCGTGAGCTGGCAGAGAAGCGCCTCACCATTGCTTGGTTTGGGGCTTGGGATGTTTCCTGGTTAAAACAAAAAAGAAAAGAGGCATTTGGACAAAACTACAGGTCCATGTCGAGCTTTGCCCCCGCTGCATGTGCAGAGCCCCCCCGCTCCCCCCTCCTCCCCGGCCTTGCCCCAGGGATGGAGGGTCAGGACCTGGAGGAGGAGCCCATCGCCTGCTGGCCCCATCCCAGCTCGCGGGTGAGGCACCGGCTGGAGACACCGACACCGTGGGATTTTTGGGGAGAAAGCAGAGGGTTTTGGTGTAGGAACCTCTTTGGGGTGAAGGGGGGGGTACAGCTGGGCTGCTGACTGTGTCGCTGTGGGACGGTGCTGCGCAGCTCGAGGGGAGCGGGAGCACTGCAGCTTGGCTTCCTGATGGCTGCGTGGGTGCTCCGGTGTCTCATAAGGGTTGTGCTCACCTGGCAGCCTTTCTTGTGTGCAAAGTGTCTTGTCCTCTGCTCTGTCTCTGAAAGAGACGGGGTCAACATATTTTTGAGTCCCGTGCCCCTCTGCCACAGCTGAATGAACGGGGTTGACAAATCACTGGGGGAGGAGGGGAAGAGGCGAGGGTGAGCAGGACGGACGGACATGTCCGTGCATGCAGGCTCACGAGGACAGCTCGGCTGCATATTCCTCATTCCTTTCCCAAAGCACGCTCCCCACCTTGAAAGGTTGCTGGCTCCTCTGCACGGAGTCACCCGTCACGTCTGCAACAGGCCGTTGTCTCCCATAGCCGGTGGGGGAGCGTCGGGTCCCCGAGGTTCAGAATCGGTGGCGGCAAGTGCCAGCCGTCGGTGCTGACCAGGACAGGGCTCAACTTTCTTAAAATGTCCTTTGAGTTGAGAGATTTGGGGATTTTCACCATGCCGGGGTTGCACACGGGTGGGCTGCTGCTTCGCTGATCGTTCTCCCAGGACTCGCACCCTGGCGCTGGGTGCCCTGCTTCAGGTCGGGGGCTTCGGCACCGGGCTGCGGCTGGTCCTGCCGTGTTGGGGTGCTGTGCCAGGGTGTTGTGCTGGGGTGCTGTGCCGGGGTGTTGTGCCAGGGTGTTGTGCCGGGGTGCTGTGTTGGGGTGCTGTGCCGGGGTGCCGTGCCGGGGTGCTCTCCCAGTGCCAGCAGCCTCGAGGACTCTTCCCTTCAGCACAGCACCCTCTGCTCGCCATTGCCCACCCTGGACCTTCCCCGCAGAGGAGGCAGGAGCTGGGCTTGCCCCAGGCAGGGCACCAGGGCTGGTACTTCCCAAGGGCTTTTGGTGCTGCCAGATGCCAGCTGAGACGTGGACAGAGAGCCAACGTGAGTGATTCTGTCCATTCTCCGTGGTATTTGTGAGTGAGCCTTTCCTGTGCAGACCAGACATGGGGACTTCATTTGCTCACGGCTTAAAAATCTCAGGGGACTTTCAGTGTTGCCAAAGAGACGGGTCCGCATCATTTTTATTTTGAGTTGAATAATAAGGCAACGCCGCTTGCTGGGGTCCCAAGGGCTTGGAGACCTGATGGCAAATAAAACAAACCTCTGGATATGCGGTGTTGGGATTTCTGCTTGTTTTCATGTCACGCTTTTGTGGTTGTTTTTTTTTTTTTTTAAAGCAAATCTGTTTCCTGAGAGGGCTGTATTTAAGACGCTTGTGTGTGTTTAGGGCTGGGGTGGATATTGCTGAATTCGGCCTCAGCTTTCATGCTTACTGGATCAAACAAGGGGATGGATCCCACTGAAAACTCACTGTATGAAGCACATGATGCTGACAGTGAAGAAAACGTGGAAACTCTCTTCCCTGCTCCATCCCAAATTACTGAGGATTTCTCCACACCTTGGGATGTGTCATTAGGGGGTTTTCCCCAGCGTGGAGGATGAATTCACGCTGATGGGGGCCCTCCAGGTCTCCCCCTTCGCCTCATCCCATCGCGGTGTGTGGAGGTGGGTCCTTGCCTCTCGCGGGACAGGGAGCACCCCGAAATCTTCCCTGCTGCTCCTGTTTGCTTTGCTTCATGCCGCGCCACGCCGGGGCGTCCTGCCTGTGCTGCCCATTGAGCGGGCAGCGTTCTGCCTGCAGGGAGGAGGACCCGCCGGCGGTGCTTGCAGAGGTCAGTCGTGCCTCTGGAGCTGCGTCTCTCCTGCCCCTTGGCTGCTGCCGGCCGTGGGATCCGCAGCGTGATGGGGGGGGTTGATGGGTTGTTGGGGGGGCTGAAGGGGAAGGCTGGTGCTGGATGAGGTCCTGCTGTCAAGCCATCTGCTCTGGGCTCTGAGAAGGGTCAGAAGAGCAGCGTGACTCCGTGTACCGCTTTTTGGAGATGGGAGGATTTATAGGTTCGTCTGTACCCCAGGGGAACTCCACGCCTGCAGCTCTGCAGAGCAGCAGCAGGTCGTTATCCCCTTTCGTGTCCCCTCAGGAGAGAGCTGGGCGTCCCTTCTGCTGTGGGACTGGAGCCGGAGGATGGGACGACCTCAAATTCTCTCCCGTTTTTGGGTTTTCCTTTTCCTCTCTCGCCACGACGTGCTTGCTGGGGCTGGGTGCTGTCGGGATGCCTTGGGGTCACGAGCGATGCTGCCAGGGCTGGGGCTGAGCACGGCATTGCTGGCAGAGATGGGGTGACTGTGCTGCATCACCCACACCCCACAAGTTTGGGAGGGGGGGTCAGAGGAGGTGGACCCACACCCTGAGCCCTGCGATTGGCCCCACTGGGTGCCCTGGCTGAAAATCCTGCGTCACAAGGGTCCTTTTCTGCTGCTGGGCTCCCTGGCAGGGCATGCCAGGCACAGACTCCTCCGGCCAGCCTGCCACACATTCCCCAGCCCGGGGGAATAGCTGGGATTCCTGCATTTCCTCCCCCAAAATGACACGGGCTGATCCAGCCCCGATCTGCAGCGAGCTCTGCAGCGAGCGTCAGCAGCTGGCTCCAGGGAGACAACGGGGTCCCCTGACAGCAAGAAGCCCCCCAAGCTCACGAGAGACTCTGTTCCAGTCCCAAGGGGTGAGCACACCCCTGGTAGATTTGGTTTTTGCAGAAGTACCTGGGTGCTGGGACAGCCCTGGGTTAGGGAGGGAGTCTCCCACATTCCCAGCGGTGCCCACTCACCCCTGTAGTTATTTTCTTAAAGCCCCAGCTCCTGGAGTCACGCCATCCCCAGAGGAGCTCGGGTTTTGCTGAAGACCTTCCTGTCATGGGCAATTTGGGAAGAAGTTTGCAAAGGAGCACAGTGCAAAAAAATCCCCGAAGGTGGGCAGGCAAATAAATTCCCTCATGCTTTTTTTTTTAATTCTTTTTATTTTCATAAAGAGGTTTGGGGGAGAGGATGATGGATTTGTGCTGTGATTTGCAGGTGGAGATGCTACATCTCCTTGGAGCTTGGGCTGAGCCGTGCAAATTGCACGTTGCCAGGCTTCCCTACTCCCACTAATGGGTGGTACGAGCCCTCGAGTGAAGGGGCTCCTGGGGAGGACCTGCTCTGGCCCCAAGCTTTGGAGGTGAGGTCAGCCTCTCTCCATCCCTCTGGGAGGAGGGAGTTGTGCTCAGGGTCACCCATGCTGCTCGGGTGGGCTCCTCACCACGATGTGTTTGGGCTTGCGACGGCACACGGTGGCATCTCAGCAGAGTGCCTGAGCCTGTGACGTGGCTGCAAAAATGTGGCTGCCTCAGGTCTATCAGTTCAGGGGTACCAAGCCCTGAAGATGCATCTTGTAGGGCCCCCCGGTCACCCCATGGGCAGTGGAGGTGGGTGCAGGGGGGGCAGAGACGGGGCAAATCCCCCCGCTTTTGGGGTTGTGAGCAACTTGGGACACTGAAGAGCTGCTCTGTAACCCGCTTCTGCCCCAGGTCTGGGGACCTCGGTGGAAAATCCACCCCTGGGGTGGCTGGGGAAGAAGGCGCAGGGCTCCCAGCAGAGGAGCAGGCGCTGAAGGGTTAACGGGGAGTGTTTGCCGGTGCCTTGTCACCAAGGAGAAGGGAACAGCACTTGGGAAGAAAACAAAACACCCACTGCCCAGGAGGGTGATTTCCTTTCCCCACGCTGCATTACAGCCCTTGGACCCCGAGAAGGGCTCCCGGCACCGGGAGGACGGCGTCACCATCCCGGGTGGCAGAGAGCAAGTGGCACCAGGTGAGCGTGGCTGCTGGGGAGGTGGGCTGGGGACATGGCCCAGGGCAGCTCCCCATGTCCCCGTCACCCATGTTCCTGTCACCCGTGTCCTCATCACCCCTTTCCCTCGGTCTCCTCCCAGTCTTATGGCAAAATGTGGGGGACGCTGGGCGCTGCGGTGCAGAGCATCCGCCCCTACCAGTCCAGCGAGCAGTACCTCTACGCCATGAAGGAGGACTTGGCCGAGTGGCTGAAGGAGCTGTATGACCTAGACATCGAGGTGGGCACCTTTGTGGAGGTGCTGGAGACGGGGGCCGTGCTCTGCTCCCACGCCAACAACGTCACCCACGTGGCCAGGGAGTTTGCCCGTGACTGCCCTGGCGTGGCCTGCCACCTCCACCTGCCCGCTGCTGGCGTCGCCTGCAACCTCATGGCACAGCCGGGCACCTTCCAGGCCAGGGACAACATCTCCAACTTCATCCAGTGGTGCAGGAAGGAGATGGATATTAAAGGTAGGCTGCTGGGCTCCAGCCGCCCCATGTCCCTGTGTCCGATTCCCCTCCAGCTGCTCCTGGCATCTCCGCCGGTGCTTTCCCGTGTGTCCCCCAAAGCCGGTGCCACCCCGGCATCGGGGAGCGCTGCGAACACAAGAAATTCCTGAGCTGGGATTTCTTGCACAAGCTCTTCTGGGCTCGGCAGCAGCTTTGCGGGGTGCAGGCACGCGGTGGGTGTGTTTGCTTGGGTGCAAATATGTGCCGGAGGGGTGGAAATAAAGGGCGAATGCTGCAGCGTGGCTCTGCCATGCACGGCACGATCCTGGCCGTAAGGACATCGGGAGCAGTCCCGGCTCTGAGCAAAGGGTCTGTCACCCTGTCCCCACCAGCAGCGCATGCCCAGGATGGCATGGGCACGGAGTGCCATGTCCTCAGCGCACCCAGCTGCTGGGTTTTGTGGCTTTGGGATGCCATGAAACAGCCGTAGTGCCTTTGCCCAAGAGAAAGACTCTCATCTCCATTAATTTATCCCAACTTTTGTCGGACCCAACTATATTCCTGGCAGGACGGCTCCAGGGAATAAGATCCCCTCGGGTGGGTTTTGACTCTGCCTGTGCCCCCTGTCCCCTTCGTCCCCATCCCCACGCGCCTGCCCTGGCTCAGCCCAGCCCTGCCCTGCCCCAGACGTCCTGATGTTCGAGACGGAGGACCTGGTGCTGAGGAAGAACGAGAAGAACTTTGTGCTGTGCCTGCTGGAGCTGGCACGCCGTGCCGCCCGCTTCGGCATGCGTGCCCCGACCCTTGTGCAGATGGAGGAGGAGATCGAGGAGGAGCTCCGCCAGGAGCTGGACCTGCCGCCCGCAGACACCCCCCTGCCCCAGCCCCCCAGGAAACCGCGGGACCTCCACAACCTTGACCAGATGGTACGGAGGGGCATGGAGCAGGATGGGGATGGGGGTAGGGATGGGGATGACCACCCCAGGACCTTTCCCAGGAGCCCTGGTGAGGACCCATCCCTGCTGCCCGCAGGTCCAGCACCTGGTGAGCCGCTGTACCTGCCCTGTCCAGTTCCCCATGATCAAGATAACTGAAGGGAAATACCGCGTGGGCGACTCTGACACCCTCATCTTTGTCCGAGTGAGTCTGCTTCACCCCGTGCTTTTGGGGCACAGGCACCAGGAATCCTGCTCTGCTGCCATGGAGCCTCCTCCATAATCCATCCCCCAAATGGGGCCAGTGCGGGGGTTTGACCATTAGCCCCAAAGCAGGGCAGCAGGGAAGCTTGGTCCTGCAGTCCATGTTCGCGTGGGTGTAACTAACCACGCGTGCAGGACCAAACCTGCCACCCCACACCAAGCCAGAGCCAGGTCTTACCCAGCAATGGGAACGCCGGGATGCTGTCCCTGCCTGGATCCATCCCTAAGCCCTTCCCAAAGGGCTCAGCACATGATGGTGGAGAGGAGTTTTCTGAAAGGCTCCCCACTCTCCTCGGGGTGGTGAAAGGTGCCCGTTGGGATGGCAGCGGGAGCGGAGACCCTCCTGCCCTGGTGGTGCTGAGCTGGGGAGGAAGCTGTCCTTTGGGAGACCTGGCAGCACTTCGGGCCAGCCCACGGCTCTCGAAGCCCAGCTGAGTGTGCCACCCCCAAGCTGCTTAAAAAGAGATGGGGGTCCCAGGGGTGCACCGCACGCACCCCTCCGGGCCTCACGGCACACGGCATCCCGTGCAGATCCTGCGGGAGCACGTCATGGTACGGGTTGGGGGCGGCTGGGACACGCTGGAGCACTACCTGGACAAGCATGACCCGTGCCGCTGCACCTCGCTCTGTGAGTCCCTGCGTCCCCAAACCCCGTGGGTCTGCCCCGTGGCTGGGGGGGGTGGGGGGTGTCTGTCGTGGGTGTCGCTGCTTCTGGGGCCGTTTTCAGGAGCGGGAGGCTTCGTTACCGCCATGCTGGGGACTGTGTGGGTTTGGGGACTCTCTTTGGCTTTGGTGGCCACTAGAGGTCACGGCAGACTTTGGGATGGAGCTGCACCCCGAAAATCCCCTTTGCAGGGAGCACAGGTTTGCACCCGCATCCCTGGGTGGCCGGAGGGCCAGCGGCGGCTGGGTGGGCTGCACCCGGGGCTGGGGGCAATGGAGGGGGGTGCTGAGCCCCTCTCGTTTTCCCTGCAGCTCACAAACAAGCCTTGAAAACCAGGACCCCCCAGCAGCAAGTGCAGCACGAGATCCGGCTGTGCCCGGCCGCGAAGGTAGCCGCCCGTGGCCACCCCCAGCCCACGCTGCTGGTCAGCCGCTCGCAGAGCCCCCTGCCCCCTGTCACCTGGGGGGCCCGTGTGCCCCCCAGACCCCGGACCCCTATCACCCCCTCGCCGGAGGGCTCGGGTCGCCCACCGGGTGCCAGCCCTCGCCGAGAGCCAGCGCAGCCCCGGAGAGTCCCTTCGGGCAGGTAAGTGGTGTAAAGTGGCGTAGAGATGCTTCGTGCCCCAAACCGCCTGGTTTCAGAGCAATTTTTCTCCCATCTTTGAAGCTTTTTCCCTCCCTTCTGGAGGTGCCCAGCACCAGGCTGGATGGAGGGGGGGACGTGGTGGCTCCCCGGCCCCTCTCCGCTCTCTCTCCTTGCAGGGCGCGGGAGCCACCGGCTGCCCCGTCAGGGAGGCGGCCGCCACCGTCCAGGTCACCTGCTCGACCCAGCTCCCCTGGCCGCGGGGCGACGGGCCAGGCACCCACCCCTTCCCGGCTGGGTCCCGGCACGCAGGACAGCACAGGGGTCCCCAAGGCGCCACGTGGGAGCACCCCGGGGAAAACCCCTGTGGCACCGGCCCGGGGCAGGACCAGCACACCCAGCACCCAGCTGACACCAGCACCTCCGAAAAGCACCCAGCAAGGGGGCAAATCGTCCGTGGCAGCTGCTAGGCTGCAGGAAGGGGGGGTCTCTGCCGTGGCGAAACCCCGTGCCCCCAGCCCCATCAGGGTCTGTGCCCCCTCCCCGCACCGGGATGCTCAGGGAGACTCACAGAGCCAGAAAAGCCCGCGGGAAGGGAGCGGGGGAGCCCTCGGCCAGGGCCAACCACCCTCACCCCGAAATTCCTCCAGCCAGCCTCCGAAACAGGATGGCAGCATTAAACCCCCCATCAAAGCCAGCCCGGCCCCCCACCGACCCCCCACCCCTCCGGCCCATTTCGCAGATGGGTGCAAGGTCTGTGCTGCGAGGGGGGGTCCCCAGGGGACCCGGCAGTGCCACCCAGCCCCGAGCCCAAGGGCTGGGGGTGCTGAGGGACCCGCGGTGCTGGTGGACGAACCGGGAGGAGCCTGTGGTCCTGGCGAGGGGCTCCGGGGGTGCTGGGGGCACACGCAGCCCCCTGGCTACAGCAGGGTGGTGGAGGAGCTCTCCCGCGGACGGCAGCCCCTGCGCCCCGTGGAGCTGGGGAGCTGGGTCCCCAAAACACCCCCGCAAGCCGCCCCACAGCCCACCGCCCTCCCGTCCGAGGGGGAGGCGGAGAGTCCAGGAGCGGGGGGCCAGACCCTGCGGGGAGCCAAGGCCAACAACGTCCCCAAGCCCCGTCGGTGCCTGAAGAAACCCGAGCGCGTGCCCTCCATCTACAAGCTGAAGCTGCGGCCCAAGGCACGTCCCCGGCGGGACCACAGGCCGGGCAAGCGCCCCTCGCGCATTCCCACCCCGCTGGGGCAGCGCCCACCCACCTCCCG
The DNA here is from genome assembly GCF_028858705.1 of Grus americana. Lineage (NCBI taxonomy): Eukaryota > Metazoa > Chordata > Aves > Gruiformes > Gruidae > Grus > Grus americana. The sequence goes on along the minus strand of NC_072870.1, from coordinate 6,963,039 downwards.
GGGCCAGCATCGCCCCCCGGCAACCCCCCGGCACCCCCAGGCTGGCGGCACCCGTCCTGGGGCCAAGCCCTCACCGGCCGACAGCAGCGCCTGGCTGACCGAGGATGACGAGGAGGCGTGGGTCTGACCCCCACCCCAAGTTTCGCGGGGACGGACCCCTCACTCATGCGAAGGCGGGAGCGACGCCCAAGGTCAGCACGGGCAGCGCAATGGATTTGCTCCCAGGCAACCCAGGGGGGTCCGCCATCCCCCTTGCCCCTTGGAGCTGCACCCCCTCCTTCCCCATGGTTTACTGGGGGTTTGTTTGGCTGGTAATTCTCCCCCCAACCAGGCGCTCTTGTACTGGTTTGGGTGGAAAAATCCAGCCCCAAAGTGAGAGATTGGGACGCCCCACACCTGGCATCCAAGCGTGCAAACCATCTGGTACCTCAGGCTTCCCCGTCTGTACAACGGGACTAACGATCCTCATGTCTTACAGCACCGAGAGCCTTAACGAGTGTTTGAGTCACTCGGGTCGGGGGGGATCACAGGACATGACCCTCGCTGAGCCCCACCGGCTCCCTGATGGGCGAAAGTGGGAGACCCTGGGGGGGGGGTCAGTGGTCACCTTGGCGGCGATGATCAGGGTGATGGCTCTCACCAAGGCTCGTTGGGGTCACTGCTGCCCTCCCGAGCCTGCAGCCACGGACCCGGCAACGTTCTTTGTGCAATAGAGACGTACCAAAGCTCTTCTGTTTCAGCATCTTTTCTGTGGGGGCGGGGAAGGAGAGAGGATAATCCTGATGGGGGGGCACAGCTGGTGAAGGGAATTCATGCTGCTGGTCTGCTGCCTGCGTGCACAGCAAACGTCCCTCCGAGAGCCCCACGGGGGCCAGGAGAGCCCCATCCTCGAAGAGAGGATGAAGCTGGACACACACCGCTGCAGAGGAGCAGCAAGGGCAAGCGCCAGAGCCCTGTGGATGCAAAACCTGCCTGCAGAACTACTCCTTTTGCAGGGGAGAAACAATCCCCCCCCCCGCCCCCCCCGAACCATTGCGGCCCTCAGAAGGGCTGCATGAGCGGCGGCGAGCAATCCGGCGCCACGGGCAAAGAGCAGCAAGGCGGGTACAGAACAAGGGAGGACAGACCTGATTTTTTAATTTGATTTCAAAGAAGGGGGTGCAGGGTGTTACAGGTGGCGTAGACACCTCAGGAACCTCCGACAAGAAGTCCAGGGGGGAAGGGAAAGCCAAGTCCAGGCAACCAGGATGCTCACCGGGCAGGAGGAGGAGAGGGAAGCATCCTTGCCGGGGCTGGACCAAACCCAGGCATCGCCTCCTGCGGCACCACGTGCACAGGGGCAGAAACCGGGCACTGCCCCGGGGATGGCGCGGGGACGTCCTCGGCCTCTCCCAGGCTCAGGAGCAGGTTGTTTTCAGCAGGACCAGGGTGGCGTTGGGGGAGCGGTAACACTTTGTACTAAGGGTGTGAGTAGGGGCAAGGCGCGGGTCGCTTGTAGCTGCTGCTGTGCTCCTGGCTGCTCGGGTCCCCGGAGCCTGGCCACACGCCGGACCTCCCTGCCCACATTTCCCTGCCTGCACCCGGCGGGTACCACCACCTGGTTTCCCTGCCTGCACCCGGCGGGTGCCACCACCTACCCCCTCCTGGGCTCTTGGGAAAGTAGCTCATTGTAGCCCTCATTTTCCTGGGAGCAGGGAAATGCTGTCGAAGCAGTGAGAGTTGTTATTATTATTAATATAACTTTCTCTGTCTATAAAGTACAATAGAATATAACAATTATATTTATAACCTTTTTTTTTTTTCAAAATACTAAATAGATGCTATAAAAACCTGTAACTAATTGTGCTATAAACTGCAGGCTAACGGGTTATAACAAACAATGTATTGGCTTAGTCGTTGATATGTGTACGTCGGAGCACTTTATAAATGCTTTATTATTAGCATTTACCAAGGAGTTTCCTTCTCAAACAATTTGGAGGGATAAAGCTAGCCAGAGACCGATAACGTGGACTTTTACACGTGTTAATAAATCCTGATGAGATGAGGTTGGGCGAAGCCCAGTGGGTTTGCTGTGACGGCGAGGGATGGAGGTGAGTGCCCTTCCCTGGCCGGGGCTCCCGCAGCCGCCTGAGATGGACCTGTGTCCCCCCTGTCGCTTTTTTTTTCTTTTTTTCCATTTTTTTTTTTTGGAGCAAGGGGGACAGGGGTTGGTTCCCAAAGCAGCTGCTGGGAGTGGGAAGGGAGGAGCAGGGTGACACCCCCCCCCCCCAGCCCTGCAGCATTGGGGCGGCACGCGGCAGGGATGGGGCAGTGAAATGCGCCGTGCCGGAGCTCGGCTGGACCTACTCTTAATAGAAAGTGTTACGGAGAGCACAGCAGTGCTGCTGTCAGACGGGGGCCTGGCTGGCGGGGAAGAGACGGGGCTGGCGTCCTTTCGCTTTACTGCCCAGAGCGGTGCTGAGTACCTGCAGCCCCTCCTCACACCAGCAAGCACTGCGATGGTTTTGCCGGAGGATGGACCGGCCTCAGAGGGTGAGGACGGCATTTCCCTGTGTCTCACAGGGAGCAGCCAAGAGAGAGGAACCACGACCCCCTCGGCCTCTTGCTCCCCCCTTGCCGGCACACCGCCCCGACATCGTTAGTTAACGCAGGCTGGGCTTTGCCGCCCGCTCTGCAGGACAAGGTGCAGGTGAGCTGCAAGTCTGGTGTCAAAACAAGCTGAAAGATCAAAGAAAAATTAAAAAAAAATAAAAATGGGGGGCTCACTTTCCTATTAGGGATGTGTAGAGAGAAAAAATAAAGGAATGCAACTGGAAATGCAAGTCCAGCTCCCTGTTGCTCCGGAGGCTGCCTTCGCACCACCGCCGTCTCACGCGGATGGAGGCAAGCATCGCCGTGGGAAAGCCCGGCGTGGGTGGGACCCTCCTCGCAGCACCGCTGGCAGGGTGCGACGGCATGGGGGGAACCGCCTGCCTGCCCGGGGGACGCCGAGGGGTTGGGTCAGAGCCGTGCGAAGCCGGTCGCCCGCTGAGCCTGGGACGCGAGGTAGCGGAGGGGTGACCTGCCCGGCAAGGAGCATTTCCAGATTATTTGGTGTTTGACGGGCTGGTGGGGGAGGAGAAGCCTTCCTTGGCTGAACCGGGGCAGAAGGGGGACTCGAAGCCCTGGGGAAGCAGCACCCGGCACCCTGGGGGGGATGTAAGGAGCAGGATGGGGGTTTTACTTATTTATTTTTTTTCCCTTTGTTGCTTTCATCCAGAAATTCTACCTGGAACTCAACTCAAACTGAGCCAAAAGAGCGCCCGTGTAACCTGGCCTCTTGCTGGAGGCTCCTCTGCCCTCTGAGGGGAGAAAGCCCAGCTCCACGGGGAGGAACACGGGACTCCCGGCTCTGCCCCGGGAACGCAGCCACCCCCGGCAATTTCCTTCCGAGGGGCAGGTGGCGGCTGGCAGCAGCAAGCGTTGTCCCTGCGATGCCGGGGCAGGAGCCGGCGAGGACGGACCCGGCCGCCAACCTCGGGCACTGTGTGCGCTGTCTCCCCCACCCCCCGGCGCCATGCAGCGTTTCAGGCACGGCACAGACACGACCCCCCCACCCCGGGACGGCCTTGGCCGCAAGCGCCGGAGGCTCCGGGAGGGCTCGGGGGTTTAGCTGAGGTCCTCCCTCACCCCTCGCTCCCTCCAGGCAGCCCGGCCGTACACCCGCTCCGACCCGCCGGTCGCCACCACATCACCCTGCCCAGCACCGCCCGAGCTGCACCGTCCCCAAATGTCACCGCAGGGGGTGGGAAGCAAACCCCGAGGTGCCTCTGGCACAGCTCCCACCGCGGCATCACCCCCGGACGGGGTGGGGGTCCATGGGGGCGGGGGGGGCTCACATGATGGTGCATCGGTTCCTGCGCAGGGCGCCCTGGAAGCGGATGGTGGTGTGGACGTGCTTGCAGCGGGCGCAGCCCACGCTCTTCAGGAGCTCGCTGAAGAGCAGCAGGATGTGCCAGTTGTACTTGGCCGAGCACTCGATGTAGCCGCACTTCCACGTCTTCTTCACCAGGTTGGAGACGTTCCAGCGCGGGATCACCCGGCCCCGCTGCAGGTCCCGCTTGTTGCCCACGATGATGATGGGCGTCTCCGAAGTGCCGATGACCCTGGGGAGGGCGGGCGGTGAGGGAGGACGGGGCACTGCGTCACGATGCACCGGCCCGCGGACCCCAACCCGTCCCCAGCCGGCACCTGGCTCTCTCGGCCCGGCCCCTTGTCCCCCTTTTGTGGCCAGGCACCCGCCGTGCCAGCCGCAGTCGCTCTCCCGGGGATGGCTGCCCTCGCCCGCAGGGGATACCCGCTCCTTCTCCTGCCCTTGGGTCCAGTTTTGCTTTTGCTTTTGGGTTCCCAGCCCAGCGAAGGGGCTTTGCCCCAGTCTCCGATGCCAAGAGCAGGGGAGCACCGGGGCAAGCCGCACCACCCCGCTGGGAGCCACAGGGGCATGCACCCCCGGCCACGTGGTCCCTACCTCGTTTCCAGGATCTGCTGGCGGATGGTTTTGATGTACTCGAAGCTGTCAAAGCAACAGATGTCATAGACCAGGATGTAGGCATGGACGCTCCGGAGCCCCCTGCAACACACGTCCGCCCACTCCTGCAAGGTGCAGAGAGGGATCAATCCTGGCTCAGCCCCGTCGCCGTGCCCCGGGGATGCCCCGCAGTGCTTCGGGGCTGGGCATGCCAAGGAGGCCGCTACGCCGGCAGGTAGCGAGGGGGCTGCGTGCTCTCCAGCCCTGACACCCAGCACCCATCTCACCTCTGCTCTGCCCTGACCCATCCCTGTGATGGCTGCGTCTGCCCCCCCCCCCCCCGTGGCCCCCCAGCCACCCCCCCCATCTCCAGAGATCCCTTATCCCCCTGGTTAACGGAGAGGAGAGAGAACGGGGTTTGTCGGCCCCAATTCCTCTCCTAAGCGAGGATGACAGCCTGCCTCATGCACAGCGGCCCAGAGGCGAGCGGGGAGCAGGGCTGAATGCAACCCCCTGCCCTGGATGTAAAAGCGTCACCTTCCAGAGCTGCTAATTAGGTGTGTTAATTAGTGATGCACCCTGGTTTTCAGGCAGAGACGGTGAGGAGGATGCTGAGGGTTGAGTGGGGCCCTGGTCCCGTGAGTCTGGGGATGACGGACCAGCACTCCGAGGGTCAGAGGGGGCAGGAGACAGCTGGGCTGTTTGGAGGGGACATGGGGACGGGAGGGGAGCAGCGGCTGCTCGGGACAGGGGGGTCTGCGAGAGCGAGACCAGGAGCTGGGGCGGAGGCAGTTGGGGTGGCCTCTCCACAGCCAAAATTTGGAGCTGCAAGAAATACATGTTGTTAGGAAAGCTTTGGGTTTCTGGGAATAACAGGATTTTTTTTTTCCTTTGCTGCCCCACTTCCAGCCGCTTTCCCAGCCCAGCAGTGGGACCGGGAGCGGCAGCCCATGCAGGCAGCACCGCAAACCCTCCTGCGCACCACCGGAGAGGAGAAAGGTGCACCAAGGGGGAAGGGCGTCACTTCTCCCCAAACCAACCTCTTCAGTACCATGAACCATCCCTTTCTGAGTTTATCATCGGAATGAGGGAAAACGAGAGGACCTAGGACAGAAGGAAACTGGGTGAAGGAAAGTTTTGGGGTGTGGGTTGGTCTCCGTTGCAGACCGCAGCACAGGAAGGAGCTGGGAGCGAGCGGCATGACACAGCCCCTCTCCCATCCACCGAGGGAAGGAGATGATGTGTAGCTCCTCGGTATCAGAGAGATGCAGGTGGATGTAGCAGCAGTGTCTCAGGTTACTCTGAGCCCTGATAAGCCCCAGAGATTAACAAATTGCACCTATTTCACCATGCTGGGGTGCAGCTTGCTCCGGTTCCGTGACATTGGGATGATTTTCCCCGCGCGGGGCAGGTCTCCCGGGATGCTCGGGACCGATGGAGGGTCGCGCTGCGCATCCCGCCTGGCTCTGTGCAGGAGCAGGACATCAGGAGCTGCCAGCCCCCGCTCCTCTCCCAGGACATCGCCGCAGGGATGCTGCTCCTGGGCACGGAGCAGAGCCCCGTGATGCTTCCCAGCAGACAGAGCCGTATCCCCCACCCGTGGTCTCCTCCTTCCCCCTCAGAGCCATCCCTCTGACCATCCTCTCTTCCCTGGAAATCTCCATCTGTTCCCACCGGCCGCCTCCTCTTGAGCACAGCGAGGCAGGGAGTTAATCGAGTATGTTAGCATCGGCTGCCGTGTCAATAAATTACCCTTTGCTATTTTGGGCTGTCTCTCGTGCTGACCTTTCATTCCCTGCGCACACCAATTAATTTTTAAACCTCCTCCTTGCCCCTGGAGCGCTCGCTTCTCCTCCTCCCCAACAGCACAGGGGAAGCTTGGAGCACTATAAGGCCCCTATAACCCCGTCCCCATCGCATATAGGAGCAATATAATTAAATTGGTTAAAAATATAAGAGAGCCCAGCTCCCACAGAGGTGCTGCCACCAGTGGCATTGCCCCCCGGCGCGGCTGGGCACCTCCGGCTCCTTCCCCTGCAGCAGTGGCACAACTTGTGTCCCTGGGACGGGGCCATGGCATGAACTTAAAATCCCCCTTTTCCACATTAACACCCCCCCCCCCCCGCCCAAGGGCTCAGCACTGATGGCAACATTTCCCAGCGCCACGCTGCATATTCGGGCTGTTTTGGCTGTGCCTGAGAGCGCTGGGGGTCTGAGGAGGAGCTGGTGGGCTCAGCGCTCCGGGGACAAGCCCAGGCAATGGCGGGGGGGACACAGCCACCTCGGGAGGGGACCAGCAGCCCCGCTCCGCCCAGCTCGGACAGTGGGTGCATCGGGGTCTGGCTCTCCAGGAACCCCAGATTTTTACCCAAATGCTCTGGCCACGCTCCCCCAGCGCTTTGCTGGCCCCGGCTCTGACAGCGATGGAATCGCATCCCAGTGCTCCAGGATCCGCTGCCCAGCTGGACAGGGAGAGACAGCAGGGCCGTGGGCATCGCTGGAACTGAGGTCCTCAGGGTGGGACACTATCGTTCCCACGTTTGCCATCATTTTAGGTGAAAAAGCTGCAAAATACGCTTCATCCTGGACCTGCTCAGCTGGCGGCCATGAGGACACGATCCCTCGCACTGGCTTTTAGCAAGCAAACCCCAACGAGGAGGAGAAGCATCCCCTGAAGAGGAGGAACTGAGACCCTGCGGGGTTCTACAGCAAAACCCCACCGAGGTCACCGGAGACCCCTCAATGTGGGGGTCCCATCGCATGGAGCCAGGTGTGCCCCTACCTGCAGGGTGTTGACGGGGAAGGTGGTGATGGGGGGGAAGTCCATGATCTGCAGGTCGTGGACATGGCCGTTCATGACGACGGCGGGCAGGTAGACGCGGCGAGCCGTGGTGGGCACGCAGACCTCGCTGAACTCGTTGTAGAGGAACTGCCGGACTATGGCGCTCTTGCCCACGCCCTGGGCTCCCAGCACGGCGATCTTGAACGTTGCCACCATGCCGCCGCGCGCCGGCCACTGCCCTGGTGCTGCCCCTGTGGCACCGAGGCTGCATATTCCCGCGCAGGGGGCCTCAGCCCCATTCAGGATGCATTTCCCCTCCGGGACAGCCCATCACTGCAAGGCCAAGGAGAAGTTGGTCAGATCCTGGAGACATCCCGTGTCAGGCAATATTTTTCCAAGCAGGAGACCGGGGGAAGGGTTATGTCTGTCCTCGGGGAGCAGGAGCATCCCCCCAGGGACAGGCGACATCCCCAGCAGCAGCCTCAGCGCTGCGAGACCCCAGGGTCCCCCTCGGAGGCTCCCACCCTGCAGAGCCTAGGAGAGACGGGATTTGAGCGAATTTTGTCCCAGGAAGGTTCTCACAGGCACATTCAGCCCTTTTGGTACCAGAGCAAGGAAGCCTCGGGGAAAGGGACGGTCTGCGGCTCGGGGTTTGCTCAGCCCTGCAGCCGCGGAGTCCCAGGCCGTGCTGGGGACTTGTTCCATATGACCCACAGGGACCGTCACCGGCTGCTCCATCCTGATTGCCAGTGCTGCCCCGATCCAGGGAAATCCATCTTCCCTCTGCTTGGACAGCCAGAATTGCCTTTTGCTGTGGCGGGGGGGAGAGACTGCTCTGCTCCTGTGAGCGACGGCTTTAATGTTTAATTTCAGGCTTTCAGCGGTTTGGCAATTAACTTGATGGAGGCTAATTTCCGAGCCAGCTGACGGGGTGAGCCCACAAGCTGCTGGCACATGTGCTGAGGCCAGAGGGGCCCCGGGGCAGGGCCACGCGTGCTGGGGGACACGGGGCGATAACCCACACACGAGGATGCGAGAGCTGAGTCCGAGGAGCCCAAATGCCCGCTGGCACCGGGTTCCTGACCAGGAGCTGCGATGGAAACAGCAGAGATGAGGGGCCAGGTCCCACTTTTGCTCACTCCCATCGCTAGGAAGCAACTTCTGCTTTATCCCAAAGTGTGGATGTTTTTATCAGTTTGTGATGCTCTTGTCCGTTTTCCCTGAAAACCATTCCCAAAACACAGGGCTGCGGTGCCTGAGCTGGCAGAAAGCGGCAGGTTCAACCCACCCTGTCCTGCCTGCTTTGACAGGGGTTATTTGCCTGATGAGAGCTCGGCCATGGAGGTCCCCGCTGCTGGGTGTCAGGGCGGCCGGGTTTCCCGCGGTCCCCCAGGCTGGGTCATGGCTCACACCATCCTCACCCTCCTCACACCGGGGCTGCAGACCTTCAGCGAGGCCTGATCCAGCCCCAGGGCAGCAGGGTGGGTTTGTGCCCAGGGCTGGGGGACATGGCACGCTGTGCTGCTGGGACTGTCCCCTCCGGTGCTGACTGCCCTTGGGGACCTGCTCACCCCAGTGCCGGCAGCGGGAGCGTTTCCGTGCCACATGCAGGGAAACAGGGGGTGCAGGAGCCCCCACACCCGGCCCTGCCGGGGCCTTTCTCCACCAGCGTGAAGCACTGTCATCGCAAGTCCCGGGAGGCCACTGTGCTGCGGGGACAACCCTGTCCCTACAAACCCTTCCTCCTCACAGAAGCAGCCCCAGCTCCTCTGCAGGGCCGGAGGGTGACGGAGCAACACGGCCGGAGAGCCAGCACCCACGGGGCTGCCCTGACCTGCGGAGCAGGCCGAGCCCTGCCGTGCCACCCCAAAAACCCTGTCCCCCTCCCGGCTGTCACACGGGGACCGTGCACGGGGAAAGCCGGCTCACGGGCCCCAGAAAGCGGGCTTGCATCCCGAAGCGTGAGAGGCCGACCTGGCGGCTCCCAGCCCCACGAGCATCTCCCGCCAGCGTCCCACCGCGGGAAACTGAGGCGCAGAGGGGGAACGCAGCCGGGGTGGCCCCGCGGTGGGGTGGCGGAGCGGGGACCGGCCCGGGGGCCCCAGGCGCTCAGCGCAAGGCCGAGCTCAGCGGGTTGCAGGGCCGGGCGGAGGCTCGCAGGATGCTCCCAGGAAGGATGCCCCGGCTCCCGGCGCGACCTTGGGCACCCCGCCGCCACCCGCGCCCGACACCCCGCGACGCCGGGGGCAGCCGGAGGGGAAAGCCCCGACACCCGCGGGGCGAGGGCGGCGGCAGCACCCCGCACCCCGCACCCCGCACCCCGCCCCGACCCTCCCGGGGGGATGCGCTCTGCTCTCGCCGCGGCGGGCAGCGCAGCATCCCCGGCACCGGCCCGCGGGGGTGTGGGGGGTGTGCTGGGGCTGGAGGAGGTCGGGGGGTGCCGGGGGGGTACACATGCACCCCCAGGCGGGCGGGGCGGGGAGGAGCGGGGAGCACCGGCGCTCAACTTTCGCTGGAGACCCCTCCCGAGCCCCGCTTCCCTGCCTCCCCCCCCCCTCCCCGGGCCCTGCCCAGCGGCAACTTTGCCCCCCGCCTCCCCTTCCCGGCGGGGCCCCCCTTACCTTGCAGCGGCGGCCCGGGCCGGCGGCGCCCCGGCGGGCGGCGGAGCCATGCGGCGAGCCCGGTGCGGGGCGGGCGGCCCCGCTGCAGAGCCCCGGCCCGGCCCGGCCCGGCCCCCGCCCGGCGCGGCGCTACCGAGGGGCCGGGCGGCGGCGGCGGGGGGCGCCGGGCGGGGAGCGCGGCCGCCGCTGGGTCGCAAAGCCGGCGGGTGGCCGGGGATGGAGGCAGGCGGTGGCCGGGGAGGCAGGCAGGCACCGCTCAGGCTGGGAGGCAGGCAGCGCCCGGGGGGGGGAATGGAGGCAGTGCCCGGGGAGGGAGGCAGGGAATGCCCAGGCAGGGAGGCAGGCAGTGCCTGGGGAGGGAGGCAGGCACTGCTCAGGCGGGGATGCAGGCAGTGATGCCCGGGAGTGATGCAGGCAGTGCCCGGGGAGGGAAGGAGGCTCTGCCCAGGCGGGGATGCAGGCAGTGCCCGGGGAGGGGTGCAGGCAGTGCCCGGAAAAGGAGGCAGGGAATGCCCAGACCGAGTCGCAGGAAGCCAGGAGGGACACGGGCTTCTCCCGGGGCTCTGGGGAGGTGCCGATGGGAAAAGACCCTCCCATGTCCCCCCTGCAGTGTGCTGGGTGCAACACTGTTCCCCCTTCCCTCCCCGGCACCCAGCAGCATCTGTGCCCTCACTGCCACCCTGTGGGAGCCCCCTGGGGCCAGACTCCTTTGAGGGAGGGGGAGTAGGACCCATCCCCAGGGAGCCTTTCCCTTCTCTGACACTGCTGCTCTATATGCTCTTGGGCACATCACTTCACCTCCGTGCTGCGTGCGCCCCGTCCAGCTGGGAGGGCTGGGGGTTTCTCTGTGCCCATTGTCACCAGGAGGTGCTCTCAGTTCAGGGTGGTGCCAGGCCCTACCAGGGGAGGGACGTTTCTGTTGCAGCACCCACATTTTTGGGACACCCCACACCAAGCATTTACCTGCGTGCCGGATGGCAAAGATGATGCTGGTCACACCTCCAGGGAGCGTGGTCCAGGCCTGCGCAACACGCTGATGATGGACTTCTGTGCCTCTCTGCTCCTCAAAACAGACCCTGAACCCTGCTCCAGCTCACCATGACACCGACAAGCACTGGGGTGTCCCTGTGTGTCTGGCTGTGATCGCACAGGCTTGGCTGAGCCTGAACACTGGCCAGGGCACGGCCGGGCTCCCCCCGGCCTCATCCGCCCCTTTGGCTGGGAAAAGCATCATCTCCAGGGGCTCCTCTCCAGGGTGAGGAGGGGGTATCGGTGGAAACACATTGCCATATCCTTCCTGGGGTGAAAGGAGACAGCAGACACAGCCCCACAGCTCAGGGAGAGGCAAGGGCAGCTGGCAAAACGCAGAACAGCCTTCATGCCACTCTGCACCAAGGCTGGGGCTGAGATCAGCACCAGGCGAAGGGAGTCAGAGCCCCTTTTCCGTGTCTCAGGTTGCACCCAAGCTTTCAGAGATTTGGAGTTTATTTCTCTGCAGAGCTGCCTGATGCTCGCAGCTAGGGAAATACTTAGGTGTCCCTGGGGGTAATTACCAGCCCTAGATGCTGCTCTGCTTCCATAGCCCCCCAGCTCCCCTTCCCCACATCGCCATAAAGCAGCCCTGAGCCCTGAAATATTTCTGGGAGAGGGCAGGGATCGTGGCTGCACATGAACTTGCCCGCACAATTCAGGCTCCAGCCTCGGGGCTATTTTTAGCAGTTCCCTCCAAGATGCTCTTCACTTGCAGTTTTATTTGTGAAATTTAATATACGAGGGAGGGGGGAGGGGAGCGGGGCTGGATCCTGGCATATCCCCGCTGGCTGGGAGGCTTATCCCAGCCTCAGCAGCAGAAGACTGACACAAACGTAAAAATCATCTGTCAAAGAGCTCCTGTGTCCTGGCACGCAGGCGGCAGCAGGGGACGGGCAGGGCTGATGGCTCGGGGGGGGCTGCGGTCAGCCCCACCTCTGCCACAGCCACCAAAATCCTCAGATGAGTCCCTGCCTCCCCCCGTGCTGGCCCGTAGCACACACAGGCATGGAGCAGGATGTGTGCAAGGCTGGCAGGAGCAGCAGGGGGGTTTGGGGAGCCCACCCAGAGCATCAGGGCTGGCCCCATCTCCAGCCAGAGCAGTAAGGAGCAACCCGGGGGGTCTCTGCCCCATGGCGTGGGCCTCGGGAATGGGGAGGGCTTTGGGAAGCATCCACCCGTGTGGCAGCTCCCAGCCCGGAGCATCACCTGTGTCCCTTGAGATACCAGCACCGGAGATTAACGATGCTAATGAAGCAAACCCAGTTTGCAAGGTACAGCACGGCCTGGGCTTGGTGTGTCCCCATTTACCGGCCATGAGTGTGCCTGCAAATCCAGAGCAGCAGGGAAGACCAATTTCTCCCTGAGAAGCCCCTGGCAGAATGGGGAGGGAGGGAGAAGCCTTTCCCTTTGCCATGGGACATAAAGGGGACAGCAGCCGACACAGCAGAGCCCTGAGCATCTTGCAGCAGCTTTTGTTCCTGTTGGGCCAAATGCTGCCCCAGGCTCACCCCCAGCACCACGGCAGGAGCAGACCCACAGCAGGGAACGACGATCCCATCCCATCCCATCCCCTCCCCTCCCAGGGGTATGCAGCCCATCCCAGGTACATCAGAGACGCACGAATGGACACGACAGCAACGTTAGTGACCCCAAACCAGCCTGTCACTACTAGACACATACACCAGCTGCTAACACAAAGCCACCCCTGTGCAGGGCACCGCAGGCTGATAAGGAACCTGCCACCTCAGGTCCTCGGAGGGCAGAAGTTACCTTATCTCCACGTGCCACTAAGCCAAGGCTGGGCAGGGGTGAGAGAAAGAGCTGCTCTGCTGGGGAGGGGCACATCCCAAACCTGCTTCTGCTGTTGCATTTCTGGCAGCTTTGAGGGCCGAGTTTGGGGCCACCTGAGCTTGGCTCTGACCTGGTTCAGAGGTTTTGCAGCCCAACCCATCCTGCCTGAGACAGGACCACAGCGATGGCAAAGCCCTCTAGGAGATCCCAGCACTGGTCCAGAGCAATCTGAATGCATCACCAACTCACATGATTTTATCATTCTCTTGCAGGGAAAGCAGGTCACATTACACAAAGCCCACCTGTGGCCCAGAAAGGGCTAAGTGGGTACATCCATCTTCCTCCCGCTCCTCATCAGAGGCTGGCCATGCCAAGGCACCAGTGCCCCCTGCAACCCAGGGCCCTCTCCACGCTGCCCTTTGACGCGAGAATAGAGCAGCAGCCAGAGGCAGAAACCAAGGATGCTTGCCACCTCCTCACCATGCAAGCCCCTATTTGGGGGGTCTCCGCTGTAGAAAAGTGACAGGTGAAAAGAGGACAAAAGGCTCCCAGTGAGCAAATCCCACCAAATCCAGCCTTCAGCCCTGCCTGCTCCAGCACCAGGGCCAAAAGCAGGAGAATCGGATCCTCTCCCCAGCCCCACAGAGCCACACAGAGCCGCAGCATCATGGAAATGAGTTTATTGACACGGACGGCAGGTAAAGCCTGAAGAGCAACACAACTACGCGGCGAACACTCGAGTGGCATGGTGGGAGAGAAGGGCGAAACAGCACTGACCGAGCCCAGGCTCTGCCCTGCAGCGCAGACACCCCCACATGCCCGGAAAGCTGGGAAGAAATTTGGCAAGAGAAGGGAGCGCTCATCATCCCCCTCCCCACATCGAAGCTACACCGCTGGTTAGCGGAGGCTTGTTTGTTCCTGACCCTCTGCCATCTCCTCCCTGCCCTGACACAGCATTGCGCTCAGCGCCACTGATGCTTCATTAATTGCTCTATTAATGATTTTTGCAGTGCCCCCACAGGGCTTGGAACAAATCACCTCCCAGCACACGTGGGCAGGGCTCCAGGGCTGGATTGCTCCAGCTCTGCCCCACTTTTTCCCCAGCCAGAGCACAGGGGTTCCTGCACAGGGACCCCACCTTCCTCAGGGTCCTGCAGCTCCCAGGCCCTGCTGGAGTCTCTTCCAGGGCATCGTGACCTTTTCCCAGCACTGGCTTCTTGGTTGCAGACAGTGCCAAAGCCCTGATGAACCATCTCCCACCATAAAACATTTATTGACTTTAAATGTGGCATCTAAAAAGACAACATGGGGGTTGCTATGCACAAGAGCTTTGCTCACTGGGGAGGAGATGGCGTCAAAGCATGCTGGGGAGGGCAAAGCTGTTCTGGTTAGTGGCTTGGTTTAAGCAGGACATGCAAGAGGCTTTGCTTTCACTGCTGTTGCCGCAGCACTTAGTGGTTGCAACGTGGCGAGTCCACAGCTGTGGACAGGAAAGGGAAGCAGTCCTGGCCCTAAGGACAGGTAGGAAAAGAGGGGCCAGGGCACGGGGCTGTTTGGGACACGGGGTGAGAGCAGGAACCCGACTGGCCCTCGTTACCGTGTGCCTCTGGGCACAAAGAGCCAAGCTGCAACTGGAAGAAACGCCTCCCAAGATCTGCTCGACTCAGCGCAGGCGGGACCCGAAGCCCCCAGGCAGGCAGGGCACAAACACCGCGGAGCCCAAACCACCCCCCGTCGTGCCACAGCCCAGGTTTGGGGGATAGCAGGGGAAGAGGGAGAGCCGCTCCGCTCCCCGTGGCACCCCGCGACACTGCCAGCAGCAGCCCCTCTCCATAGGGGCACGGCTGATGCCTGCGGCCCCGGGGGTGAAGCAGCACCGCCACATTTGGATTTAGCACTGCGAGCCTCGGGGATGGCCGGGGGTTAGCACAGCGCCGGGTGAAGGTGGCACAGCTCAGGGGGTGGCCGAGAAGGCAGTTCGGCTGTAGCAGGCACGGAAAGAACAAGAAGAGGGGCTGCGGATGGGTGAGGACGCAGAGACCGTACCTGGAGCTCTGGCAAAAGCCTTTTGCTCCAAGAGCAGGCTCGTTTCCTTCGTTACATCCACCGCTGTCCCGTTACCAATCCCAATCTAAGTCCGCAGCTCCTCCCCACACAAGAGCAGCCTCGCTTCTCAAATCAGCAGATAATGAGCCAGGGAGATGGTCGGAGTGAAAACACACCATCAAAAGCGGAGCTGAGTCTGCCAGCACAAGTGTAATAAAAAACCCCCTCTCTTTAGGGCTCCCATCTGCCTCCACGGACCGAACTGATGGCTCTGTTCCTAGTTCTCCGAGGCCGTGCTCACCCTGCTAGAGCCCAGACTTCCTTGCAGGGCTCCCAATACTTCCTTGGAATCACCTTCCCTTTAAGCCAATTACAATAGAAAAACTCAAAAAAAATGTATAAAAATATAAAATAAAGTGCAGTGTATGTTTTCGACACTTTTGCCTTGTTTTAATGAGCCGATGTGTGGTTTTTGCTTGTTTTTTTTCAATGAGCGGTATTTTACAAAATCGTAACTACGCCTAAAGCCATTTAGAAAACACTGAACATTGGCACAAAATGGAGAAGCCCACGAGAACGGACAACGAGTGAGGGGCGAGGGGGACGTGGGAGTAGTCGGAAGCAGTGGTTACAAACTCCATGGACGCTAAAAATATCAAAGGGGTTTGTTCCCTATCATCATTAGCACGTGGATACTAATTGCTACCTTGTTTAATCAGTGCCTTTGACTGAAATCCTACACATGAATACAGCTGCTTCCAGTTAAGAGTGCTTTTCCCCGCACTAGCGGTGAAGGAGGATCCGGGGACCCCTTTCTCCCCCCTCCTTCTGCAGGGCGAGGCACAGGCTGATCTCCTGTTAGTTTTTCAAGATGGCATCGTAGGCCTGGTAGATGTACTGGGACACTTCGGGAGCTCGGCATTTCAGGGAGAGCTGTGGAAAGGAGGAGAGGAGAGGTTAGCAGTGGTGCAAAGGAAAGCAGGAGCTTTCGACCATCTCCACGAAGGCAACTGGAAATGTCTGACCTACAGCATGGGTTGGACAGATCATGGATGTGGCTGATGACAGTCACCCAGAATATTTCTCATGGGTACTGCTTCCTTCATCACCAACACCGAACTGCCTTGTCAGAGCTTGCCACAAGCAGGAGGAGGTACGTGAAAGCAAACTCCCACTGTGGTGTTCCCAAATTCCTTAACAAATGTAGGAACCTCTGTGGGCACGAAGGAAGGGGACATCACCCCAGACAAGGGACTTGCTTGCCCCCATGTTGTAAATCACAGCACTAAGCCCGGCGGCTTCTAACGATTTGCTGCTCAGTCCTGATGGACACAAACTTGGCTGTCACCCCTATCTAAAGCAAGGATCGGGCTGAGACCAGGCTTGCGGCATCAATCCTCGTGCAAACACTTTAAATCACCTTCTATCGCTCGCTTTCACCCTGCAGGTCCCCAGACCATGGATTTCTCTTGAAACTCCTGGAACAGCTTCCAACAGTAGATAAATCCTCTAACACCGGGATGCTTAGACAGACACACAGGTCCTCAGAAGGGGAGCAAAAGCAAAGGGAATAGCTATACGGGTGCAGGATGCAGGACAGACCGCACCTTCCCACCAGCCATAGGTTGATGCCAGCACAAGGCCAAAGAGGCTCTGACATCCAGACAGCCGGTCTCCGCTGCAGGAACGCGGCAGGACATAAATTTCTCCTTGTTTATGAGAGGGGGAAGGGCGTCCTGGCAATGCTTTCTCGCTAATGTCTCTTGGCTTTATCTCTGGGTAACCTTGGCAAGTAACTGCTCATTGCTGAGTGGGCATTATCCCAGCTCACTGGTAACAGAGCAGTGTAATTCTGTTGTTTCCCACTTTTTTTCCAGTTCAGTGGGCACTCCTAACCCCCCTCAGTCAAATTAACAGGATCTCCCCCAAAACAAGCACATTAGGCAAAGCAGGGAGAAATCGCTCCGCGTTTGACACCTCACCGTGTAGTTTGGGTTCCCCGGCTGAATGCGAAGCTCAGCCAAGATCCAGATTCCATTGGTGAGCTTCAGAGACTGATAGAGCATGTCCTGACCCTCCACATTCCTCTTGGCAATGGTGTAGACGTTATTGTTCTGCAGTTTGCTGGAGACGGTGTCTTCAGAGAGAAGGAAGAAAAACATTTGTTAATTCAGATTCATCATCTGTGGAGAGAGGAGAGCCCAGAGGAGCGTTCCCAGGATGCAAGTGCACAAGGAAACGCTGACTTCTGTCCCAGAGTTTTCCCTGGGGACAGGAGCAGACGTGACACAAGGAGAAAAAATTCCTGTTTGCTTCCATAGACCCACCTCAATCCTTTCAGGCTGTGATCCCTTGTGAAATATTAGCCCATCTTGCAGGGCTTTCACTTACTGCTCAGCGCTCTGGGTCACTCAGGACTTACTGCCTTTATCAAGGCGCAAGTCTGCAGCTCAGAGGGCAAGAGGACTCTGCTCTATCTGCAACCCCCAACAAGCCCCAGGCAGGCTAAGCTGGAGGCAGCCAAAAGTCAGAAGATGAAGGCGGAGAAGAACAAAGATCACTGCCTGAGACTCGCTCGGGTGCCTGGTTCTGAGGTCCCGTCCCAACCATGACAGCTCCCTCCTGCTCCCACCTCTCACACACAGACACCTCTGGCCAAACCAATGTCCTACAAGGTAGTAAAAATCCTTTCCTCTTTTTTTAAAGCAAGCACTTGAAAGGGTAAAAACCCACAGCTGTCTCTAGACATCACAGGGCTGTGATACAGTTTTAACACACTGTACGACCTCAGCACTCGCAGAAGATGCGTGATTTCACCTGAGGGCCTGTATAGATGTAACCATGCCGTGCGTTATTTCTAAGGGACCTTTCAGAAAAACAAGAACAAAAACAAATACGCAGAACAAAGACCCAACCCAGCAGCCTCTGGATGCCAGAGGGTTTCTCTGCACAGAGCAGGGCAAACCTCAGCCTTTGGGTGCCAGCAAAAGGGGCATGTTCACACTTTGGGTGGAAGGCTCAGGGAAGAGGACTCCACACCTGACAAGCATCACCGGTAAATTCCCATTCCTGGTGCCCAACAGGAGAAATTTAACCCCTTCAAGCTCTCAGCTGGGGAGGAACACCCTGTCTATACTGGGCCATTAGCAGCAGGTTGGGCACTTTTGACAGAAAGCAGGGGAAAAAAGTGGCCTTAATTTTGCGCTGAAATCCAAGAGATTGGGAACATGGGATCCATTTCAAGGAGCAGGAGGAGCAGGACAGCAGCAGAGAAGCGGCACGAAGCAACCGTGCAGCTGCAATTCATCCCTGCACGTACGAACACTGAGATCCGTCGGCATCAGTGCCGGATTTGAGAACGGACGCAAGCCTGTGCTGGTGCACGGAGGGATTAGAGAGGGGACAGCCAAGTCTGTTCATGCACCAGGGAACAGTAAAAGCAGGAAAGAAGAGGGCCCCACAAATCATGCCCTAATGCAGAGACCTGGACCCGCTGCCTCTCCCCGGGGCAGCGTTGATAGCCAGAGCTGTAGAGCAACTCCACGGGCAGCCTGGACCCTTTGCCCATGGCTGGGCTGAACCCCTTCGCTCCCCAGGCTTCAGAGCAGCTGCGTGCAGGTTGAGGAGGGTTCAGGCATCCAGCTACCCAGACACACTCAGATTTAGGTTTCCTCTCTTCCTCAGTTACTATGGAAACTGGCAGATATAAGTAACTAATGAGATCCTTTGCTTAAAAACCCCTCACTCCCTCTGTCTCCTCCTCCCACCTCTACTCACTCCTCCTCTGTACAACAAACTCATCCAGATTAGGGGAACGGGCGATGCAGAGCAGTCCTCTGCTTGCAGGGAGCGCAGCTGGGAGAAGCCTGCGCTGAAGGGACATCACCTGCTAGGGATGAAGCCCAAATTCCCATCTCCTTGTGCCCCCCCCAGGCAGAGAGAGCAGCCTCCAGGGCTTTGCTTGTGTTCAACAGAAGCGCCGGCTCAGAGAGCGCATCCTTGTTTGTAAGGGATGTTGGTATTAAATGTGGTTTTGTTTGCCCAGTTTTAACCGGTCTGAAGCCCCTCTGGACATGTATCCTGGAAGGGGAATTGCTGGCAAGGGTCTCAGACTTTCTCCAGCAATCGTTATTCCTGCTGCCAGCAGTCTCCCCCTCCGCCGGGGGATGCTGTCAGAGCAAAGGCATTCCCCAGGGAGCGTGGGAGCAGGGTCGGAAGCAAGGCTGCAAGCGGGAAGTTGTAATTTTGGCAGCCATGGGGCTTGTACCCCATCACTCAGTGTGATCGCAGAGGAGGGGAACGCTCCTGCCATCCAGGAGAGCTGTGCTTTGGGGGCACAGCAGGCGAGATGGGGCCACAGAGCAGCTGCTCTCGCGCCAAAGCCTTCAACCATGAGATGGCACCTCTCACAATTTAAACAGTCATTGTCTCTGCTGGGGGGCAGATTTCTGTGCAGGGATGTGGGACGCTCTGTCAGGCACGGAAGGGAATGGCCATGGTGGCGCAGCTCCAGCCTGGCATCACCTCTTGCCACCCTTGCTGTCCTTTCTCCTGCCCCAAAACTCTGATTGTAGGGGGGTATAGGGAGGGAAACTGAGGCAGGGCAAACTCCTAGGAAAGTCTGTTTTCTGCCTCCTTGTCTGACCTCAGTTACCCCCTGAAGAGTGCAGGAAACCCTACAAAACATACCCTGTCTCAGCCAGACACCTGGAGCAATCGTGAGCAGGCTGGAGTGCTGATGCTCAGCTCGCCCGACTCCTCCTGCCCCCTCTCTCTCAGCACAGATATGGGGACTGGTGAGAACATACCCCCTCTCCCCCCAGGTAGCAGCTCCCATCCCTCCTGTGCTCCCCAGTGTCAGGATTTTGGAGATCGGGCAGAGTTGCTAAGCAACAGTGCCAGGCTGAGCCTGGCTGAAGGCAGGACCACTAATGCCATGTGACAGCACAGCCTATTAAAAAAAAAAGAAAGAAAAAAAGGCAGATATTTGCTGGGAGCAGAGAGCCGAGCCCAGCTCTGAGCAAGGCTGCTGGTTTACGAGCGGGAGCACAGCACCCACCGGAGCCCCGGTCAGTGCCCGGCACAGGCAGGCGGAGGGCTGAGCCGTGCTGACCCAGGCACACGTGGAGTCTGGTGACTCTGCAAACCAGAGCCACACCAGTCCTTGTGCGAGTCGGCAGAGCCCACATCCGACCTTGCTAAGCAACTTTTCACAGGGCTTTTTCTTTTGGCTCAATGCTTATTCTCAAAACTCTTGAAGCACAACGTAAAGATACAGAAAGATTTCCCTATCATCAAGGCCAGGGAAGCCTCTGACAACAGTCCATATTTCAGGGTAGTTTGTTTTTTTTGTTTTGTGAAAGTTGTTTGTTTTCTTTTTTAAACAGAATTCTTTACCCTACCTCAGTCGAACAACTAAATAGCACACGTGGAAACACAGGGAAGAACATATGGACAAGGTCTCCTCCCTTGCACTGAAGTAATCAAGTTCTTTTCAACAGCACTTTCCTTCTGGGTAAAGCAAAGGACATGCTTAAATCTTCTACCCATATAGCTTAAGAATTTCATTTCCAAACTCAAACAGCCAAGATAACCATTTGGCAACAACAGGAGTTTTCACAAAGGACATGCACAACTCAATTAACACCAACATACCTTTTCTGAACTTGGACCTTCACGGCATTTTGCAACGAGCACTGGATATCGGGAAGTGAAATTTAATCCCTACATTTTATGCTGCGGTAGCTGAAAACATCCCCACACCGTTTCTAGTAACACCTGAATGGTTCTGAGCATCCAGCGAAGAACTGCATTCAAATACCAAAACGCATCTGTAGACTCGGATCCAGCGGGGAGGCACTTTGGTCAATATTATGACAGTACATTCGTTTCCAACACATGTAATATGCATGGGTTCTATAATTTAAATAACGATCAGGTTACTAGATTTGCGCATACAAAAAAAAATTACCGGGGAAGTTAGCATATGATTGTCACAGGTTGTTCCAGCAAGAAAATCCAATTTCTCTTTGTTCTAGCATTAGCAAATTACTCGGGGGGGAAAGAAACTAAAGTGACCAATGCATAGCAATAAAGCCATATTCAACTCCAGACACTAAAGCTGTTGTTTCACACCACATTGTGGCCCAGCAATAAGCAAAACCAAAGCTCCTGAACTGCTGAACAGCAAAGCAACTAATTGCCTCCTTGTTAATGGCATTCAGTCTCCATGTGCAAGTCAGCTTGTCCTCTTTCACTCTGTGGGTTTGGGTAAGTGGAATTTAAAAAAAGAAAAACATTTAGCTAATCTGATTTGCATATCTTAGCTTAATGTAATGGTCCTTTAAAATTTAATCAAACTTAGCATCTTGAAAAAACAGTGCAAACAAGGCAGACTGAGCTTTAGCACATGTTCAGTTGCAGGGGAAACCTCAGTTGGTATAGTTGTACCAGCAGCACCCAAATTACTTGAGCTGTAACAGTCCATGAATCTACCTTTATGCACCTAGATTCTTATATTTTAATTAAAAAACCAAAATCAATTAATTTAGCACTGGATTCATAAAAGATGAGAACGCTGAGGTATAACTATGACCTTGTGTTTTCATTACAAGTAGCATTTCTGAATATGGTTTTCTCCATAGCACTATCATAACCTCTTCCTAAGAGGCAGATGCATGAAATGGAGCTCTAATTAATTCAAGATGTGCAGTGCATCCTAAGTACACCTTGGCCCCACCACACAACTCCAGAGACTCGCTCCTCCGTGGCCATACGGCTCCAGCCCTCAAGAACAGCCTCAGGCCGGTGCCGGCTCTCACCGCTGGGAACCTGAGCCCCAAATCCCTCATCCAGAAATAAGCATTCGCCTCTCACCGAGTCACTGGGAACTGTGGGAATACCTTCAAGGGTCCAGGATTTGCTTTTTTTTTTTTGGAAACATGATGCTGGAGACAGGGATCAGAGTGGCAAGCTCTGACCAGTTAAGAGTACCTGCTCCTCACCCCACAGCCTGGCACCTTGTCCTGGGTTGCAGCTTGCGGTGCTGTGGGCTAGCTGCAGCAGCCAGATTTTCTGGTTGTTCTGTGCCCTGTTATGGGGTGAGCTGCCAGGGACCGGCGCTTTTTCTGCCATTCCTGTTGCAAGCCATCAAAGCTTGAGTCAATCCTAATTGGCTTGCCTCCTGGGCACAGGATGGATCTCTTACCTACAAAGGCCTGGGAGCACAGACTCAGGCAGAAGCAGCTCCACTGACCGACCATGTTTATCTCCTTTTTGTCTGAAGGAACAAAAGAAATAACCTGGGGAAAAGCCTGCAGTTTACACAGGAGGTGCTGTAAGGTGACTGCTGCACAGTGACAGCCAGCCAGCCCTGGATGTACAAGAAATACACAAGCTGCTTTCCTGACAGATAAAATCCCAGCTCCCTAAAAATCCCCATTTCATCCCCGTTTGATTTTGGTTTAAAGAAATTCAAATTTCAGTTTATCCAGTGAAGAAAATCAGCATCCCCTGCTTAGCTCCTGGGTTGGGCCTCCTGCATGCCTGCACGTAACTTCAGCCCCACTTCTCACGTGGTGCAGAAACAGCGCAGATCTGAGCGCTCAGGAAAACAAAGGCTCTTTGCAGCTAGGAGAAAAGAAGCCAGACACCGAGGGTACAGGGGCCGCGCTTCTGATCAGCCCTCTGCCCAGCAGCAGCCGTGCACCGTTCGGCATGCTCTGCTCCATCTGTCCGACGCCTGCTGCAGCCGTGCGACTAAGTGGCCGGTAGTGCTGCGATTAGGGCGCATCAGCTGGGAGCAGAGGTATTTTTAGATCACAGCTAAATTCGCGTCACTGGGCTGGAATCGGTTAGACCGAAGCATGAATGGTGCAGTGCGTCCCCGAGCCTCAACGGCAACTCGCCACCAAGTGGGTGGGCTCACGCTAGGCATGAATTACTTATCCGAGCGGGCGCGAGAGGAGGGATAACGATTCACACGGTGGCTGCACACCTCTGTGGAGCCAGCGGCGCTTAGAAGCTTTTCATCTGTGCCCAAGGGCTGCAAAAACCCAGCACCTCCTAAGTTTTAGTTATGAGCTGCTGAAATCTGTAGATTTTGTTCTGCACAGTTCTGCCAAGGCAGCTGTTGCGTACCTTCTTGTATGCATTGGTATGAGAGCTGCACGCGGCAGCGTTTTGTTGGTGAACAATAGACCTGACGACAGCCCAGGTCGAGAGCTTTATTCTGCTTAGGCATCTCCTACAAGAGTCTTTTGAACATGAACCAGCCTTTCCTCCACAATGATCACATTCCTAACGATTTTATACCCAACACAGAGTTGCTATTCTTGAAAAAAAAGGAGGTGCCTTAAAACAAGGCTATTTTCACTGGATTTAAACAATCAAGACTGTGAATCTTGAAAGATTATTGCCCTACTGTGACACGTGGCCAGACACGCATCCTCGCTCTCATGTAAACTAGTAGCAAGAGGGATTCAACTGTCATCAGAGGTCATCCAGCTTATTTTGCCTCTGCCCATGCGTACCATCAGCTACTTGCCACGCTGCGAGACATCTCCATCCCTGAGTATGCTGGAAGCCCAGCCCTCTGCGGGGCTCAGGGCCTGGCTGATCCTTGTACAGACAGACTTGATGCTCTTAGGATGGTCTGTACTAGAGGAGGTTGCTGCTTACCTTGATTTCATCTAAGCAGTAGACTGAGTCAGGGTTGCCTTGCTAGTTAAAATACAAGGGACTAAGACAAGCATACAAGATTTCCCTAGTTTTCCAACCTGCAATCTATTGACCTGCTCCTTGCCGAAGCCCAGGTGGTCAAGGAAGGAAACGGCAGGTATAGTGACAAGAGGGAGGAGGTGTCAGCAGCAGAAATACAAAACCAGAAGCTTCAGTGGATGGAAGTGTTTGAAATCTGTTTATGAGACATGACCCACTTTCTCCCGTACATAAGCCAAAAAGGCTGGCAGATCCTGCACACCCCCGAGCATCCCGAGTGATGGATCGTGCTCAGGAGAGGCATTGCGTCCAGGGCTCTTCTAAAGCACCGAGAGAAGCCTTTTCTCGTCTGAGGCCTGGCAATGGCTGTGGATACCACTGCAGAGAAACTGCCTGGTGTTCCCGTGCTCTCCCTGCGAGCTAGTAACATGTTCTCCACTGAGTATCATCAAATCAAGCAGACCTGGGCAAGCAGTTTGGTCTTGAGCTGGCAAACCCTCCCTGAATGGGGAGCACTGTCTCTCCCTCCACATTTTCAAACATTTTCTTCTGGAGGGAGAAGGGGGCACAGGCCAGGCTGCAGGATTGCCAGTGCTCATCTCAGCCACGCACACCCCCTTCTCCCTCCCAACGACACCCTCCGCCAGCCAGCACCACAACACCCCAGCACCAAACACGAGAAGTGACCAGGGTTTCTGATTTGAGGTACAAAGGGCCCTGGACGGCACGGTTAGGGCACGGCTGAGCAGAAGGCATTACCAGCAGCAGCACTGCAGTGCAGGGGGAGAGGCTATGCCAAGCTCGGTCAGGAGCAGAGGGAGGACTGGGGGAGGCGCAGAGGTTGTTCTCATTTGAAACCCCACAGTGAAATCAAGTCATAAGGTCCAACAGCTGCTATTTTTTCCCCCTCTTGCATGCTCCATCTTTTATATTCCAAAATAGTAATAATTACGAGTACAAAGAGACCCATGGTTTCTGTCTGCAATTGAAGCAAGAGGGTGTTCATTGTGTAATAGCAGACATGAGAGAATAAAAAGGTTATGGGGTTTGTAATCAATAGGGACACTTTCTCTGTGAAACATAGCAGCTTTCGGTAGAATCACTTGGCTCCTGTCCAGAACCTCTTGAAGAGGAGCAAAGCTGCTACGCTGGCCCCATTCCACTTTTTTTTTTTTTTTTTTTACACTCACTCATCCTTCAGCAGTAGTAAGGTCATATGTACAAGTAGGATAATCACAGAGGCAATTAGACAACTAAACACAGAGCTGAATGGGACTGAGTATCATCAAAATGCATCAATATAGTGGCTAACAGCAGCAGACCAAAACTCTTCTCACATGGCCTGTCCTCCATAGATGTCAAAACCCTTCGTAGTGTACGTAGGGTTATTCTTGCACAACAGAAAGAAGAAAGCAGATGCTGAAAGGTGAAGTGACTGGCCCAGGATTATGCAGTAGGTTAAAGTCAGGGCTGGAACACCTTGCCTGAAACACACAGTAGCAGGACAGGATTGCTGTACAGCCCCAACACCGTATTCAGTTCTATTTAAAAGAGCAGCTTTGCAGAGAAGCAAAATATAAAAGAGAAAACACGAATATAAAGTCCAGAACGAAAGGAAGAAACAGATAGGTAAAACCTAAAATCTGGGATTTTAGATGTGCTTTTATGGGGACTCAGCTAAAGTTTTTGACTGAAACAAGTCCTGGGATCCAAAGCTGTTCTGTTCATAAGTGCAATACTCACCTATCTGTTAGCCATAGACAATGCTATTAATAAGGTGATGTCTAGTGACCACGTATCAAAAGCGCTCTCAGCAGGGTACAACTAAACGACTCACCGGCATTCAGGTGACAGTCTTTAATCTGGAACTGAAGCTCGTTTTCATTTGGAATATCTTTCCATGTTGCAAGGAAGACCTGGCGCTCTAGAAATGAGAAAGACGATCAGCACTCCTGGATCCTCACAGGACTGGATCATTAATTAATTCACCATAGAATGATACAAGGTAGAGACACAAAAGATCTTTTGGTCACATTTTGCCCTGCTGTGGTCAGATCCAGGATTTGCTCCTGTAACAACCTCAGTCTCACTGTAAAAGCAGCAAAGCTTTGATGGATTTTGGAGCCCCCAAACCAGAGACAGTCTTTACCATATGAGCTGCTTACAAACAAAGAATAGGCGAAGGAAGGAGAGCCACACATTTAGGATCATGTTAGTGAAAGCTGCTTTTCCAGTAACTTCCTAGCCAATTCAAACAGCAGTTTTTAATAAAGGTGACCGGGAACACACGAATTACAGTGAAAGAGGTAGGGGGCAAATCCTGGACCTATCTGAATGAATTAAATCCTCCAAAAAAACCCCCAAAAAATCAGCTTCAAAGAAAACAGATCCACCCCTTGTCTGGCAGAAAGAATCAGAGCAGAAGTATTGGGTTCTGGTAATTATTGGAGTTGCAGGACAAGGGAGACAGGCTACCAAACCATTACAGATCAACTCAGACTGCTGAGATGCACTGGCATGAAGGTCACAGCCAAGCACAAGTGAATCTCAGCCATGGGACAACTGCACCCAGCTGGGCACTGCCAGCACAGCCTGGCTGAGGGAGGCTGACCACAGACCTAAAAGCACTCACCCATTTTGCCATCCTCTACGAAAAGCACGTTGAGAGGAATTAGGCAGCTGAAGTAAAAGACATCAATGTTGTTTTTCACAGCCACCTGTTACAGAAGAAACAGGGGTGGTTAAAGTTTCTCTAACAACTGGAAGTCCGAAGGGATCCCAAGATTTCGCACGGTCTCATCACCTGCCCATGCACCCTGGAGCGTTCTCTCTGAGCAGAGGCCAGCTCTAAATGTGAGACTACTTGGAGAGATGTTGCTTAGCTTCTGGGTAGTTTCAGACAAGGATCAGTCTCACCCCTCTGTGCTCGCTCCATTTTCACTAAAAGCTGCTCAATCTTCTCCTATGAGCATTTCACCGTGCTGCTTCAGAGCCAATTGCACTGATGGGGTCACAGCCAGCATCCTTGCTCTTTTCTGCTCCATTCAGCCTCTCCCTCCCCTCACTTCTTTCACCTCCAAGGTACATTCATATCTCTTGGCTGCACACAGCTACTATCACGTCTGTCATATTGCACATAAGCTTCTCCATCACCCCTCTTTGCCATCTCACTCTTGTAATTCCCCAGCTCCAAACCCCTGTGTGTTCTTTGTTTTCACCCCCAGCTTTCAGTCACGTCTGAACATGCAGACTCCTTCATTAGTCGTATCTCAGCCCAGATGCTTTCTAGAAAGCCTGAAGCGAGTCCATTAGCCTGCACCTTCCTTGCAGCATCTCCCAAGCCTCCTGTCTTTATCTTAGTGAAAGCTATATAGCGAACATGTGCCGGGTGTTGATTCCTGGAACAAGAAAGCCCTGCTACAGAGCAATCAGGGCAGGTAAAAAAAGATCACTTGACAAAAGACTTAATTCGCAGTGTCATTAAACTCTGCCAGCCAGGAAGATGCACTGGATTGCCTTTTATCGCACATGCTTACCACATTACCGACTAATCTCTGCTAACACAGAGAGCAACCTCCCTTTCAGTTTTCCCCAGGCTGAGAGCTGACAGTACAGCAGGAGCAAACTGGAGGTCTGAGAAAGTGCACTGTCATAATACAGCACAGAAAAAGGTAGCTCTGGGCTTTATTTCTATGCCTCTCACGCTCTCCTCACATCATCCCGCATAGCAATAGCCTGTCACGGGAGTACAGTTCAGCAGACACCTGCCATTGCTTGCAATGAAGGAAACTTAGCCTGTAAGAGATACAGAATTGAGGTTGTGTGGGGAGCCCTGAATTTCAGGAGCCGTTCGAGTTCCTACTTCCTTTGAAAAATCCCAGAAGGAGTTCTCCAATTTGTCACCCAGCTGAAACACAAACCAGACCATGCTAAATGCTGAGCCAAAGAAATAAATTTGCTGCTACAAAGATTTATGCCAAGACAAACTCCATTCACATTAATAATTACATACATTAGTGTTCTGCTGAGAAAATCTATTGTCCCACAGTGGTAGATTTAGAAAGACACCCCCAAACGTCAGTAAAAACAGCTGCAGATAGACAAGGGAGGGGAATAAACCAGAGAATTCAAACACAAGTCAGCTGATTAGACATGCATGCAAGCCAGAGGACAAGTGGTAGGAGATCAAGCTCCGAAACAAACTCTTCTAGCAATTGGGAAGGTCCCAGAAGTGCAAAGAACAGCAGAAAGGTCGATGTGACAGTCTGTGGGGTTTCTACTTTGAGCCATCGCTGAAGGTAGCAGCTTATATTTAATTCCCACAGTACAAACTAGCTTAAGAAGGGATTAGTTTAAAGCCCACTAAAACCACGTAAATGATGGTGCAACCTAGAAAAAAAAAAAGGAAACGGTCCCCTGTAATGGGGAGCTGTCACATGCTACGACTGCTGGCGTCATACTCGCGAGTTGGAGTGTCTAGTGTTTGAGCTAGAGGCACCAAAGCCAGAGGGACAAAAGCAGATTTGTGGATGGACTTAAGTGATTCAGCTCTGCAAAATGTGATTGAACAGACTGGGTGAGTAGCCAAAAATGCACCTCTGAGTCTGGGAGGGGAGAGCTGGGGAAGGGACAGCAGTGTAGCCATTCCAGATGCTACGCTTGGATATAAGTCATGGAGACGAGCCAGAAGAGGAAAAATTCAGGCTAAACGTCTGGGAAAACTTGATAGTGAGAATTATTAAGCAGCACAAAATTCTCCTGAGGAAGACAGAAGCTCCAGTGCTTGGAGTGTTTAAAATCAGCCTTGACAATGCTCTCAATAAGAGGAACTGTAGCAAAACAACAAAGCATAGCAGGGACTACACTGCATGACCTAAGATCTTTTCCAACTCTGATTTAATGATTAATTGCCTTGCCTTAGAACAACAGAGATTACTTAGCTTTTGTAGCTAATTGTTGTTGCCATACAACAGCAGTTTCTTACAAGAGGGGCTGGAAAGCAGTGCCTTCTCTCCAGTCACGGTTCTAGAGGCACACTCCAAATTAATATGCTAACCCTGTCCCTGCAGTTATAAGAATGCTATAAAAAGGTATCTGCTGACCTGCTTCTCAACTCTGCAGAAACATACTGAGTAAGCTGCTTTGGCTATACTCTGGAGAGCTACTCAATTAAGATGTTCTGAAGTGCAATTTCTTCCCAGCAAAGAAAAGCAAGCCACACACCAGTCTTCCTCCCAAACTGCATCAGTGGGTTCAGTAATGACATCACGTGTCACCTTGCAAGTATCTGTAATGATGCAGAAACCAGCTGTTACAAATAACTTTTGCAAACAGGAAAGGAAAAAGCTACGGTCTCATTAAACCCATAGCACTAGGATAAGACTGGTAAGCTTTTCAAGACTAGCTTCCATCGTGCAACACCACGTACTTCCCCCGAACAGCCAGGCGTGCACTGTTAGCGCTGTGGTCCCTGAGATCTGGTGCATGAAAAGGCACCTGCAGATACCTGGATGGGGAAACTCTCACCAAGAAGAGGCGAAGAGGCCCTGACAGTTGATAACAGCTTTCCAAGGTCATGCTTCAGCCTTTGCACTGCCACATCAGGAGCACCCAATGCCATCTGACAGGCTACAAAAGCAACCGCAGGCAGAAAGCAGATCCACAGCAGCACTTGTGAGAAACTGAATAGCTAACCACAGCCACTTGCCAAAAAAAAAATCCAATGCTCCTTAGGTGGGAACACGGACCTGAGACAATCAATGACATCTAAAGTGATACCAGTAGTTGAGAAGTCACTCCAGGTTTGACATACCTGAAAGAAACCTCCACTCGCATTCAATAAATCCTCCAGTCCAGACTAACTTTTTCTGTGGCTTTGCAGCTTTAACCTGCCAACCTGGACGTGAACTATTAAATCTTTAACAAGACCTTCAGGTTCAGACATTTGAACATTGAAACAGAAACATTTTAAATAAAAATGGCTTTCCATCTGTGATCTTTTTGAAAGGAGGAAAAGAAATAATATTACTACCATGTGAATTTAGTCAAGCAGAGTACAGAACTTCTGAGGGATAGAAGTCAAAAGGTGCCAGATTTTCATGTGATGCTTCACTGCTGAAAAAGGTGTGAGCCCACTAAAAATTGGCACAGGGTTCCCAATCGCTTACGTCTTGTTCATGATCTGACTAGAGGAAGCAGCACCTCTAGAAATAATCCCTGGAACATACTTGCTCACCTTGCAGCATGAGCACCCTTCTGATGTCCTTTCTTGCACTGCAACCCTCTGCTTGCCCGCACATGGTATTTTGGGGAAGAGGTACCTCATAAGAACAATGCTAAGTTATTTTTTTCAATAGTGTAGATTTCTGATGCTTTAAATCCCAGATTTGAGCATAAGAACTGACTTTCAAAGTCAAGTCTGAAAGCAACACAGATGCTTTCCATCAGCAGCAAGTACACAACATACCCACTTGGAATCCCATTAGCACCTACACTAAATTAAGGATTTACTTCAAGTTGGGTTTTGCTTTAGAGCTTGGTAACAGCCAAACTGTTAAGGCGAGAAGAACTCTCCTCTGCAGAATCTTTTTTACCTCTGCCAGCACAAGGTCATGGTTTATTCTGTGACAGTCTGCTGCTCTGGCTGTCAGATGCCCCCAGGGAGTGCTAGCTACTTCACTTCATTTTGTTTGACAGGTAGGGTTCTCAGGATCCTACCGGCGCTTGACAGCCGCTGCCAGCCGGATGCTCTACCTACAGGCACAAGTCTCAAGCCCGGGCAGCAGAGTTGTGAGCAGACAGCGAGGCTGGGTGCTGCACCCCTGGCTGCGGCTGTCAGCTCTGGGCACGCCGCTTACGTCAATGGTCAGGGAACAGCGAGTTACTGGGAGGGTTATGCTCTCGTGTGTGCCTGCCCGTACTTGAAGTTCAAAACGTTCATTTTTATCAAATGTGCTGTACCATGTGGCAGACCTGCCCTTAATCGGCAAGCCAACAGCTTTCCGCAGCCGAGCTAGGAACTGGCCGCAGATGCCAAGCTGTGATCTGAGTCTTTAATCCAGGGAGCTCCCAGGAGGGTTCTCTTTGCTAGAATAAGACCCTTGACTAAGAGAGGATGTTAGTAAAAATAACCCAGGCAACAAACCCAAGAAACCACCTTCCACATCTAGCTACCCAAGGCTGTTCTGTGGTGGTTGGTGCAGTAATTTGGACACAGCTCGCGCACAGGCGGATATTGTGCCATCAATCAAGCAGGGTCTGAAGGGAGAACATCTGCTGGCTGGACTTGCTGCTCATGCCGATTCTCAGCCTTGTTTTTAATGGAGAGTTAAATGTGTGAAATCTGTTTCCAAGTACAGAGTGCTCTGTATTCGTGACCTGAGATACATGAACACTTCTGATGAATGAGAGCTCCAGCGGTTCTGCATTGCGAGACGCTGAAGAGTGGAGGAGCAGAGGTGATGAGTTACAGCAGAACCGAGCGCAGAAGGACAAATACACGACCGATCTTTTCTCAATGAAGCAGCTGCACCTTCACCTGCATTTATAGAAATGTTTTGCCAAATTCATTGGAAGAAACAAAAATGTTCTGCACCTCAGATTGCTTAGCAGCAAGGGAAAGGTCTGTGTTTCCAAGTGTCACTTTTCAGGAAGAAATGTTGCTGGTAGATCCTTCCCTTTCAATACTTGCCAGATCATTTTATGGGCATTTTGGAAAACTTGAAGCTATGCTTCTTTCAGTTGCATGCTCTGTAGCTGCAAAAAACAGCCCTGGCACTTGACAGCAGGTAACGCTGGGGAATGCAACATACTGATTGTCAATTTTGAATGTGGATCCCAAAAGAACGGCAATGCTCCAGGCTCAGGCAGACTTGCTACTGCTCTGGGAGTGCCTGCAGCTTGTTTTCGATTGTATCATCATCTGCAAGTGGTTACCACCTCACAGAAGAGGCTGCTGTATGCGTGTCATGACAGGCCAGGTCTGAGCACCGAAACTCTTGCAGCAGGCTGGTTCCACTTCACTCATTTCCAGGGTTAGGGGAGCAATTCACATGTACCCCAAAGAACAAGTCGGGTATTCTGATTTCACAGCATTTCACAGCCCTTGAAAGGCCATTTATTAGGAACAGTGGTTCTCTTTAGCATAGAAAAGCTTTCATCCTAGGCATTTTCTTATTCCAAATTTGACTTGAAGCCGAAGAAGTATCTGGAAAGATTCCCCCCTCATCAATGAAAATCCCTATTTCAGAACCTATTTTCCTCTTTGAGAGCTTAAGGTCTCATACACACGGCTGCAAAGATACCCCATCTCTTCCACCAGGTGCAAGCCTGACAGCCTAGATGTCATCAGAGGGGTTTCGCTGCTTTGTCTGTGAAAAGGTGACTACAGCACCCAAGGATGCCTGTACAACCACTGGAGCCATCTCCCTGGCTGGCAAACGAGTCATGGCTATTAAATACTTGTGAAGCTGAACATAGCCTCGCACACACCTTTGGGCAAGAGCTTGTTATCGCTCACGAGTGCCGTGCTCTGCAAAGGCAGCTCTGGGCAGGAAACCACAGCACCCCCAAGTGCCAGGTAGCCTCCAAAAAGCCGACAAGGCACTGCAAGAGCCAGCAGAAGTTAACAGCACACAAATAACTAGTGTCAGATTTTCTTTAGCCACAGGCAGACTCCAAAGGCATTGACACCAGCTTTTTAATCTGCAAGGAGTAAAAAAATATAAACCAGAGAGCAGAGATGGAGTCTGTTCAGCCCTACAGTGCTGTGCCCAGTCTAATTTTGGCTTGCTTGACTGAGTTGAATCTGAGTCAACAGGTCAGATTATCAGTCACATTATCATCACTGCTTTGGGGTGGGAGGGAGAAGCCTATTCATTATCACAAGATGCAAGGTGACTGGCAAACAGAAGACTTTTCAGTTGGGAGCCACAGTAATATTTTACCCAAGAAGTCTCTGAAAATATTTCAGTCTTTCTCATCTTCTTGTAAAAATGGCTTTTTTGTTAACGTGTCAAATATTTTAGTTTCCTTCCATGATTACAAATGTTAAGATTAAACCAGCTGTATTGGGTGAAAGATTAGAAACGGTAATAAAAATAACCTGAACAAGACTTGAATTCATTACTTCTGAAATAGTTGCCTAAGGAAGGTACAACTAGTCTTTGAAGTTTCTAATTAACATGACAAAAAGTTGAAAGCCAGCAGTTTGGTTACTTCAGGACTTATTTTTCTTGTTACTAAAACAAAAAACCCCACCAGAATAGGAGACGAACATAAGGTCCTCAGGTTCAAACCAGCCCTGCATCTACTTCAATGTTCCCCAGCTCAGAAAAACCGCATTAAGCAAATTCAACTTGATGAGTGTTTTGGTTCTTCAATGAATACAGGAACATTTGTATTCTCTACTCCTATATTATGCTATAAATTGTTCCCTAAGTAGGTCACCAAAATGATTTCTGAATGTTTCAAGACAGATAATTTCTACATAAACTCGCAAAACAAAACCAGAGCCTTGGCTGTCAGGGCAATGACAGATCTCCATCAAACCCACTGCTGTCAAAAAAGTAAGGGGAGTGCTCTTTTTAACTTGGCATCTGCTATCATGATTCAACTCTTTGCAGAGAAATATACT
The DNA here is from genome assembly GCF_028858705.1 of Grus americana. Taxonomy (NCBI): domain Eukaryota; kingdom Metazoa; phylum Chordata; class Aves; order Gruiformes; family Gruidae; genus Grus; species Grus americana. Next base: position 6,929,908 of record NC_072870.1, on the reverse strand, counting down.
ATTACTCCATATGGCAGCTTCCCCAATTGTAAAAGGGCAGCCAACTTCTATGGCAATGAGAGAGCTAGCAAATTAGCAACTAAGTCTGGCACTAATGAATGCTCTGCTGCCTCAATGTAAGGTAGCTGGAGGTTTCCTCACATGTTTTCTTGTTGCTTTGTTCTAGCAGAAGATGCCACAAGAAACAAACTGTGTTCCTATTCCTTTAGGGATTTAATAACCCAAATACTTCACTTCCTTCCTGATCAAAGGAAGCAGCAACTTGAGAATGCCTCGTTGAGAGAGTCCCCGGT